>NW_012122709.1:4364562-4401024 GCF_000951035.1 Colobus angolensis palliatus
TTTGTAGGGACATAGATGCAGCTGGAAACCATCATTCTTAGCAAACTATCACAAGAACAGAAAACCAAACACCGCATGTTCTCACTCATAGGTGGAAATTGAACAATGCGATCACTTGGACATGGGAAGGGGAACATCACATACTGGGGCCTATTATGTGGAGGGGAAGTGGGGAGGGATTGCATTGGGAGTTATAACTGATGTAAATGACGAGTTGATGGGTGCTGATGAGTTAATGGGTGCAGCACACCAACATGGCACATGTATATATATGTAACAAACCTGCACGTTGTGCACATGTACCCTAGAACTTAAAGTATAATAAAAATAAAAAAGTAAAAAATAAAAATAAAATAAAATATATACATATATTTTTGAGTAAACAAGTCAGACACAAAAGGATACATGTTATGTGAATCTACAAGTTGCAGCAACAGGTAAAACAATTCTATGTTGCTTAAGAAGGCAAACAGGTGACAAAAATAGAGAAATGCAGGGCAGTGATCACCACAAAAGTCAGGAGAGTGGGTATTTCTGGGGTAAAGCTGTGGGGAGGCAGTTATGATTAAGAAGGGGCAAATAGGCTAGGCACAGTGGTTCATGCCTATATTCCCAACACTTTGGAGGCTGAGGCAGGTGGATCACTTGAGGTCAGGAGATGGAGACCAGCCTAGCCAACATGGTGAAACCTCATCTCTATGAAAAATACAAAAATGAGTCAGGTGTGGTGGCATGTGCCTATAGTCCCAGCTACTTGGTAGACTGAGGCAGAGGCAGGAGAATCGCTTGAACCCAGGAGTTGGAGGTTGCAGTGAGCCAAGATTAAGCCACTGCACTCCATGCTGGGTGACAGAGAGAGACTCCGCCTAAAAAAAAAAAAAGAAGGGGCAAATTAAAGAGCTTTTGGGTGCTGACAATGTTGTATTTGATAAGCAAATGATGCTTACATGATGTCCAGGAAGATATATAATATTGCCTATGTATGTGTATACCTTTTATGTATGTGTTATAATTCACAATTTAAAAGTTTAAAAGTAAAGATTACCTGCTCATGGTAAATTTTAAAATTCAAGCAGGTTAAAACTAATTCAAAAACTAAATCCTCCGATTCCCTTCTCAGAAGAAAATCTGCCAGCATCTCAGATACTTTCTCAAAGATGTACTATGCAAAGGGTTTTGCTTTAAATAAGCAAAACTTTCTGATTTTAAACATTCAGTTCACAGAGGGTTTCCATGGAGTATCCTAGCCAGGAAGCAGAGGATCAGTAATGAGTGTCACATGAGTTCCTTGAACGCTCCACTCCTCCCTCGTGGGGCCCAGGGCTTGAAACACACGAGTGCTCAATAAGGCTGGTGAAATAATCAGGCTGGGAAAGTTGCAGGTATAGGACCTGGAAGACTGAGGAGGATTTTGACACAACAGGATAGATCCTCCTGTTAAGGGGAACAGGCTGAGAGGAGGAATGGAGGGTGTGGATGTCCAGGGTGTTTGGGAGACAGCAGGGATGCCTATGTGTCTGGAATACAGACAATGGGGGCTCATGCCTGACAAAGCAGACTGTAGTTTTGAATGACTCCAGCAGGCCGGTGCTGATTGAAGCTCTCTGAAGGGAGGTCTGTGGAGCTGGGCCAGTTAAAGCAGCCACAGACAGCCAGGCTGCTGTGTGGAGACCTGTGCCCTCAGGAGGCCCTTCAGAAGGGAAGGGTGTGCCTCTCTAGCTATGCGCAGATGTGAAGGCAGGGAGAGGATCTGGCATGGGAGACTCAGGTATGAAGATATTTCACCATGAACTGGAAAATGCTAGGGTTGCTTGTCTAAGGGACCCTCTTTCACCCAAACCCTAATTTCCCAGCTCCTCATTCATGTTAGCCCAGAGGCTCCTGCCTTCCCCCATGTGGGATTCCCATTGGCCTGCCATCCCCTGCTCTAATGGAAGAATCTGATCAGCTTCCTGAGAGAAGGAGGGAGGCAGTGGTTCGAGCAAGGGGTTAGCAGGTCACTCAGGGTCTTGGGAGTATGCTTTTCATGTGGAACCGGACAGTGCCAGGAAGGTGAAGAGAGGCAGGCTCTGGCAGCTCTGGGCCAAGGGGCCGACAGATGTGAAATTTCAGGAGGCTCTGGCATGGGATAACTCTGTCTACAGACCTTCATCAGTTCCAGACCTGCTCTGGCCACTCCATCACCAAAGGACTCCTGGTTACTAAGCAACCCCTGCCTTACCTACTGCATCTCCCCTTGTTCCTTAGCAACCCTTGCATAACTCAGTTCCCTCGGGTTAGGTGTCTGTATCTATAAATTATAAGTGAATGGGTGCTGCTCAGGAATTGTGAAGAAATTTTCTATTAAATATCAGTCTGTACTCAGTGTCAAAATGCAGGCGACCAAATGCTCTGCTTTGGGAAGGAAGCCTTGGTTTCCGATTTATGTCTCTTCCGATATTGTATTTCCAAAAACAATCTTTGCAGGTCCTAGACCTCCCCGCTCTTTCCTCTCAACTGCTTCCACTCTGCCTGCTGTTGCTCTCGCTTTCTCTCTCACACGCCCTCTCTCCTTCCTGCAAGGTCATATTTACAGCCTTGCATTTCGTGGAGACAAGAGGTTTCAGCTCCTGATTGGTCTACCTTTTCTAAACAGGACACCAGATTCTGAACATTGTTATGCCCCCCGGGGGAACTCCTCTCCCTCTGCTGCGAGCATAGATTAACCCCCTTTTGAGGTTGAGGGAAATCCAGTCTCCTTGACTGCGAGGACGGCAGGAAAAAGAGGACTCGCCTTTTGCCGGGACAGGACGCCCCCTGCTGGAAGATTGGAGTAACAGCACCTCTGAGAAATGTTCCTGTCTCAGCAAGTCTGGCTGTCCCCTTTCTGGCTTCTAACCCATTCTCACCAAGCCCTGCTTGTCTGAACTTGCTTCAGTGTGGTTTGCAGGAAAGCTGACCTATTGTAAGGAAAGGCAACTCTGTCTGGCCTGTTGCAGGTAAACAACCTGCAGAAATGAAGTCAGGCCTCCTCTGTCTCCCCTGCTTCCCCTTCCCCTGTAATGCCCCTCTTTTGGCTGGGAGGACGGGAAGAGTGAGCAGCTTCCAAGGCCTCTAGTTCACCCTTCCCCACTCACTCATGCTTTCCCCAAAACAGCTGGGTCAGCTGGAGCGGAATTGACCACAGGTCCTAGGAGCTTAGAATGGTCCCTGAGCTTGGCACTGTCCACTCTGATACCCCTTTCCATGCTGATCAATTCAGATGCCCAAATTGGGGGTGGGGAAGCTGAATGGACACACCCTTAACCCAGTCCCATCTTGGAGGTGAATGGTCTTCAGCACTGGTCCAAAGAGAGAAGAGAAGGGAAATGGAAAGTGGTGGGAGGTGGGTGGAAGAAAAAAACAAAGATTAGAGGAGAAAGAATGAGAGACATGGAAGAGTTAGAAACACTGAAAATCAGAAAAGAAAGAATAATGTAAACAGAAAATAAAATTCTAAGCTCACCAACGAACTGAAAGCACTCCTCCACTTGGCAAAGGGCATTCCAAAGTCAACCTAAAAAACCAGTGCAGGCCATGATGGGAATGTGGGGTTGGACATGCCTCATTATACCCTCCTCCCTTTTGAGTTCAGGCATGACTGACCAGCATTACATTAAAATGGAGATCTTAGGGCTCAAAAAACAGACTTTGTAGCAATAAGATACCAAATTCTAACCTGACTGTAGTATAGCATCACATGACAGATAGCAGGTCCTGAAAAAAACTGAAGTATTTTACACCAAAATGCATTTCTTTGACATTTTTTGAAATGGCCCTGCAAAGCTGTCTCTTGTGAGGAAAATTTACATCCTATAGAAAATCCCCTTCCCTTTCCAGGTCTTTTCCTGATCCAAGAGAGATTTAACTAAGAGTCTGGCACCTTTTAGGGTCTGATAAAATATATTTACAATCTATTATCTATCAGGCCTACTACCTGGAGGCTTCATCTACATAACAAGAACTTTGGCTTCCACAACTCCCCTTATCTTAACTACAAACATTTCTTTCTATTGACCTCAACTCTTTAGGCAGAGCTTAACCCTTTCAACCAGTTGCCAATCAGAAAATCTTTAAATCCACCTATGACCTGGAAGCCCCCACTTCGAGATGTCCTGCCTTTCTGGGCCTAAACAATGTAATCCTTACATGTATTGACTTGTGTCTCTGCCTGTAGCTTCTGTTCTCCTAAGATGTATAAAATCAAGCTGTAACCCAACCACCTTGGGCATATATTCTCAGGACCTCCTGGACCTGTGTCATGGGTCATGGTCCTCACGTTTGGCGCCTCCTGGACCTGTGTCATGGGTCATGGTCCTCACGTTTGGCTCAGAATAAATCTCTTCAAATACTTTACAGTTTGACTCTTTTTCATCAGCACTAAGGAGATACCAACAGAAGATGTGTGATCTTGGGCAAGTCTGTTCCCCTCTTGCTCCATCTATATCACAGTAAAATAAGGGGTTGATTTGGGTGGTCCAAAGGACTCTGAGAGCCCCAAGAGGTTTATAATGGTAATCAAAGAAGAAATAGACTGAGCTGCAGACATAGAACCAGGAAGAAAGAAGCATCAACATAAAAAGTAAACAGGAATGAAGATGTGCGGTTCCAGTCATTATAGACCCAACACAAGGCAGTGAGGCACAGGAGCCCTAACTAGAGCCACATCATGCCTGCCCTGGGCAGTGGTGATGCTGGCCCAGGCTTACCTTGCTGTACACCTGTCTGTCTGGAGTGCAGGTCGGTAGCCCTTCTGTCAGGCAGTCTGCAGCTGAGTGTGAGGATGTGAGTAAGCAGCAGGCTGGATTTCAGGCACTGCAGATTCTATCTGAACAACTCAAAGATTCCTGGAATTTATAGCCCCAGCATTCAGAAAGGTGGGAGGAGGGTTTCTGAAAAGGCCCCACCCATGCCTTGGGAGGAAACCTAGGGGAAGTACAGGACTCGTTGTCTGAGTAACATTCTGCAGAATGCTGCACATACCACTTAACAAGCATAACCAGCAAAAGAGTACAGCTGCTTGCCACTTGTGGAAAGAAGTCAAAATAATAGTAGTTATGATAAGAGGGAGCAAGATGTCTTTATTATCCATGCTAGCAGGGGAAGAGTAGAAAGCAATTCCACTCTTCAATTTGTGAAGGGAACATAGGAGTTTTCAAAGAAAGGGTTTGGAATGCAAAATATGACTAATTATATAGTATTGATAATATAATAATAATTATCAAATTATTTAAATCATTATAACTAGGCTTAAACACATCTTTAGTAATAAAAATAGGAACCATTACAATCAACACATTTTTGCCAATAAGAAATGTTTATTTATTCCTGTAGCATAAAAATCCATCCTTCAGATTTCAGCGAACTCTTGGAAAGCATTTTCTGCATCCCGCTGGTTGTGGAAGTGTTTTCCCTGCAAAAAGTTGTCGAGATACTTGAAGAAGTAGTAGTCAGTTGGTGAGATGTCAGGTGAATATGACAGATGAGGCAAAATTTCAAAGCCGAATTCATTCAACTTTTGAAATGTTGGTTGTGCAATGAGTGGTTGGACGTTGTTGTGGAGAACTGGACCTTTTCTGTTGACCGATGCCTGCTGCAGGTGTTGCAGTTTTCAGTGCATCTCATCAATTTGCTGAGCAGTCTTCTTAGAAGTAATGGCTTTGCCAGGATTCAGAAAGTTGTAGTGGATCAAACCAGCAGCAGACAACCAAACAGTGACCATGACCTTTTTTTGGTGCAAGATTGGCTTTAGGAAGTGCTTTGGAGTTTCTTCTCAGTCCAATCACTGAGCTGGTCATTGCTGGTTGATGTATAAAATTCACTTTTCATTGCACGTCAAAATTCAACTGGAAAGTAGTTCATTGTTATTGCATAGAATAAGAGAAGATGACACTTTAAAACAATAATTTTTTGACTTTCAGTCAGCTCATGAGGCACCCATTTACTGAGCTTTTTCACCTTTCCAATTTGCTTCAAATGCTGAATGTAGAATGGTCAGCACCTCCTAGTGTAGTTATAAGAGGATCAGCTTCAATAATTGCTCTCAATTTGTCGTCAACTTCCAATGACCGGCCACTACACTCCTCATCTTCAAGGCTCCCGTCTCCTTTGCAAAACTTCTTGAACCACCACTGCACTGTATATTTGTTAGCAGTTCCTGGGCCAAATGTGTTGTTTATGATGTGAGTTGTTTCCACTGCTTTACAACCCATTTTGAACTCAAGAAAATCGCTCAAATTTGCTTTTTGTCTAACATCATTTCCATAGTCTAAGTATAAAATAAACAGCAAGAAACAAGTTATTAGCAAAAACAATGCAAAGCAATAAATGCACATTAAAATGATGTATAACATAAGCATATTTATTTAAGAACGTACTCCAATACCAAACGGCAAATTTCAACAACGCGAAAACCACAATTATGTTTGCACCAACCTAATAATCAAGTCACTCTTCAGCTGGGAGTGAGTTCTGTCCCTGATGTAATCTTTTGTTGGAGAGAGAATTCCAGAGCTTTCTGGTCCCTATCAGGATCTGAGACCTGAAGATGTTACCACTAGGGAACATATGAGTCACATTGCACCAAAGTATGTTAGCAACAGCAAATCAATATGGGTCTGCAGCAACCTCAGTTTTTGCCTCCTCAGAAGAAACAATTCGACTGAGGAGCATAAGGCAGAGTGAGAAACTGGGGGAACTTTTTGAACAGGAGTGGAAGTTTATTAAAAAGCTCTAGTGCAGGAATGAAAGAAAGTCAAGTGCACTTAGAAGAGGGCCAAGCAGGTGACTTGAGAAATCAAGTGCCCAGTATGACCTTTGACTTGGTGTCTTATATGTTGCCATGCTTCCGGGATTGTGTTACTTCTCCCCTGATTCTTCCCTTGGGGTGGGCTGTCCGCATGCACAGTGGTCTGCCAGCACTTGAGAGGGGCTGCATGCACAGTGTGTTTACTGGAGTTGTACACACGCTCACTTGAGGCATTCTTCCCTTACCAGTCAAGTGTTCTTAGAAGAAGGTCATATACTAAACTCCAACATTTTGCCTCTTGATGTGCATGCTTGAGCCCACTCACCCAACTCCTGAGATCTTATCAAGAAGCTGCTGATCACCAGCTTCAGGCGTTTCAATCTATTGGGAGATAGCCTTTCCCTGGCACCAGCTGTGACCAATTATTATTTTAGAGAGACAGTATAACAACTGTCTGACTATCACCTGATGGTCTCCTGACATTCCTGGGTGGGTGGGAGGCCTCTCCTATCCTGTTCATGTCTACCTGACTACCTACTGTAAACACTTCCCCCATCAAGAGTTCATCCAAGACTCCCAATTCTTTGGGGAAAATGGACAAAGATCAGTCTTCTGTAGCTACCTCCTGCTGACAGATGGGCAGTGGTGGTTGTTCTGTGAGTCTTGGCCTTTTGCTAGCTGTCAGGGCAGGGTGGCTCCATGGGTTGATGAAAGCAGTATTCAGCCAGGTCCAAGGGAGGCAGGGGCAGAATTTCGCCTCTGTTGTGTCCCACTGATGAGCAGTCTAGGGGTCCTCTGTAGAAGGGTGACTACTGAATATTGACAGGATAGTATCCCTCATTGAGGATTATCTGGAGCTTGATGGCCCATCCCTCTTGTTTCTTCTGAGTTGCAGCCAGAGATCACTGGTTGGTTCACAGGAATAAGCAGGGTCAGTCTAAATTGCAGGGGGAAAAAAACCTCAAAAGCAACTGATAAGACTAGAATCTAATAACAGGGGTACCACAGTTCTTGAAACATAATTTTTCTCTCTATTCTCCCTTTTTTTTTAACTAAAAACAAATCATGGTAGGACTGACTTGTTTACAAAATGAGCTTTAGTCTTACTATACTTGGCCTGATTATTTACATAAAATACAGTAAAAATAATTATTTGCTAAATAGTCTCCTTTTAAAATGGGCTTTGATAAAAGTGTGTTCCATGAGGAATCTCAGATAAGACTTTTTAAAGCCTTAAGACAAGCCGTTGGTTTGTGCCATCAAATACCTGTATGAGTGGGGTAAATTCCTCTCTTCTAGAGGTCCCAGGATAACTTGAGGCTCCTGGACCTGTCAGAAAGTGACATTCTCTACTTACCACAAGTCAGGAACCCTGTACAAGAACTGTGTAGACAAGCTACGAGGGCAGTGTTCCCAAGGGGCTTTTATTGGCTCTGTAAGTCAAATTTGATTCCTTAAAGGAAAGCACACCATTCTAGTCAAAACCTTGGTAAAATAATCAGTTTCTCCAATTGTGTCCTGTTGCAAAAGGAAACAGATTCTTATTGCACTTATGCAAATAACTATATTGCCATAACTTAAGAATACTCTCAAATAGTTTCCAAATTCTAAATAATTCAGGTAGAAACAAACATGCTCCAAATTTTGTTTACAGGAGTATATGTTACTTAATTGTTAAAAGCTATAAACTGCTCAGAAGAAAAGTTTTCTTGGCTCTGAAAAACAAAGAATCAGCAATGTTTTCAGCAAAAAGTCACAAAAGGATTATTTCAGTCTTCTATTAGTTCAGTCCATGCAGTTAATTCCTATTCTGCTTGATATTCATGAACACTTCAGCTCTCCATGAGAGTCCTGAAAGTTTTTTCTTCTATTCTAATGTCACAATCTCCAAAGTTATCAGAAACCTGGATTTAAGAGCACCCGTTAGAGTCCTATAGCAATTATAAAACCTCCTTTTACAGACACACAATAATGGTCTGTGGATGACAAAAAGTCTTAGGGCAGCCACAGCCAAAGAAGTAATTGACAAGGAAATTTGTTATCTTTGTAGCACACAATAATTTAACATAACAATTACAATTATCACTGGTAACATATACTAACATATCAGAATTACAAGGGTTTTACACAATTTTGGCCAAATATTACCTTTGCAGTAGTACACTGTTGATGTCAAACACAATTCTTAATAAAACTTTGTAGATAAATCTGTCCGATCTTAATCAGTTTGACCATAAGGTAAGATTTTTATAAACCTTTTATAACCCTTTACAATTTTCTGTTAAAGAACAGAACAAAGCTCTAAGAAAATCTTGTTGTACTTTTATTTTATTCCAGTGTTCAATTTATGGATAAACTGAATAATGCTCCTTTAATTTTAGCTAAACACACAGAATTTCTTTTACAAGATTAGTCTTTCACAGACTTCCTACAACTTGCTCAAATCTTCAGCTTTATTCTGTCTAACTTAAAACCATTATTTAACCCTCTAAACTAGGCAAAAATGTCTACCTTGCCATGCCTTCTTATAATGTTTTACCAAAAACACATTCTATTTTCCTTATACAACTTGCATGTAAAACTGCTTTTCCAGACAAGTTACATTGTTAACTCTTAGCAATTTTTACTTTTGATGAAAATCCTAGTAAGTAAGATATTCTAATTATGTACTAGGTTTGGAGCCAAGGACACCAGATAAAGTGCAGATAAACTCTGACTCTTTCCAGCATAGCTAGGGGGCATGATTAACTCTGTATGTCCCAAGAACTTACCTAGAATTTAATAGCTTTAAAGCAGGCAAATTGTACAGTTTAGAGTCATAGTAGTTGCTTATGACCTTAAAGCATTTAGTAGACCACTAACCTTTAAAATTGTACATTTCTTTCATAAATTCCCTTTCACAAATCTTTTTATGACTTACACAAACCATCTACAACATTCTTGGACTTTCTGATTTGTCCTAAACATCTCTCTTTCTAAACAACCAGTAATTTTACTTTAGGACAAGAATTTATCATACAAGAACCTTTCTCATATAAAATCTCTTTTCTTTATAACCTTCCTCACCAAAAATACCTCTTTATCTTTATAACCTTTGAATTAAACAAAAGTAATTTTCCTTCTGTAAGAAAGTTAAACATTGTACTGCATGTTGCTGCACGAGTCCCATGAAGGGGGAGCAGATAAAGAGATTGTCTACATACGATAGAAGTTATCCCTTTCAAGAGATTGCTCAGTTAGATTTTTTTTGCTAGGGCTTGTTTGATTAATAGTGGGCTATTTCTAAGCCCCTGAGGTAGGAATGTTTAGGTTAAAGATTTAGGTAGCTTTTTGGGAGAAATAGGGCTACCAGAGGGAAAGATGAATTCAAAGATAGGGTAAATATTAAGTAGGCATCCATCTTGGAAAGTATATTTTTGCCCCAAGGAGGTGTGGGGTATCTAGACATTACCAGGGACTGGTGAGAGAATGGTAATTAGTCCCTTAAGTAATATAAAGGGGTGTGGATCCCTACAGGATTTGGAGGAGAGTTGCTTAGAGAAGGAGATTAGCACAGAGGAGGCAGCTCTTAAACCCAAAAGAGAAATTTTAAATTTTGCTTGCCACCTCCCGAGTTGCCCTTGGCTTTGTCCTATTAATGACAATGACTGATTTGGAAGCCAGCTGAAGTGGAGAGTCTCTTCAGCTCAGGGCCATCAGAGGCTGGGATTCTGTCCCAGGGGCCCTTCAACCTTCAGGACAGTCCCATCTCCAGTGGTCAAGTTTGTGGCAGACAGGCAAGCCATGTGGGCCTTTTTCCCATTTATCTTGTTGGGGCAGTTTGCCTTCCAGAGACCTGGCTTTCAGCACCAATGGCACTTACCTGGAGGAGTGTCCTTAGGGCAACCTGGAGGGGACTGGTGGGCTTGCAAAGCAGTTAGTAGTTCAGCCTGCCTCTAGTCCCTGCATTTCTCTTTCTCCCTGGCCCTGCCCTCCTTATTCTGCTCTCAATTATAAAAGACCAAGGAGGCTAATTTGAGGATTTCCTGCATAAAGGCACTAGGTTCTAAGCCTGACTTTTGTATTTTCTCCCAGTTTATTTTTAGATCAAACAATATTATAAAGAAAAGCTAGGCTGGGCGAGGTGGCTCAAGCCTGTAATCCCAGCACTTTGGGCGAGACGGGTGGATCACGAGGTCAGGAGATCGAGACCATCCTGGCTAACACGGTGAAACCCCGTCTCTACTAAAAAATACAAAAAACTAGCCGGGCGAGGTGGCGGGTGCCTGTAGTCCCAGCTACTCGGGAGGCTGATGCAGGAGAATGGCGGAAACCCAGGAGGCGGAGCTTGCAGTGAGCTGAGATCCGGCCACTGCACTCCAGCCTGGGTGACAGAGCGAGACTCCATCTCAAAAAAAAAGAAAAACTAAGTTTTTGTTTTGTTTTGTTTTAAGGTTTAGGGGACTCAAACTTTTTCCAGTTTTGGGGGATGAATTCAAGGGACATGTCCTGTGGTCTGGAGACACAATTACCCATCTGTGAAGAAAGAACAGAGGAGGAAAAAGGAAAAAGATGGTGCCCCTTCTTACTTTCCTATTATCCTGAATAGGGTGTCCCCCATTTGTCCTTAGCGTTCTGGAATGAATTGGTCTTACTGTATACCTTTAACCTTGGTACCATCTCATCACAATTATCCACTTGATAACAAAGGAGGTACTGGAGTGAACAGGGGACCCCCTGTTCATCCTTGGGGTTCCAGAATGAAACTGATCTTACCGTGTACCTCTCACCTTGCCTTGGTCTCTGTTCTAATGGTTATCTGGTAGCTTGGGACCAGCCTTTGGTTCTGTCCTATGGCTCTCTTGCTCCTGCAGCCTTGGGTTGGCCTGTATCCTTGTCTCCATGACCTTATAGTGACACTCGCTCAGAGCAACAAAATGATTATCTCTTTTCTCAGATTCCCATTTCCCATGTTCTTTAAGTAGACCAGAAGCCTGTTTTTTGGCTAACTGCTTCAAGGGGCTGGACTTCTCTCCCTTCTAATATGACCTTGAAGGTCTTGATGCACATTGACAAGGATGTGGAAGTAATTAGAGAAATGGAGGCTGCTGGAGAAAGTGGAAGGAAGCAAGAGGAAAACTCAAGGAAAGCCGTCTTATGCTCACAAAAGTATCAGCCCTTGGATTTGAGAGGGCAACATTTATTTGCCCTCTCGACATAAACGAGTAACCTCCACAGGACATGGAGCTTGGGTTAAGAACTCGCAAATGACAAAGGAAGAATTTCCCTCTCCCCAAAGGAGTGCTAACTCAAAAAAAAAAATTAAAAAAAAAAAAGCAGAGTGAGGTCCTATGCAGGCAGACAAACTGCTTCAAATGCCACCAGAAAACTTGGCCCTGGGAGTATAAAAGGAGTGAAGAACATATTGTGAGTCCTAAGAAGCTGGCAGAGCCAGAGTTCCAATTAATGTCTGTCCCAGCAATGAGCCAGTAGACAGGGGAAAGGGTGGAGGTCATCTGTGCTGGTAGAGTAAAAACAAGTATAAATCTCAGGGGATAATCACAAAGGGAGCGCTTGTCTTTGCTGCTGAGCAGATGCATCAAGAGCTGTGGGTACACAAATAACAGGGATTGTGAGTTTTAAGGCAGAGAAGACAGTCACACAGCATGCCAAGTGAAACCAGAGAAGAGGCAGACTTGCCCCTGAGGCGGACAGTCAGTGGGTGTGCAAGGCCGTTTCAGAATACACACAGGGAAAACTGGAGAATAGACACTGCAGATTTTGGAAAAGAGTGGATTTTAGTTGAAAAAGCAGAGGAAACCCCTGGCATTGCATGGTTTTAGGCTTTAGCCCTGCTACTCTTGTGAGCTTCCTCTCCAGGAGAGCCATTACTGCCTCAGAGCTACTCAATGCAGACTCCAAGGTCATTCCCACCCCCTCAAGCCACCTGTTAGGGTGAACTGAGAGATCAGCCATGGGTAGCAGAGCCTCTGTGGCTGAGAGGAATCATTCTGAGGGCTGGTTAGTAGGCAAGAGAGTGAAAAGAGAGAAGGAAACTGCGTATGGGAGTTGAACACCTCCAGCTGAAGAAGGTGACATGTAGAGATCTCTTACCACTAGGGAATGTGGCACATGGCACCAAAGTATGTTAGCAGCAGTGAATCCATACAGGTCTGCAGCAACCTCAATTCTTGCCTCCTCAGGAGAAAAAATTCAACTGAGGGACATAAGGCAGAGTGAGAGACCAAGGCAAGTGTTAGAGCAGGTGTGAAAGATTATTAAAAAGCTTTAGAGCAGGAATGAAAGGAAGTATGCTAGAAGGAAGGCCAAGCAAGCAACTTGAGAGATTGAGTGCCAGGTCTGACCTTGGACTTGGGTTCTTATATATTGGCATTCTGCATGTGCAATGGCCTGCCAGCACCTAGGAGGGGCTTCATGTGCAGTATGTATACTGGAGTTGTACGCATGCTCACTTGAAGCATTCTTCCCTTACCAGTTGAGTGTTCCTAGAAGAAGGTCATATACCAGTTAAACTCAGCCATTTTACCTCTTGATGTGCATGCTTGAGCCTACTCACCCACCTCCTGAGATCTTACCTGGAAGCAGCTGATCACCAGCTTCAGGTGTTTCTATATATTGGGAGATGGCCTTTCCCTGGCACCATCTGTGGCCAATTATTATTTTAGAGAAACAGCGTAACAACTGGTATTCCTGGTGTGGGGTGGGGAGCCCTCTCCTGCCCTGCTCATGTCTGCCTGACTACCTACTGCAACAAAGCTTCTAAGGAAATATATCGCAGATAAGAGAGCATGGTTTGTGCTTAACAAGCATTTAGGTAAATAAATGTGCATAAGGCATGGGGGCATAGCATGAGAAAGAAAGGGAATGGAGGTTCATAGCACATTCTGAGATTGTATTTCGAGATGAAAGGTAACACATATGCAGTTTGTCTCAAAGTTGTATCTTGAGACTAGGAGGAGGAAGAGGGAAAGGAAAAGAAGAAAAAAAGTACAAAGCACAGTTTGAGGACCCATTCTTGGCAGTCTGGCTGTCCCCAAAGATGCTGTCACATGATGGAAACAGATGAACCCACGAGTCCACAGCCCCAAACTCAAGTAGGCTCCAGACCCCACTTCGTGCTAGGCACCAAGTACCGCAAACACAAAAAATAATGAAAACATAGTCCCTACCCTCAATAAGCTTACAGAAATAAATAAATAAATAAATATCAGCTTACAGTCTAATGGAGGATCAAATAAATGCAATGCAGGGATACATATCAAAATAGAAGAAGGTCTAAGGTTCAGAGGGTACCCAAGGAAAGCATAATAAAAGGCATGGAGATCACTATGGGATATTTCAGAGGCGGTATCCCTACAATTGGATAAATAGTTCCGGAGTTCAAGACTGAGTTAGCGATAAGGAGAAGTATTTGGGGATTATTGGTCATAGGTAGAAGCAGCCTCATTAAATGAAAGAGAGCTCCCAGGAGCGCGAATAAAGTGAAAAGAGAAGAGAGCCAGGACTGGAACTGTGGGAGCCAGCCTCCAGATGGCCACTATGATCCCTGCCCACTGGTACTCACACGCATGTAAGCTCCTCACCCCACACCAGAGTTGCCAGAGGTGGTAATGGTCCATCACTTCCGAGGTTAGGATGTAAAAAACCAAGTGTTCTATCTTAGGCTTGCTCGCTCTCTCTCTCTCTCTCGCTCGCTCTCTCTCTCAGCACTCTGGCTACCATATTGGGAGCATCCCTATTGCAAACCCATGTGGCAAAGACCTGAGTCCTCCAGCCAACAGTCAGTGAGGAACTGAGACCAGTGAGGAACTAAGGCTTGTTGGCTCAATCATGTGAGTGAGCCTGGAAGCGAATCTCTCAGCCCCAATCAAGTCTTGAGACAACTGCAGCCGTGCTGACAGCATAGCCACAACCTCATGAGAGATCCTAAGCCAGAACTACCCAGCTACAGTGCTCTCAGATTCCTGACTCTCGGAAAGTGTGAGATAACACATTTTCAAGCTGCTAAGTTTTAGGATAATTTGTTATGCAGCAATAGATAACTAATATGGGAACCTTGGTGAGAGGTAACCCATTGAAGAGATAGAGCAGAAAATTCTAAAACATGAGACATTTTAAAACTAAACCAACCATAACTAAAAGAGTATTGTATTGAGACATGAATAAACACATCAAAGGAAAAGAAAGGAGGGTCCAGAAATATACCCAAGCACACTTGGGAATTTAATATATGATAAAGGCGGCATTTAAACTAGTGAGATAAAAGATACATTTATCAATAAATGACGTTGAAACAACCAGGTAGCTCTCCGGGAGAAAATAAATGAGATTAGATCTGTGCCTTTCACACACTACACCAAAATAAATGTCAGATGAATCCGATTTGAATATTTTTAAAAACCCATAAAACTGCAATAATTCTTTTTCTTCCACATGAGAAAAAAACTACATAAACAAAGTCAAAAGAAAAGGACAATTTATGTAAAGTTCTAGGATAGACAAAACTCAGCTATAGTGATAGAAATCACATCAGTGATGGGATTTGGGGCACAAGGAAGTTTTCTAGGGTGATGAAAATGTTCTGTATCTTGATTGGGCAGTACACCTCAATAGAGTTGATTTTTATAAGAAAGAAAACTGAGTGCAAACACCAGTAGGTCTGACGTTTTAAAAAAGCAAAATCTCTCCATGAGAATTGAGAGCCCTGCATCCTGGCCTGCCCCTAACCACTTACTTCTCCTGTGGTGACCTTTCTCAGCCTCCCCTAAGCCTAGATATTCAAGGCTGACTTCCTACAGCATGAAGGACTGTCTTGACAGAGTTGAGATCTGTACATGATACAGTATTACTTTGCTTTGGTCTCTGTACCAGATTGAAGCATTCTCCAATCTTTGTCTGTGGGAGGAGTTAGTTGACTGGTGGAGTAGTTGGTTGGTTGGCTGGTTGGTAGACTGGTTGGTTGGTTCACAAATTGGAGAGATTAAAAAGCAAGAGATTTCTTTATGGCAAAATCTGGAAGAGAGAAAAGAGGTAAAAAACTGAGAAAAGAAGAAAAAACCCTAAGGAAAAATACTAAGGGTTTACACATTTGAGGAAGTATTGACTATGGTGAAATTTCATAAGACAAAAAAGTGTGGAAAAACACTTTTGGGGGAAATGGTATATGTACATCTCCCTGAGGGGAAGAAAATAAGGTGGAAAAGAAAGTTCTTGCAATAACTTTTTACCATCTCAAGGAAATCCACCGTAGTAGCCACAGCCTTTGATAGCCACTGGGTAATGTAGAAAGACAGGGGCCTTACTAGAGTCCAGAAACACAGGAAATATTACCAACCTTATGGTGGCTACAGGAGAGTTATGCAAGCGCAACTCCAAGGTCTACATTTTGTGCAAGAGTTGTATGTGTTTAAACACAAAGCCCAAATGCCAGTTGTAACATTTTACAACCTCCCTCCAACTCAATCCCCATTCCCATTATCATAATAGCTCACTAACTTGACCAGCCACAGAGGCATTTATCAGGAGAAAAGTTGGCTTGCCTACATGACTTTGCCCCCAGTATCCTCGTGTCAGAGCTTTCTTATCTGCCTATCAGAGCTTCATTATCCTCTTTATCCTCCTTCCTTATTCTTCCTTATCCTCCTGTCAGAGCTTCCTTATCCTCTAGTGAGCTCTGACTGTCAAAGGTGGCATGCCATACACTTTGGTTAACATCAGTAAGTTGCCAATGGATCTGGGTTCTATTCCACATCTTGGCACTAAAGGCCAGCCCCCATGTCCCCTTTGTGAGGTTGCCAGACTTGCAAATCAAAATACAGGATGCCAGGTTAAATTTGAATTTCATGTATACAACAAATAACCTTTTAGTATAAGTATGTCTCAAATATTGCATAGGACATACATACATTAAAAAAAAACACTGATATGTGTTTTATTTGCAATTCCAACTTAACTAGGTATTCTGTATTTTATCTAGCAATCATACTCCTTTGCCCTGATTCTCCAGAGAACAGTAACAATCAACTGATCTGAAAAAAAATCTAAATTGTATAAATTTTGTATGTCATCCAGAAGAAAAGTGAAGACAAAATATCCTTTATAAATAGATTTAAATGACACCAGTAATAATGAGTACATTCTCCTTGTAACCATTTTAAAAATATAGATAAAGCAGAAGTTCTCCAACATTAAGCCACCAGATTCCTGTACTCTTCTGAAAAGTAAACACAGTTAACTGTGTGTTCTTCTAGAGCTTTTCTATGCATTTGAATATATATATGTAAGTATAGAATATGTAGGCTTGTTCTGTGTGTGCGTGTGTATCATATTGTAAACACTATTGCATTGTTGTACAACTTTTTGCATGGCAACGTGTATCTATCTCATTGCTTTGTAAAGCTGCATAACATTCCACAGAATAAATATTACCCTTGTTTAACAGTTATCAAAATGTAGTTAGGGAACCCCTTGGGGAACCCTCTGTAGGGTTCCAAGAGGTCAAATTATTTTCATAATAGAAGTAGGACATTATTTGCCTTTTATACCCTCACTTTCTCACAAACATACAGTGGAGTTTTCCAGAGACTACTTGGCAAGTTATAACACCACTGCTCTGACAGCTAATGCAATGTGTATGTATACGTTGTTTTCCAAATGTTTCTAAAGAGGTAGATTTGGGGTATAAATACATGCTTGTTTGCAGATAACTCAGTTTCTTCTTGTGTTCTCACTGTGTTCCTGCTAGCTGTCTTCAGTTATACCTGCTATAATTGCAATACTATTGTCTAATACATTTTTATTTTAAAATTCTGAAATTTTTCTTACATCTATCTGAAAACACAAGAAATAATACACTTTGTCTTGTTTTGTAATAACATTTTAAAATGTTTTTTAAACCCTAATGAATTGTGTAATTTTAACCAAAATTGTTATTAGACCATTCCTTTACAATATATTTATTCTTATAGTAAAGGATTTATCATTGGCGTAAGATGGATTGATTAGATTTGCTTTCTCAATCCCCAAGTGCACCATCCCAGTGTAAAAATACTGGAAAAAAAAATGAAATTAGGTCAGGTGGAGTTGCTTATACCTGTAACCCCAGCACTTTGGGAGGCCAAGGTGGGAGGATTGCTTGAGGCCATGTGTTCAAGACCAGCCTGGGCAACAGAGCAAGACCCCACCTCTATTTATTTTTTATATCAATTTAATTTAAAAATAAAATAAATAAATAATAAATTTTTTTAAAGATGAAATCGGCATATCAGAGGGTTCTCTGACTAGCTGAAGGGAGGGATATATGCCAAAGAAATTGTGAAAAACTAAATAAAAACCAAAAATATAATGAAATCCATATTTCCCTCATCTATATGTATAGTAATAGTTCAACTCATTATGTCTTATTCAACAGAATATTTTGAAGAGTATTTTAGCAATACTATTACTAAACTTAATTGTTTACTATAAATAGTTAGTTGCAGCATCATTTTGAGACCAATCATTCAGAGTTTAGAGAAAAACGAATTAAGCATTTTAAATGTAGATATGGTGAGCTCTTTAAAATCCAAAAATTGTTAGCTTTTCAAACTGGCCGTGAAAAAACGCAAACGGTGGTAAAATTTTCAGTGCTTTTCTTAATTTCATGTTTTTTTCTAGAAAAACAGTTTTGATATTTTCTTTGATGACACAAAAGCAATGGTGGGTAAAACTGCTGGCATTTAGCACAAATCAAAGCAGTGGCACCAAACTGTCCCAGTAGTCATTCTGGTCCTTAATGCCACACACTTGCAATGAGGGGGAAAAGCCAGTTTCACTTCAGGTTATTTTCTTTTTTTTTTTTTTTTTTTTTGAGACGGAGTCTCGCTCTGTCGCCCAGGCTGGAGTGCAGTGGCCAGACCTCAGCTCACTGCAAGCTCCGCCTCCCGGGTTTACGCCATTCTCCTGCCTCAGCCTCCCGAGTGGCTGGGACTACAGGCGCCCGCCACCTCGCCCGGCTAGTTTTTTGTATTTTTTTAGTAGAGACGGGGTTTCACTGTGTTAGCCAGAATGGTCTCGATCTCCTGACCTCGTGATCCGCCCGTCTCGGCCTCCCAAAGTGCTGGGATTACAGGCTTGAGCCACCGCGCCCGGCCCAGGTTATTTTCTTAAATCTTGATTCATGAGAACATGTCTTTTCAACAATCTTTGTGAAGAAATGGGAAGTATACATTAAAGGTTTCTGTTGCGTACTAAAGAACAATGATATCTCAAGAAACAGTACTTGTGCAATCATGTGAGATAGCTGAACTGTCTACATTTTTTATGAAACACGATTTTTGGCCAGGCTTGGTGGCTCAAGCCTGTAATCCCAGCACTTTGGGAGGCTGAGACGGGCGGATCACGAGGTCAGGAGATCGAGACCATCCTGGCTAACATGGTCAAATCCCGTCTCTACTAAAAATACAAAAAAAAAATAAAAAATTAGCCGGGCATGGTGGCGGGTGCCTGTAATCCCAACTACTTAGGAGGCTGAGGCAGGAGAATCGCTTGAACCCAGGAGGTGGAGGTTGCAGTGAGTTGAGATCGTGCCATTGCACTCCAGGCTGGGCAACAGAGCAAAAACTCCATCTCAAAAAAAAAAAAAAAGAAACACGATTTTTACTGGAAAGAATGACAAACTATGGTTATTCAGATCTGAGTATTTTGCAGGCACTTTCGTAGAAATGCAAAGAGACTCTCACTTCAAGAAAATTAGTTGACAATATTTGCTGCCAATGATAAAATTTGAATTTTCCAGCAAAAATTAGAATTGTAAAAAATTTGTGTCTGCCATCATGAACTTGACAACTGCCTGATTCTTCCAATGAGTTGCAGTGGTTTATACCTGTGAAGCACCTAGCAGCATACCTGGAACATAGCAAGCAGTGATAGGATGGTAACTCTCTCTCTCTTTTTTTTTTTTTTTTTTTTTCTGTGACGGAGTTTTGCTCTGTTGCCCAGGCTGGAGTGCAGTGGCACAATCTCGGCTCACTGCAACCTCCGCTTCCCAGGTATAAGCGATTCTCCTGTCTCAGCCTCCTGAGTAGCTTGGATTACAGGCATCTGCCATCACATCCGGCTAACTTTTTATTTTTAGTGGAGATGGGGTTTCACCATGTTGGCCAGGCTGGTCTCGAACTCCTGACCTCATGTGATCCACCCACCTTGGCCTCTCAAAGTGCTGGGATTACAGTCGTGAGCCACCGCGGCTGGCCCTTTCCCTTTTCCTTTCCCATATATTACATGCCTAGCCCCAAATACTTCTGGCCACCCCATGTCAGAGCTGGGAGAAGTCCAGGCTAAGTTATTGTATTACATTAGCTGGAGACACCCACACAAAGGCTGAGATAATATAGGTATAATAAAACCTTATACATTGACAACACTGAAGGCCTACTGGATAAAAAGTCAGTGAAAGAAATCCTGGGGACTGCCACTTTTCAACGACACAATCACTCATCAAATTATTTGTATCACCTGTATGTCCCACCATGGATCTCACACCCCCTGGGTGGCAAGGGATGGCCAGATGAGGCAGTCTGTTGCCCTACAAAAGATGAGAGAAGGGAATCTGGCACCATCACTCCCAAATTCCCAGGGACTCATTTTGAGGGCCTCCCATTTTAACTAAGGCTTTAACCTATTTCCCAACCTGTACCTGCCTGCCTTCCTGAACCCACATGACCTTCTCCCCTACAATGCCTTCCCACCCTTAGCCTCCCAGGTCTGAGTTGCCCACTTGGCAACCAGCGGGGCAGAGCAGTAGGTTCGAGATTGCCCTAGGGGCATCCAGGACTGGCTGGGCATTCCCATGCAGAGCAGGACAAATAGCCAGGCCCCCGGACAGAGCTTCCCCCAGATCCCCATCACCCTGCCCTGAGGAAAATGACCCAGAGAGCATTCCCACACAGCCACCCACTTCCCACCATCCCCTGTCAGCAGGCAAAGAGCTCCAGCTTCTTCCTCTGGGACACTACACCTAACCAAGGGTCTATCAATTCCTATCCACCCCCAAGCCCTCACCAGGTGAGTACAGCTCAGACTCCTGGAAACTAGGGGTTAATTCATGGAAATAATCGATGGTATGTCCTCCAAGACTGCATGCCAAGGACCTTCAGGAGGCTTTTCCCCCATCCCCTTCTTTCTTGAGGATATATTGCATCTGTTAATCCCAGCTATTGATTCAACAAACTGTTGCCAAGTCATAAGTTATTTTTCTAGGAATTGGTAATGTGTTCATTTCACAATATAAAGCACCTAACATCCCCAGGACTCTCTTCTACCCTCTGTACTCCTTCCTGTCCTCCCTCTCCCTACACTCCCTCCTAGGTTCCAGTACCAGGGGTGTTGATTAAGTCAGCCTCCTCATAAACCTCACACACTACACAGAAACTAACTCAAAACGGAACACAGACTTAAAGGTGAAACATGAAACTCTAAAACATTTAGAAGAAAAAATGCCTTAGTATGGTAAATTGCATGGACTGATTTTTGAATATTGAATGAGATTTGCATGGTTGGTCATGGTATATACTGCTTTTTAAAAATTGCTGAATTCTATTTGCTAATATTTTGTTAAGGGTTTTTGCATCTACATTTATGAGGGACATTGGACTGCAGTTTTCCTTTTTCTTCTTTTTTTTGTACCATCTTCATTTGATTTTAATATCAGCAAAAAACTAGCTTTATAAAATGAATTAGGAAATATTCCCTCCTCTTCCATTTCTGGAAGAGATTATGTGGAATCGGGCAGATCTCTCTAGTATATTCCAGAGGGGACAAGTCTTTCTTTCTTTCTTTGTTTAACAATGGTTAATGATTATCTTGTGGAGATGAGTCACTTATCTAATATAAGGTTCAATTCCACCCTATTTGTTTTTGTTTGCATTTTGAGATGAGGTCTTGCTCTGTCACCCAGGCTAGAGTGCAATGGCATGATCATAGCTTAGTACAACCTCAAACTCCTGGGTTCAAGCAATTCTCCTGCCTCAGCCTCCCAAGTAGCTAGGACTATGGGCATGCACCACCACAACTGGCTAATTTATTAAGTTTTTGTAGAGACAGGGTCTTGCTATGTTGCCCAAGCTAATCTCGAATTCCTGGCCTCGTGCAGTTTCCCACCTCAGCCCCTGAAGGTGCTGGGATTACAGGCATGAGCCACCACACCTGGCCTACCCTATTTGGTTTTATATATCTATGATTCTAGTATAGCTTTACCACGTGCCAGAAATTATTTTAGCCACTTTGTAAATATTAAATATTTTACTCTTCATACAATCATTTGAGATAGGTACTAGGATTGTTCTGATTTCACAGATGAGGAAACTGAGACACAGAAAGAGAAAGTAACTGGCACATGGCCACATAGCTAGTAAGCACAGAGTTGAGATTTCAGCCCAGGCACCTCTTCCCTTAACCACAGTGCTCTTCTGTGTATGGGGACATTATTATTATTTTCATACTCTAGATAAGGAAACTGAAGCCCAGAGAGCTGAAGTGATTTGCCCAACGGAATGTAACCAAAGTAGAGTTCTTGATTCCCACCCACCTGTCTCTCCACATCTCCCCATCTCCGAAAGGTGTTCTAGCCGAAAATTTGAGAGTTGCCCTTGAGTTTTCTCTTCACCTTACCTTCTGCTTCTAATCCATCAGCCAATCTTGTTGATTTTGCCTCCAAAATATGCATCAAATTCTCTGCTTCTCTCCATCTCCGCCGTGCTCTTTCATCTGACCCCTTCATTACACTCGTACACTCTCACAAGCTATTCTCCTTCCACCTGCAGACAGTATTAGCATTTTAAACATCAGTCTCTGCTGCTTAAAACTCTGCAATGGCTTGCCATTGTATTAAGAATCAAATCCAAATTATTTCCCGGACTTACAAAGCCCCAATGGTATCTGGCCCCAAGCTCCTCCCAGACTATCTCCTGCACCTTCCCCTCCACCTGCGAGCTCCAGCCTCCAGCCGGCCAGCTCAGGCCTGCCTTCACAGCCCGTGTATCTGCTGGCCCTTGAAAGCTCTTCCCACAAACACTTCATTGCTGCTAAATGTCAACCCTCATAGAGACATTCCCAGGTCACCCGGTACGAGACAGACCCTCAGTAGTGCTCTCTCCCACCTTTCTCTTTTATTGTCTTCATGGCATTTATCACCTGCCTAATATTTTTTGTTTGTTTGTCTGTTTGGGTTATTTCCTCACCTACTAGAATGTAAGCTGTGCAAGCTTATACTAATAGCTAACACTAATGTAGTCCTTATTTTGTGCCAGGCACTGTTCTAAGTACTTTATATGTGTAAACTCACTTAGTCTCCACCACTATCCTGAAAAGTTGCACTCTGAACATCTCTGTGTTTCTGAAGATAAAATTGAGCAACAGAGAGGCAAGGTAACTTATCTATGGCCACACAGCTTGTAAGTTGTGAAGCTGGGATGCAAGCCCAGGTAGTCTGGCTGTGGAGTCTGTTTTTATTTGTTGTTGTTTTTGTTTTTGTTTTTGTTTGAGACGGAGTCTCGCTCCTATCACCCAGGCTGGAGTGCAGTGGCGTGATCTTGGCTCACTGCAACCTCTGCCTGCCGGGTTCAAGCGATTCTCCTGCCTTGGCCTACTGAGTAGCTGGGATTACAGGCGTGCGCCACCATGCCCAGCTAATTTTTGGACTTTTAGTAGAGACAGGTTTTCACTATGTTGGCCAGGCTGGTCTCGAATTCCTGACCTCAGGTGATCTGCCCACCTTGGCCTCCCAAAGTGCTGGGATTACAGGCGTGAGTCCCCGCGCCTGTCGGAGTCTGTACTCTTAGCCCTCATCCTTTATGGTTCCTTCATGGGAGTGGGGTGCTTATTTGTCTGTTCTCCACCAAGTTTCTAGCACCTGGAATAGTGCCTGACAGAGAGGAAGCACCAATAAATATTTGTAGAATAAGCAAATGAATGTTGCATAACTGGTTTAAAGATAAAGCCTGATTTGAACCAGATTTGTCGGGCTCCAAAACCACACTCTCCAGAGTATGAGATTGTACTATTTCAATTTTCAACTCAGAAATTTGCTGAAGCTTGCTGTCTACTCTAAAGATGTCTACAGTCCTGTGGGGAAGGCATATTTAAATAACTACAAGCCAGATAGAAAAACTGTGGTGCCACAAGTAAAGGGCATACAAAGTGCCATAAGGCATAAGGGAGTGATAATTTTAACTAGTAGCTCCAGGAAGGATTTGAGGTGAAAGTGGCATTTGCACTGGGTTTGGAAGACTCTGGACAGGCAGAGATGAGAAGGAGCATGTAACTGAAACTATAAGCTGTCTCCTAATGTCTGTTTCCTCTTCTTCCACAGTAATTATATTCCAAAATTTTAGCTGTACAGTTGACCACTGAGAATAAAGGCTACATTTCCCAGCCTCCCTTGCAGCCAGGCATGGCTACCTGACCACATTCTGCATAAAAGCTTATAGAGAAGTCAGGGATGAAACTTCCATGAGGTGTTCTCAAGTGGAAGGAGCATTCCCACGTCCTTTGTTTGTCTCCCTCCTCCTGTTCCTGACTGGAACCAAAGCAGCTATCTTCAGCCTCAGAAGGCACATGTTGAGGATGTGGACTACAATGTTGAGGCAATCTGATCACAAAGGCACGATGTGAGACCTGCTACAATCTTGTTTAAGCCACTGTTACAAGTGTCCTAGGTTGGGTTACCAGAGCAGATCCTGAGACAAAGCTTCATGTGCAAGTAGTTTATTAAACAGATGCTCCAAGCAGGGAGCAATGGCTCCTACTTATAATCCCAGAACTTTGGGAGACCAAGACAGGAGGAGTGCTTGAGGCCAGAAGTTTCAGACCAGCCTGAGCAACATAGTGAGACCCCTGTCTCCACAAAAAAAAAATTAAAAATTAGCTGGTCAGGTCACATGTGCCTGTAGTCCCAGCTACTCAGGAGGCTAAGGCAGGAAGATCCTTTGAGCATAGAAGTTTGAGGTTACAGTGAGCTATGATTATGCCACTGCACTCCAGCCTTAGTGACAAAGTGAGACCTTGTCTCAAAAATAAAAATTAAAAAAATGCTCCCAGGAGAAACCAGTAAGGGAGTGTGGAAAGTAAGACAGGGAAGGGAAGAGGACAAGCAAGGGAATGTTTCAGCAAAGCCCCAGGCTTAGCCTGGTCCCAAAGGTCAGCTCTGGAGTGTAAATTACACCTCAGAGTTTGCCCAGATTTCAGACAATGGAACTAGGCTTTTATCTAGTTCAGCTAAAGGCTGCCCCTGCTTCTTTCAATGTTCAGAAGCTGTGGGAAATGATTAAACGGGTTAAAGGGCTCTGGTGCAACCTCAATGGGCCCCTTACACTAGGTTTTCTGTCACTCATAACTGAACCTAATCCTAACAAGTACCAAAAACATTTCTGGCAGAGGGGAGAGTAAAAATAAAGTGCACAGAACCTGAAGGAACAAGAGGATATATGAAAGTATTGGAAAGGAAGAGAACAGGAAAGAAAGAAATAGGAAACAAATTTGGAAAACCAAACTGTAGTTACTGGGACTTGATATGGTTTGGCTGTGTCCCCACCCAAAGCGCATCTTGAATTGTACCTCCCCACATTTCCCTTCTGCACTGCCTTAGCAGAGGCTCTCCATGAGGGCCCTGCCCCTGCAGCAAACTTCTGCCTGGACATCAAGGCATTTCCATACACAGCAGCAGGGGCCTGGAAATGTGGGGTTGAAGCCCCCACACAGCATCCCCACTGGGGCACTGCTTAGTGGAGCTATGAGAAAAGGACCACCATCCTCCAGATCCTAGAATGGTAGATCCACTAACAGCTTGCACCATGCACCTGGAAAAGTCACAGACACTCAACACCAGCCCATAAAAGAAATCGGGAGGGAGGTTGTACCTTGCAGAAGCACAGTAGAATGATATGGTTTGGCTGTGTCCCTGTACTGTTCTCATGGTAGTGAATAAGTCTCACAAGATCTGATGTTTTTACAAGGGGCTTCTCCTTTTGCGTGGCTCGCTCTCTTGCCTCCCACCATGTAAGAAGTCCCTTTGCTCTTCCTTGGTCTTCTGCCATGATTGTGAGGTCTCCCCAGCCATATGGAACGGTGAGTCCATTAAACCTCTTTTTCTTTATAAATTACCTAGTCTTGGGTATGTTTTATCAGCAGCGTGAAAATGAACTAATACAGAACTATATGAAAGTTTTGAATTTCCGGCTAATGCATAGACGAAGGGAAGTCAAAAGGACTTTGAATCTGATGGCTCAGAAGATTAATCTGGCAACTATGTGTGAGATGAATTGGAATGAAACTTGTGTGGGGTAATACCCATTACAAGATCATATATATAATCTAGGCAAGAGGTAATGGTGGCACAACCCCAGGTGATGGTGCTGGGAAGGGAGAGTAGAGAATAGTTGCAAAGTCTTACAGAGAAAGATCTGGTCTTTCTAAGTGCTTTGACATGAGAGAAAAGAGACAGAGGATCCAAACATGAAGCCAGGGACAATGGTGGCAGTGCCAACAGAAATGCGTAACAGAGGAGAAGAAACAAGCTTGATATAAAATATGAATTCTACCAATTGATATAGTGACTTTGAGATGAAGGGAAGCCTTCTAAATGGAGTTGTCAAGAAGGCAGTTAGAAATGCAAGACTGATAAAAGAAGTCAAGCGTGGAGCCATGGATCTGTGCATTGTCTACAGAGATGTGATAGAAGCCATGGCTGTGCATAGGATTACTAAGGGAGGGAGGGCAGAGACAGAAGAGGAAAAGGCCTGTATAAGATACTTGCAAGTTGTGCTGTTTGTCTGTTGTCTCTTGGGCCCACGCCACCCTCCTCTGTGGTGTGAGGGCCCTCAGCCAACAGCTTTTGCCAGACTCTCTCTTGCCAGCTGGCTTCCGATTCAATTCTGCTACTAAGAGGCACTGAGACGTGGCTGGAAGGACATAGGGTGAGAGAAGGGTCTTCCTCCTGTTTCCAGCTCCTGTCAACGTCTCTCTGGGAGGGCTCTAGCCTAGGGCTTGGCAAATTTTTTCTGTAAAGAGCTGGATATTAAGTAGTTTAAGCTTTGCAGGCCATATGGTCTCTGTTATAACTCCTCAACTCTGCCATTGTAAGGCAAGAGCAGCCATAAACAATATATAAATGAATAAGGATGACTGCATTGCAATAAAAGTTTATTCATGGACACTGTAGTTTGAGTGTTTTACAATTTTCATGTGCCATGAGATATATCTCCCTTTTCGGTTTTATTTTCAGCCGTTTTTAAAATGTGAAGAATTTTTTTTTTTTTTTTTTTGAGACGGAGTCCCGCTCTGTCACCCAGGCTGGAGTGCAGTGGCCGGATCTCAGCTCACTGCAAGCTCCGCCTCCCGGGTTTACACCATTCTCCTGCCTCAGCCTCCCAAGTAGCTGGGACCACAGGCGCCCACCACCTCGCCCGGCTAGTTTTTTGTATTTTATAGTAGAGACGGGGTTTCACCGTGTTAGCCACGATGGTCTCAATCTCCTGACCTCGTGATCCGCTCGTCTCGGCCTCCCAAAGTGCTGGGATTACAGACTTGAGCCACCGCGCCCGGCCTAAAATGTGAAGAATATTCTTTTTGTTTGTTTGTTCGCTTGTTTTTTGAGATGAACTCTTGCTCTGTCACCCAGTCTGGAGTGCAGTGGCGCAATCTTGTCTCACTGCAACCTCCGCCTCCCGGGTTCAAGCGACTCTCCTGCCTCAGCTTCCCAAGTAGCTGGGACTACAAGTGTGCACCACCAAGCCTGGCAAATTTTGTATTTTTAGTAGAAACAGGGTTTTGCCATGTTGGCCAGACTGGTCTCGAATTCCTGACCTCAGACCATCCATCTGCCTTGGCCTCCCAAAGTGTTGGGATTATAGGCGTGAACCACCATGCCTGGCCAAAATGTGAAGAACATTCTTAGCTCATGGGCCATGGAGAAACAGGTGGCAACTGGATTTGGCCTATGGGTAATAAGTTGCCCATGCTAGCTCCCAATTCTTCACACTCCTGGCAGCAGGTGAACTACACTTCCTGGAAATACTGGCACCCCAGAGGCTCAACCCCATCACTGTGCATTCTCATTCTGTGGTCTGAGCATGGGCCAGGCAAAGCTGAGCCTGGAGGCTCTGGTGGGCACCGCTTCTTCTCTTCTATCCCTCCAGCCCTGAGGAGGAACTCCTATAGTTACCATATCTGGTCACTGCAGCATCTCCATCTGCCCTTCCAACCTTCCAACACTGGAGTAGTCAATCCACATCCCTTCTGTGGGAAACACCTTGCATGGAATTGTTTTCCTGCTTGGACTCTGACTGATACAGAAATTCT
Organism: Colobus angolensis palliatus; assembly: GCF_000951035.1. Classification (NCBI taxonomy): domain Eukaryota; kingdom Metazoa; phylum Chordata; class Mammalia; order Primates; family Cercopithecidae; genus Colobus; species Colobus angolensis. The sequence continues at coordinate 4,392,662 of NW_012122709.1, forward strand.
TCCATTTTAGGGATGGGAAGAAGAAAAGGAAGCCAAAAGGGAGAAGCCAGTGACGGAAGAGGCAAATTAGGAGTGTTCCCACACTGAAGGGAAAAGAAGCTCAGGAAGAAGGGCATGGGGAGCAGCAGTTGCCGCTGCTGAGAGGTAAAGAGGATGCCTGCGAAGAGGGTAATGAGCTGAAGAACTTCCAGAAATCATCCTCAGGGGATGGCAGGGACCTGGGAGCAAGCTGGAGGCAGACACAGCCTCCTCTTGTGAGAGTATATGAGAGGCAGGGTCTGAGGCGATCTCTTATGATGCAGGAGAAAGGCATGGAGACGGCTCAGCCCATATCAGGACTGTCAATCCTCCCTGTTGGCAAACACATGGAACCTGGGGGTAGCTGCCTTCCCTCCTGATAACTCTCCCTACACTGCACTCTGCCGGCCCTGCCTCTGATTACAGAATGCACCTGGGCACTGGCTGAGGGTCCCTGTTCCTGCAGATATTCTTGTGATGGCCTCTGCCCTCATGGGTAAGCAAGCACAGGTGAATTACCTCTGGCCACCTCAGCCCTTGCAAAGGGCTGACCAGAGCATGACAGCCAGGGATACCCCTCCAAGAACTGTCTTGTGAGCACAGAGGATTGTAGGTGTTTTAAATGTCTTCATGACATTAATTAATCCAGCAAATATTTATTCACCACCTCTTGTGTGCCAGGCACTACTCTAGATGCTATTGATATAGCAGTGAGTGGAAAAAAAAAAAAAGTCTATGCCTTCAAGGATCCTACATTCTTGTGAGAAAGACAGGTAATAAACAAGTAGACATAAAAATGGCAGGTGCTGAGAAGTGCTCTGAGAAGTGCTCTGAAGAAAAATACAACCAGGTGAGGGAGACAGGGAGTGCAGGATGCGAGTGATTTTTTTTCTGTTTCCCATATCAGGATGGCCTCTCTGAAGAGTTGACAAGTGAGCAGAGGCTTAAAAAAGTGAAAGAGTGAAGAATGGTCCAGGTATTGGGAAAAACCAAGCAGAAGCAGGAGATAGGAGGGTGTTTGGCATAGTTCAAGGAACAGCAAGGAGGCTCAGTGTACCTGGAGTGAATAGGCTGAGAGAGAGGGATAGGAACTAACCCAGAGAGGGTTAGGCTTCGAGTCACAATGAGGACTCTGATGTTACTCTGAACAGGGGGTTTGAACACAGAAGTGACACATCTGATTTTCATGTAAAAGACTGACCATGACAACTGTCGGGAGAAGAAACTGCCAGATGACTGACCCCTCTGTTCTTAGAATTACGTTGCTCTTCTAAAAATAGAGCTAGAAAGTCAAATCCCACAAGTGTAGGTTGGTGCTTAAGTGGCTGAGTACAAGAATAATAGAAGAAAAGCTGTGAGTCAGAGTCGGCCACAACCTAAACGTGAATTAGGAGTGTCATGCCACGGGGAAAATCAAAAGCCAGACAATCCTGGGATGTGTTGGTATAGCCATCGGACACGCAAAGACTGGGACACTGACTTCGTGCATGTTTGGCATAAATGGGCTTCCTGCCACGCCTTCTGTTTGCAATGTTTCCCACCTGTCCTGCAGCCCAGGCTGTACCCAGGCCTGTCTCCCTCCACAAACGCTTCTTCCCAGTGTTTTTCCTTCCCTTCTGTCTGTGTCTTTTGTGCTGTCATTCAGTCAGCAACCACCATGTATAAAACTTAATGAGCAGTGCCATGGGAGAGTCTCTGGTAAGTGCTTGGAGCTCAAGTCCTTTGTTAATTGTATCTAGAGAGTTACGTCTGCTATTGGCACAAATCTCTCTTTTTGGCCCCTTCAAGTTTATTCTCTAACTGTGGAGTTTTCTCCACCTCTTACAATTGTACTCTTGGTGGATTTTCCTATTTATGAAGCTCTATGGAAGATATGCCCTGCCAGAGAAAAGATCTTCTCTACTGTCGAGAATCACTGGTTTCAGTTGGGTCAGGACTGACAACTTAGCTTCTGTGTATAGACAAGTGAAGACAAAAAGGGCTAGGGTTGGCAGAATAGTGCAGAGAGTCAATGTGTCATCTTTAACGCCTCTACATTCACCTCTAGGCAGGGCCCTTTTTTTCTGACAAGCTAGGGCCCTGTGTGAATCAATGCAAGGCTTAAGCTTGAAGTACCCATAGCCAATCCCTGTCCCCTTTCCTGACAGGTAATGGCATCAAGAAAGAATGAAACCTTGAAGCAGGAGACATTGGGTGGCTGAGTCAGGGTGTGGGACTTGAGCCAGTTTCCACTCTGCAAAGATCAGGGAACAAGCACCCTCTCCCTCTTCCCCAGCCTGGAGATGCTAGCCATGAGAACTCAGAGGGATCTCTGGCCTGGCACTCAACCTCCTGCTCCAGAGCCCCAGGGAGAGTACTGGGGACTGGAAGCACCAAGCCAAAGGCTCTGAGAAGCCACAGTGGCTGGGGATTGAGGCTCTGAGCCCAAAAACTTTGCCAGAGAGCCACATAGTAACTCCATAACCCCCAACTCCCTGGAGCTACAGGAAAGGAATGAAGGGAGGCCAGGTCCAAGAACTCCTAGACCAGTCCTGGTGGTGCCCATTCTCAGGTACTTTCTCACATAATTATCTTAATAACCTGTGACGTATTATCAGAGGTGTTCGAAACAGAGCAATTCCATCTTGAATAGGGGCTGGGTAAAATAAGGCTGAGACCTACTGGGGTGTATTCCCAGGAGGTTAAGGCATTCTTAGTCACAGAATGACATAGAAGTTCAGCACAAGATACAGGTCACAAAGACCTTGCAGATAAAATGGGGTGCACTAAAGAAGCCAGCCAGTCCAGGTGCGGTGGCTCACACCTCTAATCCCAGTACTTTGGAAGGCCAAGGCAGGTGGATCACCTGAGGTCAGGAGTTTGAGATCAGCCTGGCCAACATGGTGAAACCCCATCTCTACTAAAAATACAAAAATTAGCTGGGCGTGGTGGTGCACACCTGTAATCCCAGGTACTCGGGAGGCTGAGGCAGGAGAATCGCTTGAACCCAGAAGGCAGAGGTTGCAGTGGGAAGATCACGCCATTGCACTCCAGCCTGGGTGACAAGAGTGAAACTCCGTCTCAAAAAAAAACAGAAGCCAGCCAAAACCAACCAAAACCAAGACAGCAATGAGAGTGACCTCTGGTCATCCTCACTGCTCATACGCTAATTGTAATGCATTAGCTGCTAAAAGACACCCCCACCAGCCCCATGGCAGTTTACAAATGCCATGGCCATGTAGGAAGTTACCCTGTATGGTCTAAAATGGGGAGGAACCCTCAGTTTTGGGAATTCCCCACCCCTTTCCCAGAAAACTCATGAATAAATGAATAATCCACCCCTAGTTTAGCATATAATCAAGAAATAACCATAAAAATGGTCAACTAGGCCGGGAGCGGTGGCTCACGCCTGTAATCCCAGCACTTTGGGAGGCGGAGGCAGGCGGATCACGAGGTCAAGAGATCAAGACCATCGTGGCAAACACGGTGAAACCCCGTCTCTACTAAAAATATAAAAAAATTAGCTGGCCGTGCTGGCAGGTGCCTGCAGTCCCAGCTACTCAGGAGGCTGAGGCAGGAGAATGGCGTGAACCCAGGAGGCAGAGTTTGCAGTGAGCCAAGATTGCACCACTGCACTCCAGCCTGGGCGACAGAGCGAAAAAAAAAAAAAAAGGTCAACCAGCAGCCCAAGCCACTGCTCTGCCTAGGGAGTAGCCATTCTTTATTCCTTTACTTTCTTAATAAACTGGTTTTGTTTGTTTGTTTGTTTGGTTTGGTTTGGTTTTGAGACAGAGTTTCACTCTTGTTGCCCAGGCTGGAGTGCAATGGCATGATCTCAGCTCACTGCAACCTCCATCCACCCATGTTCAAGCGATTCTCCTGCCTCAGCCTCCTGAGTAGCTGGGGTTACAGGTGCATGCCACCACACCTGGCTAATTTTTTTTGTATTTTTAGTAGAGACAGAGCTCCACCATGTTGATCAGGTTGGTCTCAAACTCCTGACCTTGTGATCCTCCTGCCTCGGCCTCCCAAAGTGCTGGAATTACAGGCATGAGTCACCGCACCCGGCCCATGACACCCTTTTTAACAGTAAGAAAAACTGAGTTTCAGCGAGGTTGCACAACTTTCCCAAAGACACACAAGCTACAACCTGGCAGGGTCCTCCTGACTCCAGAGCCTGCTCAGATGTGCTGGAAAGAGCCCCCAGGAGCCTCATTAGGGGCCCCAGTGGTCTGTGAGGAACTGGTGGATAAATTCAGACCTAACACCAAAGCTGTGCCTAGAGAGGCAACTGCGGTCTAGAGAAGATAGGTTACTGGCCTAAGAAACCACAAATTTCACATTTGCTTCCTCTCCATCGGGTACCCCAGGACTTCTGACCTTCCCAACCTTCCCATCAGATCCCAAACCCATTTGACATGGTATCTTTTTATTCTTTTCTTTTAATAAAAACATGAACTTCTAAATCTACTTTATGACATGGTATCTAATTAGCATAATGCATTCCAAAGGGGGGGTGGGTCCAGCCCAGATGGGCTTCCAGAAGCCTCTTTCCTCTAACTGCTGGGGTCCTTTGGGCACCCCTCCCACCAACAACTCCCTTCCTTTCTGACCAAATTTCCCTTTCCAGAGCCTGGCTCAAGGCAGCAACAATCCTCTCCTCCCAGCACAGTTCTGCAGAGCTCCTGCATCCCGTCTACCCTCTCCCTGCCAGCCTCCTCCCTGCCCACTGTGGCCATTCGGCTACAGTAGCTTGAGCTTTGAATTTCAGGACAAATCTAGAAAACCAGGGATCTAATATCTGGGCTCTGGCAACCCAGTGGGGCCTGAGGCAGCGCTAGCAGCCCCCGGTGTCATGTGACAGCCTGTAGCTTTTTAGTCATCACTATCAGCCTTTGCTTAGCACTGGGAATGGGTCCCTGCCCTCTAGGGCCTAGGGGTCAGGTGCTGGTAGCACAACCACAGATAAGACAATGTAAGAAACTCCTGAGATGCAGAGGAACCAAGTCCTATGGGATTCCAAAGGGGAGAGCCACGAGTTCTGCTGGGAGAGTGATCCAGAAACTGGTGAGAATGTAGTGGGAAAGAGGGGTGCTCACAGGTAAGCTCATGGAGACAAGAGCACAGAAGTGAGATTTGAACAAAGGCAAGGACTGAAGGGCCCTGGTGCATCATCAGTCAAGGCAAAAATGGTCAGAAGTCTTTCCAAAGTTGTTCAGGGTCTCCTGCAGAGGGTTTGGGGCCCATCCTACCACTGCCAACCCTTCAACCATCCTTCCTGTCCACAGCCTGAGGTCACCACTGTCACTGATGTCTGAAGACCAGAAATAGAAATGAGTCACTTGGCCTTCTAATGTGCTTTATCTAATGCTTGCTTTATTAAAGATGAAACAGTGGCCTTTTGCAGTGGGAGCCTCACTAGGCACCTGAGCTGCCCATGTGGTGACGGATCTCAGCATTCATGTTACGCCTGCATGTTCTTTCTGTTATAAAACAGGATCACACTACCTCTTCAGTTCAGCCCCAAGACTTTGCTCTGCCAGGGAAGAGGTGCCGGGATCACCACTAAATATTAGTGCAGTTAAAGTTACCCTTCTCTTCTTTTCCTGTAGCTTAGCAGCAAGGAGACATGTTAGTGGTTTAAGCTGAAGGGAAGCCCACCTCCAAGAATGGGATTATGACCTTAGACATACCCCAGAGGAAAGAATGCTCGTAGTCACTCTGAACATATTCAGAACAGCTCCTGTGCCAGCATAAGCAGAGTGCTGGTCAAGCAGGAAGAGACCTGTCAATACCAGTGAACAGGAGGTCAGTACAAAAGAGGTCTGGCGGCCAGGCGTGGTGGCTCATGCCTATAATCCCAGCACTTTGGGAGGCGAAGGCAGGCGAATCACAAGGTCAGGAGATCGAGACCATCCTGGCTAATATGGTGAAACCCCGTCTCTACTAAAAATACAAAAAAATTAGCCAGGCGTGGTGGCACATGCTTGTAGTCCCAGCTACTCGGGAGGCTGAGGCAGGAGAATGGCGTGAACCCGGGAGGCGGAGCTTGCAGTGAGCCGAGATCGCGCCACTGCACTCCAGTCTAGGCAACAGAGCGAGACTCCGTCTCAAAAACAAAACAAACAAACAAAACAAAAGAGGTCTGGCTGTTAATGTCAGGGACCCACAAGCAGGATCTTCAGTCATTATGTGATCTGGAGCATGAAGCCACAAGGTCAGTCTCAATGGCACAAAAGAGCCCCAGGATCATCTCAAGACCAGCAGCCACATGGCCTTGAAGCCAAACTATCAAATTACTCCTGTAGGCTCCTTCCATCCACTGGGTAGGAGCAGGATGCCCTTCAGAATCAAGGACAGAGGAGACGGTAGAATGGGTGTCATTAGGAAGATATTCCTGACAGGGTAACAGAGTGTCTTCATCTGTTCAGACTGCTGTAACCAAGTATCACAGATTGGGTGGCTTACAAACAACAGAAATTTGTTTCTTACAGTTCTGGAGGCTGGAAGTCCAAGATCAAGGTGCCAGCAGACTGTGTCTGGTGAGAGCACACTTCCTGGTTCACAGATGGCACCTTCTAATTACGTCCTTCCATGGTAGAAGAGGCAAGGCAGCTCTCTGGGATGGCTACACTCTTATCCCTAATCACCTCCCAAGCCCCACCTCCGAATACCACCAGGAGATTGGAGATGAGGTTTTAACATATGAATCTGAGGTGGAGGACACATTCAGACCATAGCACACAGCCATATGGAAAACAAGCTGGGAGGCTGGGGCAAGTCTTCCCAGGAGGAGAGAAAGCTACAGGTATGATTAGAGTAAAGAGAGGGAGGCTGGCTGTCTACTTCACCCAGTTCATCTCCCACCAAGGACAGGGTTTGGGGGAATCTATATAGAAAAGTTTGTAATGAGGCAGCATGTGCAGTGGTTTAAAAAACATAGATTTTAGGGGGAAAAGCAACATGACTCTACACTTCGCAGCTGTATGGCCAAGGGCAGTATTCCTTAAAATGTGGCCTTTGGTCCAGTAGCATCAGCCTAACCTGAGAAATTGCTGGAAAGGAAAATTCTTGATCCCCACCCCAGACTATGGAATCACACTCTGGGGGTGAGGTCCCATATACTCTTTTAACAAGCTCTGCCACAAATTTCATTGTATGCTAAAGTTTGAGAATCATTGACCTAAGATACAGTTACCAACCTCTCTAACCCACAGTGTTCTCATCTGTAAAATGGGTTTACATGTAAAATGGACTCAAATATAAATAATGCTTACCTCAGGTGAGAATTAAATGAGATACTACAAGTACAGAACTTAGCACAAGGCTTGGTTCATAGTAAACCTTCAGTGAATGCCAATTATCACCATTATCTCCCACCTAATCTACAAACCAAAAAGAATCCACAGTCTAATGGTGCCCTCTTCCTGAGTTATCTGGTCAGTGTCATCTGTCAAGCACCCACAGCATTGACAAAAAGACATGAGGCATATCTCCTTCCCATGTAGTGAGAGAAGGAGAGCTGAGAACTTCTGGGAGGTGCCCTGGTTCATGAAGCATGACCTGCCAGGTGTGACGCCTCCTTTATATCTCCCACACAAGGGAACAGGGCACATACCGACTGCTCAGTCCTCACTGAAGAGTGAAATCAACCTCAACTTCTCCATGTTCCATGTAATGATGAGCCTTTACCACCACCTATTCCAGGGTTTGTAGTCAAAGAACCAATTGGAAAGGTTGATGTGCTTATGCAAAGATTTCATTAGGGAAGTGTAAGGCTAAGGGTTAACCCCATGGTGTGAACACCCTTACATTTATACAAGGGCAAATCCTGGTCAAGGACTGCTCTAGTATAAACAGCAGGAACTGAGTTCATGATAGCCTTGTCTAGAAGAAGGCGTCACACAAAGGCAAAGGGAGGAAAGGGGTGGGGCCTCTGTTGGCCCCATGGGGCAAAAGGTGAAGCTTCTTTACCTGAAAATGGATTTCACAGATCCTGAAATCTCCTGCATTTATTTTTGGCACACATCATTCTGAACAGTTGTTTCCATTTTTCTTCAAATATGTTGCTTTAAAAATATGTTTTTCAATTTTTCTTTTTTCATCAGAGAGAGTCAACTAGATGTTAATATATCTTTAACATCTGCTAATTTCCTGTTTAATAAGGAAGTTCTGTGCAAAGTAACAGCTCAGCTGTAAGAAGTAAAATTCCTGCTGGGCGCCATGGTTCATGCCTGTAATCCCAGCATTTTGGGAGGCTAAGGTGGGCGGATCCACCTGAGGTCAGGGGTTCAAGACCAGCCTGGCCAACATGGTGAAACCTCATCTCTACTAAAAAAATACAAAAATTAGCCAGGCTTGGTGAT
>NW_012122709.1:4401819-4405719 GCF_000951035.1 Colobus angolensis palliatus
AAAAAAAAAAAAAAAAAAAAGAGAAGTAAAATTCCACCCTGGAAAATAAGATGGTTGAACCACTGAGTTCAGAGTAAACATCAGAAACTAAGAATTCTAGCCTTCTGATTCCAAAATGGCAATAAAGAAGCAAGTTGGGCTGGGCACACTAGCTCATGCCTGTAATCCCAGCACTTTGGGAGGCCGAGGCAGGTGGATCACCTGAGGTTGGGAGTTCGAGGACAGCCTGGCCAACATGGTGAAACCCCATCTTTACTAAAAATACAAAGTTAGCCAGGTGTGGCGGCATGAGCCTGTAATGCCAGCTATTTGGGAGGCTGAGGCATGAGAATTGCTTGAACCTGGGAAGAGGAGATTGCAGTGAGCCAAGATTACGCTACTGCACTCCATCCTGGGAAACAGAGTGGTAGTCTCAAAAAACAAACAAACGAAGCAAGCTGGCTTCACTCCCTCTCCACAGAAAACTAGTAACCAACATACAGTACCAAGATTATCACCAGCAATATCCCAGAAGTCCAGAACTCAAATATAAAGATGAGACAGTTTCTGGGGCCACAAAAAAGGGAAAAAGCTCCAAGCAGACGGTAAGAGAATCAGACTTCCCTATCCACAATGTCCCTGCCCCTAATCTGTCCAGCACCAAGTATATAGAAAATTTCCCCTGACTCACAGTTTCTACACTAAAAAAAAAAAAAAAAAAAGATTGAGGTGGACAACCAGCTTCCCCACTATCTTGGGTTCCCCCGGCAGGAGATCTGTTCCTGCCTCAACCCAGGGGAAGCACTGGAAGTCCCTAAAAGGAGAAATATCTCAGAGACACTCTGCTCTGTAACCCAGCCAAAGGAGATGTCAAACAAGAGCAGCTCTTCAGCAGCACCACACTATAGGAAGTTCATTCCACAAGTCCCTGGGCATGAACCTTTAGGCAGCCTTCCTACACTACACTACCTTTGGGACCTCCCCCATTCTTAATAGGCACACTGTTTACTAAAACTGAGGCAAATCTGGGCTTAAGGCACCATATAGTGCCAAAAAGGAGGCAGTGACTTAGCAGGGAAAAAAGAAGTAAGAAAATCAACAGGTAAATTACAAAGAATTCCTAAGCAAACATACTGAATAAAAAACAAAACAATGAGGGATAAAAATACCTTCAAAAGGAAAAAAAAAGGCAGACAGAGAAAACTGGAATAAGTAACGAATACTTAAATGCTGAAACATAGACATACATCCATAAGAAACAACAGCAATCTGAGAATCATGACCTCAAATGGACAAAGCAAGGAACCAGCAACTGGCCCTAATGAGACAGCAATATGTTTGAACTCTCTGGCCAAGAATTAAAAATATCAGTTTTGAGGAAACTCAGTGATCAAAAAGATAACACAGAACAACAATTCAGAACTTTTTTTTCTTTTCTTCTCTAATCCATTATGACTGGTAGCAATTCAAAACTTTATCACAGAAATTTTACAAGAGTTTGATATAATAAAAATCAAATAAATCTGGCCGGGTGCGGTGGCTCAAGCCTGTAATCCCAGCACTTTGGGAGGCCAAGACGGGCGGATCATGAGGTCAGGAGATCGAGACCATCCTGAGAGGGATGTGGGTACTAAAAACTACAAAAAACTAGCCGGGCGACGTGGCAGCGCCTGTAGTCCCAGCTACCCGGGAGGCTGAGGCAGGAGAATGGCGTGAACCCAGGAGGTGGAGCTTGCAGTGAGCTGAGATCCGGCCCACAGCACTCCAGCCTGGGTGACAGAGCGAGACTCCGTCTCAAAAAAAAAAAAAAAAAAATCAAATAAATCTTGAAACTGAAAAATACATTTGCTAAACTGAAAAATTCAATAGAGGCTCTCAAAAGCTGAATGAATCAAGGAGAGGAAAGAATCTGTGAGCTTGAAGACAGATTATTTGAAATTTCAGAGGACAAAAAGTAAAAAGAATGAAAAGAAACAAAGATCATGAATAAGATACAGAAAATTGTCCAGGCACAGTGGCTCATGCCTTAATCCCAGCACTTTGGAAGGCCCAGGTGGGTGCATTGCTTGAGCTCAGGAGTTCAAGCCCAGCCTAGGCAACATGGTGAAATCCCCATCTCTATAAAAAGAAAATTTAAAAATTAGCTGGGCATGGTGGCCTGTACTGTAGTCCCACCTACTTGGGAGGCTGAGGTGGGAGTATCACTTGAGCCCAGGAGGTCAAGGCTGCAGTGAGCCAAGTGCCACTGCACTCCAGCCTGTGTGACAAAGTGAGACCCTGTTCCAAAAAGAAAAAACCGATACAGAAAATTACCTCAAGGCCAACCAAATCTAAAAAGTATTGGTGTTCAAGAGGGAATTGAGTAAGAACAGGGGTGGAAAGCTTATTCAAAAAAATAATGACAGAAAACTTTACAAAACTTGAGAAAGAGATAAATACTGAGGTACAAAAAAGTCAGAGAACACTAAAGAGATTCAACTCAAACAAGACTACTCCAAGGCATACAAGAATCAAACTCTGAAAGAACAAGGACAAAGAGAGGATCCTAAAAGCAGCAAGAGAAAAGAAGTAAATAACATATAAAGGAACTCCTAACCATCTGGCAACAGACTTTCAAAACAGAAACTATACAGGCCAGAAGAGAGTGGAACAACATTTTTAAAGTGCCAAAAGCAAAAAACCTCCCATCAAAGAGTACTGCATCCAGCAAAGCTATCCTTCAAATATGAAAGAGATATAGCCTTTCCCAAACAAAAAAAAGGTGAGAGAATTCACCTCTTAACTTTTTCTTCTCATTTCTTATAAGGGAAATGCTAAAGGGAGTTCTTCGTCTGAAAGAAAAAGCACTAATGTGAAAAAGATAATTTTTTTAAGGCATAAAACCCATTGGGGGCCGGGCACAGTGGCTCAAGCCTGTAATCCCAGCACTTTGGGAGGCCAAGACAGGCGGATCATGAGGTCAGGAGATCGAGACCATCCAGGCTAACACGGTGAAACCCCGTCTCTACTAAAAAATACAAAAAAAAAAAAAAAACTAGCCGGGCGAGGTGGTGGACGCCTGTAGTCCCAGCTACTGGGGAGGTTGAGGCAGGAGAATGGTGTAAACCCGGGAGGCGGAGCTTGCAGTGAACTGAGATCCAGCCACTGCACTGCAGCCTGGGCGAGAGAGCGAGACTCTGTATCAAAAAAAAAAAACACATTGGGGAAATTAAGTACATAGACAAACCCAAAACACTAATATTGTAAATGTGGTGTGCTATCCACTCATAACTCTAATATGAAGCCCAAAAGACAAATCTATCAAAAACAATGATACCTACAGCAACCTGTCAAGAGACAGGCATTATAGGCCTGGCGCAGTGGCACATGCCTGTAATCCCAGCACTGTGGGAGGCAGAGGCGGGTGGATCTCCTGAGAAAATCACTTAACCACAAAGGAAGAAAGTAAGAAAGCAAGAAAGGAAAACAGGAGTTATAAAACAAACAGAAAGCAAGCAACAAAATGGTAGTAGTAAGTCCTTACTTAATAATAAAGCTGAATGTAAATGGACTCAATTCTCTAATTAAAAGGCGCAGAGTGGCTGAATGGATAATCTTGCTTCCACAAGAAACTCACTTCACCAATAAAGCCATAGACTGAAAGTGTGGAAAAGATATTCCACGTAACTGGAAACCAAAAAAGGGGAGGAGTAGCTACAATCATATCACATAAAAGAGACTACAAATCAAAGACTGTTTAAAAAGATAAAGAGGGTCACTACATAGTGATAAAGTGGTGAATTCAGCAAGAGAACATAACAATTATAAATATCAGGTCGAGTGCAGTAGCTCACACCTGTAATCTCAGCACTTTGGGAGGCCAAGGTGGGCAGATCACTTGAGGTCAGGAGTTTGAGACTACCCTGGCCAACATTGTGAAAC
>NW_012122709.1:4406964-4415658 GCF_000951035.1 Colobus angolensis palliatus
AAAAAAAAAAAAAAAAAAATAGATCTGAAGGGACAGATAGACTTCAATACAAAAATAGCAGGGGACTTCAACATCCCACTCTCAGTAAGGGACAGATCATCCAGACAGAAAATGAACAAAGAAATATCACAGTTAAACTATACACTAGATCAAATAGGCCCAACTGACATGTAAAGAACATTTTGGCCAGGAGCAGTGGCTCACACCTGTAATACCAACACTTTGGGAAGCTGAAGCGGGAGGTCCACTTGAGCCCAGGAGTTCAAGACTAGCATGAGCAGCATAGCAAGACCCTATCTCTACAAAATATTTTTTTAAAGAACATTTTACCCAACTGCTGCAGGATACACATTCTTTTGGCCAGTACATGAAACATTCTTCAGGATAGACCATACCTTATGCCACAAAGCAAGTCTTAACAAACTCAAAAAAGTGGAAATCGTATCAAATGTCCTGTCTGACCACAATGGAATAAAACTAGAAATCAATAACAAGAGGAACCTCAGAAAATACACAATCACAAGGAAATTAAACATGCTCCTAAACAGTCAATGGTCAGTGAAGAAATTAAGAAAGACATTTAAAAATTCTTGAAACAAATGCAAATGGAAATACAACATACCAAAATCTATGGGACACAGCAAAAGCAGTGCTAAAAGGGAATTTTATAGCAAAAAACATCAAAATCCAAAAGTAGAAAGACTTGGCCAGGAATGACGATTCATCCCTGTAATCTCAGCGCTTCGAGAGGCTGAGGCAGAAGGATCACCTGAGGCCAGGAGTTTGAGACCAGACTGGGCAACATAGCAAGACCACATCTCTACAAAAACTGAAAAATTAGTCGGGTATGGTGATGTGCACCTGTAGTTCTTAGGAGGCTGAGACAGGAGGATTTCTTGAATCCAGAAATCTGAGGCTGCAGTGAGCTATGGCCATGCCACTGCTCTCCAGCCTGGTTGACAGAGCAAGATTCTGTCTCAAAAAAAAAAAAAAAAGAAACTGCCAAATACTTTCCAAGATGGTTGTATCCTACTAACAATGCAGTGAAACCTATGGGATAGAGCAAAAGCAGTACTAAGAGAGAAATTTATAGCTAAAAGTGCCAAAAAAAAAAAAAAAGTAGAAAGACTTCAAATAAATAACATAATGATACACTTCAAGGAGCTAGAAAAGCAGGAACAAATCAAACCCAAAACAGAATTAACATTAACATTCTGTTAATGGGTTAACATTAATTAAACCCATTAACAGAAGGAAAGAAATAAAGATCAGAGTGAGACGGGCACAGTGGCTCACGCCTGTAGGCCCAGCACTTTGGGAGGCCGAGGCGGGTGGATCATGAGGTCAGGAGTTCAATACCAGCCTGGCCAATATGGTGAAACCCCGTCTCTACTAATAATACAAAAATTAGCTGGGCGTGGTGGCACATGCCTGTAGTTCCAGCTGCTCGGGAGGCTGAGGCAGAAGAATTGCTTAAACCCAGGAGGCGGAGGTTGCAGTGGGCTGAGATTATGCCACTGCACTCCAGCCTGGGTGACAGAGCAAGACTCTGTCTCAAAAAAAAAAAAAAAATCAGAGGGGAAATAAATGAAATTGAGACTAAAAAACAATACAGAAAATTGACGAAGTTAAAAGTTGATTTTTTGAAAAGATAAATAAAATCAACAAACCTTTAACTAGACTAAGAAAAAAAGAAGTAAGACCCAAACAAATAAAATCAGAAATAAAAAAGGATACATAACAACTGAGACCCTATAACTACAAAGAATCAGCCAGGTACAGTGGCTCATGCCAGTAATCCCAGTACTTTGGAAGGCCGAGGTGGGAGGATTGCTAGAGTTCAGGAGTTTGAGACCAGCCTGGGCAACATGGCAAGACTCCATCACTACAAAAAATGTAAAAATTAGCCATGTGTGGTGGCATGCACCTATAGTCCCAGCTACTCAGGAGGCTCAGGCAAGAGGATGGCTTGAGTCAGGGAGGTTGAGGCTGCCGTGAGCCATAATTGCACCGCTCCACTCTAGCGTGGGCTACAGAGAGAGACCCCATGAGCCATAATTGCACTGCTGCACTCTAGCGCGGGCTCCAGAGAAAGACCCTGTTTCAAAACAAAACAACAAACAAAAGACCTCAAAGAATCATTAGAGACTATTATGAATAACTATTAATATACACCAACAAATTGACAAATCTAGAGGAAATGGATAAATTCTCGGACACATACAGTCTACCAAGATTGAACCATGAAGAAATAGAAAATATTGACAAACCAATAACAAGTTAGAGATCAAAGCCATGATAAAAAGTTTCCTGTCAAAGAAAAGCCCAAGATCCAATGGTTTCACTGCTGAATTCTACTAAATGTTTAAAGAATTATTACCAATTCTACTAAAACTTTTCAAAACAATTGACAAGAAGGGCATACTTCCAAACTCATTCTATGAGATTAGTATTACCCTGATATCAAAATCAAACAAGGACATAACAGAAAAGGAAAACTATAGGCCGATACCACTAGTCAACATAGATGCAAAAGTCCTCAATGAAATACTAGCAAACAAAATTCAACAACACATTAAAAAAATCATTTCCCATGATCAAGCAGGGTTCATCTCAAGGATACAAGGATGGTTCAACATACCCAAATTGATAAATGTGATACATCAATTAACAGAACCAAGAACAAAAACCGTATGATCATTTCAATAGTTGCTGAAAAAGTATTCGATAAAATTCAACATCCCTTTATGATGTAAAAAAAAAACCTTCAACAAGCCAGGCGAGATGGCTCACCCCTGTAATCCTAACACTTTGGGAGGCCCATGTGGGCAGATCACTTGAGCTCACAAGTTCGAGACCAGCTTGGGCAACACGGCGAAACCCCATCTACAAAAAAATACAAAAGAAATAGTTACCCAGGCATGGTAGTAAACACGTACCTGTAATCCCAGCTACTCAGGAGACTGAGCTGGGAGGATGACTTGAACCTGGGAGGTGGAGGTGGCAGTGAGCCCACTAGACTCCAACCTGGGCAATAGAAACAGACTTTGTCTCAAAAAATAAACAAACTCAACATACTGGATGTAGACAAAACATACTTCAAAATAATAAAAATCATATATGACAAACCCACAGTTAACATCCTACTGAGTAGGGGGAAATTGAAAGCCTTTCATCTTTTTTTTTTTTTTTTTTTTTAAGTAGAGACAGGGTTTCACCATGTTGGCCAGGCTGGTGTTGAACTCCTGACCTCAAGTGATCCACCTGCCTCAGCCTCCCAAAGTGCTGGGATTACAGGAGTGAGCTACCACACCCAGACTCCTCTAAGATCTGTAGTAAGACAAGGATGTCCACTTTCACCACTTTTATTCAACATAACACTAGAAGTGCTGGCCAGAACTATCAGGCAAGAGAAACAATTAAAGGGCATCCAAATTTGAAAGGAAGATATCAAATTAGCCTCGTTCACAGACAACATGATCTTAGACTTAGAAAAATCTAAAGATTCCACCAAAAAACTGTTAGAAACTGACAAATTCAGTAAAGTTGCAGGATACAATTAACATTAAAAAAATCAGTAGCATTTATATACACCAACAGCCAACAATCTGAAGAAGAAATCCAGAAAGCAATCCTATTTACAATAGCTACAAAGAATATAAAATACCTAAGAATCGGCTGGGCGTGGTAACTCCCAGCACTTTGGGAGGCCAAGGAGGGTGGATCACGAGGTCAGGAGTTCAAGACCAGCCTGACCAACGTGGTGAAACCCCATCTCTACTAAAAATACAAAAATTAGCCAGGCGTGGTGGCACGCACCTGTAATGCCAGTTACTCAGGAGGTTGAGGCAGGAGAATCTCTTGAACCCGGGAGGAGGAGGTGGCAGTAAGCCGAGATCACACCACTGCACTCCAGCCTGAGCAACAGAGTAGACTCCATCTCAAGAAAAACAAAATACCTAGGAATCAATCTAACCAAAGGAGTGAAAGATCTACACAAGCAAAACCAGAAAACACTGATGAAAAGAACTGAAGAGGATGCAAAAATATGGAAAGACCTTAAAGTGAAGGGACAAGGGACAACCCACAGAATAGAAGAAAATATTTGCAAACTATCCATCTGACAAGAGATTAACAATGAGAATACATAAGGAGCTCAAACAACTCAATAGGAAAACAAACAAACAAACAAAACTAATAATCCAATTTAAAAATAAGCAAAAGATCTGAATAGATATTTCTCAAAAAGATTACGTGCAAGTGGCCAACGGCTATGCGAAAAAAAATGATTAGCATCACTAATCACCACAGAAATGCAAATCAAAATCACAATGAGATGTCATCTAACCCCAATTAAAATGGCTTTTACCAAAGCCATAGAGAATAACAAATGCAGCCAGGTGCGATGACTCATGCCAGTTATCCCAGCATTTGGGAGTCCTAGGCAAGTGGATCACTATAAGGCCAGGAGTTTGAGACCAGCCGTGAGCAAATGACAAAACCCCGCCTCTACCAAAAATACAAAAAGTAGCTGGGCACGGTGGTGCATGTCTGTAGTCCCAGCTACTCAGGAGGCTGAGGCACAAGAATTGCTTGAACCCAGGAGGCAGAGGTTGCAGTGAGCCAAGATCGTGCTACTGCACTCCGGCCTGGGTGACAGAACAAGACTTTTTCTCAACAACAACAAAAAAGAATAACAAATGCTAGTGAAGATGTAGATAAAGGAGAATCTTTGTGCACTGTTGGTAGGAATGTAAATTTTTAGCACAGCCACTGTGGAAAACAAGACGAAGTTGCCACAAAAAACTAAAAATTTGGCCGGGTATGGTGGCTCGCGCCTGTAATCCCAGCACTTTGGGAGTCTGAGGCGGACAGATCACCTGAGGTTGGGAGTTCGAGACCAGCCTGACCAACATGGAGAAACCTTGTCTCTACTAAAAATACAAAATTAGCTGGGCATGGTGGTGCATGCCTGTAATCCCAGCTACTCGGGAAGCTAAGGCAGGAGAATCACTTGAATCTGGGCAGTGGAGGCTGCGGTGAGCCACGATCACACCATTGCACTCCAGCCTGGGCAATAAGAGCAAAACTCTGTCTAAAAAAAAAAAAAAAAAAAAAAACTAAAATTAGACTTACCATATGATCCAGCAATTTCACTACTGGGTATGTATCTAAAAGAAAAGAAATCAATAAATTGAAAAGATATTGCACTCCCATGTTTTTTGCAGCACTATTCACAGTAGGCATAATACGAAATCAACCTAAGTGCCCATCAATGAATGAATGGGTAAGGAACATGTGGTATATATACACAATGGAATATTATTCAACCATGAAAAAGAATAAAATCCTCTCATTTTCAGCAACATAGATGGAACTGGAGATCATTGTGTTAAGTGAAATGAGCCAGCCACAAAAAGATAAATGTCACATGTTCTAACTTTTTTGGACCTGAGGTGGGAAATTGTTTAAAATGTTCTAACTTATATGTGGAAGCTAAAACCGTGGATCTCATGAACATAGAGAGTAGATTTGTGGTAACCAGAGGCCAGGAAGGGAGTGGGGGGATGAAGAGAAATTAATTAATGGGTACAAATATATGGTTTGATAGAAGAAATAAAACCTAGTGTTTGATAGATCAGTAGAGTGACTATAGTTTATAATAATCTATTATGTATTTCAAAAGAGCTCCAAATAGGCCAGGCGCTCACGCCTGTAATCCCAGCACTTTGGGAAGCCGAGGCGGGCAGATCACCTGAGGTCAGCAGTTCGAGACAAGCCTGGCCAACATGGTCTCTACTAAAACACGGCCTCAGCCTCCCAAGTAGCTGGGATTACAGGCCTGTGCCACCATGCCCAGCTAATTTTGTATTTTTAGCAGAGATGGGGTTTCACTATGTTGGCCAGACTGGTCTTGAACTCCTGACCTCAGGTGATCCACCCACCTCGGCTTTCCAAAGTGCTGGGATTACAGGCATGAGCCATTGCACCTGGCCTTTTTTTTTTTTTTGGAGAAAGGGTAACCTCAAACTATGGGGCTTAAGCGATCCTCCCACCTCAGCCTCTGGAGTAGCTGGGACTACTCCAGACACCACTACAACTGGCTAGTTTTTAAAAATTTTTTTGTGTTTTTGTTTTTGTTTTTGTTTTTTTGAGACAACGTCTCACTAGAGTGCAATGGCGCATCTCAGCTTACTGCAAACTCCGCCTCCCAGAATCAAGCGATCCTCCCACCTCAGCTTACCAAGTAGCTGGGACCTCAGCTATGCACCACTACATCCGGCTAGTTTTGGGGGTTTTTTGTAGAGATGGGGTTTTGTCATGTTCCCCAGGCTGGTCTCAAACACCTGGCTCAAGTGTTTTCTTAAATTTTTTGTAGAGATGGGATCTCACTATGTTGCCCAGGCTGGTCTCAAATTCCTGGCCTCGAGCAATCCTCCCACCTTCATCTTCCAAAGTGCTGTGATGACAGGAATGAGCCACTGTGCCCAGCCTTAGTTTATGTACAAATATAAATCATTACTATGAGATAAAATGAAGCACTAGTATGGAATTTAGTAATGCTCAGGTTTTCTCTGCATTTCTGATGTCCTGGACAACTCTGGCCTTGACCCCAGCCTTGCCAAGCCCCCAGCTCCTCTTTTTGCTGTAAAGCAAGCCTGCATTGCTCTGAGAGTCTCATGAGTCCTAACCGCACATCCCACCCACACTTGCACAGGAGTTAATACTTAGATCAAGCTATAGCAAAATAAGACTTTATTTTGCTTTATTAAGACTAAAATAAGCAAAATCAGCAGTACCCCAGCAGAAAGTAACATGGCCAGTTGCTACATTTTGGGCATCTTGCTCATGCCAGTGCACAGGGCTCAGAGATATAGGCTCCAAGATGACTAGCTTGAGATCAGCCTTCTTCCCTCATCCTCTGCTCCCTGGACCCAGTCATTAACAGCACACAAGCATGTGCACATCAGTATGAGGCAGGGTACCTCACAGTGTACCTAGATCCAGTACAGACCCTATGGTAGCCCCAGGGGTGACAGTATTGCCCACTTCCCCTTTACCAATCCATCCCGCCCCAGGGAAAATGCAGGTTCCTCTCTCAATTCCACTGGGTGAGGAGGAAGGTCCAACCCCTTAGCCTGACTCCCAAGGCCACCTGTTTCCAACAGCAAGCTTCTCTCTTTGCAGCCATCATAGGAAGCAAATGGGCTTAGGAGGGAGGAGGGGTACGAGAAAATGCTGGACTTTGGGGGCCATGAATCTCACAAAGCTATTGTTCTCTCCCGAGACAGGGATAAAGGAGATGTATACCCCATTTGCCCAATTTCAGAGGGTTTACAGTTCCTAAGGCCTGTCCTTGGGTCTCTCAGTTCATGGATCTCAGGTTAAAAATCCCTGTGCCATAGTGAACCCAATCCCACAGAGACGTGTAAAGAAACAAAGCAAAACCAAGTTATATATCCAGGGTGGTATCTGTCAAGCAGGTTCCCTTTTCAGCAAGCCAAACCTGGGAGCAGTGAGAGGCGGGGACAGTCAGACAGGGAAGGTCAGCCATGAAGAACCTTCTGGAATCATGATCTGATGAGCAGAGGGGACCTGTGCAGCCAGCCAGCAGTGGCCAGACAGAGGAAATGCAGTGTCTGGCAGCTGGCCATCTTCTCTCCCTCTCCCACCAGCAGCATCTCTGGCCCCATCCTGACCCCTGGTGGCTGCCGGGAGATGAGGAGGAAAATCTTTTCAAGCTCCTCCCTGCTCTAAGGGCGGGCGGGGTGGGGGGAAACTCAGGGATCCCAGCACAGATGAAAAGCTGTACCCTCCCACCTCCACCCCCACAGGCCTCAGCTGGGGTCCCCAGGAGGTGCCAGCATGTTTAGGGCACCTTCAGGAGGATTTGCTCCACTGGAGTCACCAGATGCCTTCTTGATATAAGCCCAGCAGTCAAACAAATGTATACTGTATAAAGCACTTTTCACCCATCAAGTTGGCAAAAATGTGTGTGTGTGTGTCTGTGTATCTGTATATCTCTGTGTGTATGTGTATGTGTGTGTGTTACAACTAAAGATCAGTGCAGATCAGGGTGCAATAAGACCAGCACTTGCATGAACAATTGGTGAGAGTGTAAATTTGTACAACCTTTCTAGCAGAGATGCTGGTGAAATAAAGCCAAAATCTTTAAAAATGTTTCTATCCTGTGACTCAGTTATCCTATGTTAAGAATCCAGCCTGAAGAAATCAATAGACTGATGGAACATGATACCTGGAATGTGAAATAAATGAAGGAGAAGAAAAGAAGATTGGCCAAGAGTGAGAATTACTGCAACTGGGTGATAGATACATGGAGGTTCTTTATTCTGCTCTGTTTACTTTGGTATATGTTTGAAATGTTCCATGATAAAACTTTTTTTTATAAAACTTTTTAAAGAAAGTATCAGAGGCCAGGCGTGGTGGCTCATGCCTGTAATCCCAACACTTTGGGAGGTCGAGGCAGGACGACTGCTTGAGCTCAGGAGTTCGAGACCATCCTAGGCAACATGGCAAAACCCTGTCTCTACAAAAAAAAAATTAGCCAGGCATCATGGTGTGTACCTGTGGTCCCAGCTACTTGATTTTGGGAGGCTGAGGCTGCAGTGAAATATAATCATGCCACTGTACTCCAGCCTGGGTGACAGAGTGAGATCCCTCAAAAAAAAAAAA
>NW_012122709.1:4416873-4424741 GCF_000951035.1 Colobus angolensis palliatus
AATTGCTACAAAGAGAATAAAATACCTAGGAATCCAACTTACAAGGGATGTGAAGGACCTCTTCAAGGAGAACTACAAACCACTGCTCAAGGAAATAAGAGAGGATATAAACAAATGCAAAAACATTCCATGCTCATGGATAGGAAGAATCAATATCATGAAAATGGCCATACTGCCCAAAGTAATTTATACATTCAATGCTATCCCCATCAAGCTACCATTGACTTTCTTCACAAAATTGGAAAAAACTACTTAAAACTTCACATGGAACCAAAAAAGAGCCCACGTAGCCAAGACAATCCTAAGCAAAAAGAACAAAGTTGGAGGCATCACGCTACCTGACTTCAAACTATACTACAAGGCTGTAGTAACCAAAACAGCATGGTACTGGTACCAAAACAGATCTATAGACCAATGGAACAGAACAGAGGCCTCAGAAATAACACACACATCTACAACCATCTGATCTTTGACAAACCTGACACAAACAAGCAATGGGGAAAAGTTTCCCTATTTAATCAACGGTGTTGGAAAAACTGGCTAACCATATGCAGAAAACTGAAACTGGACCCCTTCTTTACACCTTACACAAACATCAGCTCAAGATGGATTAAAACTTAAACATAAGATCTAAAGCCATAAAAATCCTAGAAGAAAACATGGACACTACCATTCAGGACATAGGCATGGGCAAAGACTTCATGTCTAAAACACCAAAAGCGATGGCAACAAAAGCCAAAATTGACAAATGGAATCTAATTAAAAAACTAAAGAGTTTCTGCACAGCAAAAGGAACTATCATCAGAGTGAACAGGCAACCTACAGAACAGGCAATCTACAAAATTTTTGCAATCTATACATCCGACAAAGGGCTAATATCCAGAATCAACAAAGAACTTAAACAAATTTACAAGAAAAAAAAAACCCATCAAAAAGTGGGCAAATGATATGAGTAGATACTTCTCAAAAAAAGACATTTATGCAGCCAACAAACATATTTAAAAATGCTCATTATCACTGGTCATTAGAGAAATGTAAATCAAAACTACAGTGAGATACCATCTCACGCCAGTTAGAATGGCAATCATTAAAAAGTCAGGAAACAAGCTGGGCACGGTGGCTCACGCCTGTAATCCCAGCACTTTGGGAGGCCAAGGCAGGCGGATCACAAAGTCAGGAGTTCAAGACCAGTCTGGCCAATATGGTGAAACTCTATGTCTACTAAAAATACAAAAATTAGCCAGGCATGGTGGCAGGCGCCTGTAGTCCCAGCTACTCGGGAGGCTGAGGCAGGAGAATGGCGTGAACCTGGGAGACGGAGCTTGCAGTGAGCCAAGATCACGCCACGGCACTCCGGCCTGGGTGACAGAGCGAGACTCCATCTCAAAAAGGAAAAAGAAAAAGAAAAAAGAAAAAAGTCAGGAAACAACAGATGCTGGAGAGGATGTGGAGAAATAGGAACACTTTTATACTATTGGTGGGAGTGTAAATTAGTTCAAACATTGTGGAAGACAGTGTGGCCATTCCTCAAGGATCTAGAACCAGATATGCCATTTGACCCAGTCATCCTATTACTGGGTATGTACACAAAGGGTTATAAATCATTCTAGTGTAAAGACACATGCACACGTATGTTTATTGTGGCACTGTTCACAATAGCAAAGACTTGGAACCAACCCAAATGTCCATCAATGATAGAATGGATAAAGAAAATGTGGCACATATACACCGTGGAATACTATGTAGCCATAAAAAAGATGAGTTCATGTCCTTTGCAGGGACATAGATGAAGCTGGAAACCATCATTCTCAGCAAACTATCACAAGAATAGAAAACCAAACACTGCATGTTCTCACTCATAAGTGGGAGTTGAACAAGGAGAACACATGGACACAAGGAAGGGAACATCACACACTGTGGCCTGTCGGGGTGTGGGGGTACTAGGGGAGGGATAGCATTAGGAGAAATATTTAATGTAGGTGACAGGTTGATGGGTGCAGCAAACCACCATGGCACATGTATACCTATGTAACAAACCTGCACATTCTGCACATGTATCCCAGAACTTAAAGCGTAATAATAAAAAAAATGCTTACAATGAAAACTAAGTGAATAAGTAGGATACAAAATTGTATATGCACCATTTAATTAATTATGCTAAAAGTACATCGAAGACTCTATAAAAATATACTAAACTGTTATACAGTGAGACTATGGGTGGTTTTAATTTTTATTCTTGATATTGTGCTGTATTTTCCTGTTCTACAATGAGCATGTTTTACTTTTATAAACAAGACCCCCAAAATTGCATTTGTTAAAGCATACTAACTTGGGAGTCTGATATACATCAAGCTCCAAGGAACTGCTGGGTCCCCGATTTCTCACCTATAAAATTGGCATAATGCCAATCTAATTTTCAAGCCATTATTTACTGGGCATTTACTATGTGCTGGATACTATGCCAAGTGGTTTTCCCTCCTTTTATTTCTTTCTTGTTTGTTTGTTTGAGACAGAGTCTCGCTCTGTCACCCAGGCTGGAGTGCACTGGTGTGATCTCAGTTCACTGCAAGCTCCACCTCCCGGGTTCACGCCATTCTCCTGCCTCAGCCTCCGGAGTAGCTGGGACTACAGGCACCGGCTACCGTGCCCAGCTAATTTTTTGTATTTTTAGTAGAGACGGGGTTTCACTGTGGTCTCGATCTCCTGACCTCGTGATCTGCCCGCCTCAGCTTCCTAAAGTGCTGGGATTACAGGCGTGAGCCACCAAGCCCAGCCTTTCCCTCCTTATATTATTATACATATTATGCATACTTACACTTCATGCATGATCATTTCGATCCTCAAAATAAGGCACGGAGTAGATTGTGATATTCCCATTTTAGAGATAAACTAACTGCAGCTCAGAAAAGTTAGGTAATATGCTCAGGTTCACCCAACTAGTAGGTGGCAGATAGAGTTAGGATTCAGACATAGATCTGACCATCTTTGGAAACCTAGCTCCAGGCCTCCAGCCTGGACCGCTCACAGAGACAGTTTTGCTGTGAGGATGGAATGAGGTCACACAGATGGCGTGCCAAGCACAGTACCTGGCTCCAAGCACAGAGCCGCTCCATCGAACGTTACTTCCCTTTTCTCTGACACCTGAATGTTAGTAAATTGTGGCAAAACAAACCAGTGCACTCTCTGGGGGAAAAAAAAAAAAAAAGTGCCCCTGCCTTGAAAGAGGGAGTTGTAGAGCCTGTAGGGAAAGAACAGAAAGGGGCTGGAAGGCTAACTCACTTAGGTAGACATGGGGGCGGCGCTGGGACTATGCATCCCACATGTTCTCGGGCACTTCTGTCAGAGATTTCTTCAGGACTTCATTGGACCCTACACTTAATTTGCAGCTCAGAATACAGTATAGCGTCCAACAAGGCATCACACTCCAACTTCCACTTACCCCTGTCAACTCTTCTCCCTAAGAAACAAGGAGCGGGTGTTCCAGGACCACACATTGGGTTTTCTTTTCTTGTTTTCCCTTTCTCTTGGAGAAAAGGGGAATTTTAGGGGTTGAGTGGGACAAGGCACTGTGTGGAGAAGGAAAGGCTGACACCGTAGGCTGAATATCTAGGGGTGAGCAACATAGCTTGGCCTGCCCCAGAACTCCCTTCTGGATTCATCTTAAATGCCTCTTTCTCTAGGGCACCAGCCTCAGGTGAATTCCTTCCCTATTCCCTATTCCCACCCCACAAACTTGTGGCACTAACCACACTAGAATTTCTTGTTGGTTGTCTGTCTTCACTACTAGATAGTAAACTTCATGAGGGCAGGCCCCACAGTGTTCACCACTGTGTCTCTAGCACTTGGCTATGTGGGTGGTACTCAGTAAACTATGTAGATACTTGATAAATAGAGAAATGAGTGAATGAATAAATGAATAAACTCTCCATCAACAGTCATGCCCCAAGTGGACCCATAGCTGACCTGTTCTATACTAAGCACTTAGGAGATGTGGTCCCTTTCCTGGAGGCTTAAATTTTACATTTCTCCAACCTCATATAAATTGTGGGAGGACATGATGCAAGGGAAATCCCTATTTATTACAAACCTCATGCTCTTTATTTTACCAAAGTACTCAAAATGGAGGCCCTGAGCCTAAGGGAGGGTCCCCAAGTTCATGGAATCCTGGCAGGAATTACAGGGCTTAAATGGTCTGAAGTCTAGTGTTCTACTCCTAGCTCTGCCAGTTCTGTTGTATGACCTCTGGTGAATGACTTCACCTCTGGGCCTTAGTTCTCTTCTTTGTGAAATGGGGATGCAGTGGAGGAGGAGTGGTGGACCAAGCTGTGTATGAAAATAGGGGCAATTGACTGTTGCGTGTAATTGGACACAGTGTCCTTCTTCCTAAAGGCTTAGAAGCAGGGAAAGAACTAGATGCAGAGTCTAAAAACTAAGGGGAGAGGGAAGACAGTGTGTGCCTACTGTCTGTAAACGGCAAGGTCAGGATGTGCTGGCCCTCTGGTGAGAGGACAGGACAGAGGGGTGGTGGGCTGGAGGGGGGCTTGCCACAATAAGGGATCTCCCAAACATGTCTATGTGTCTTCGCCTCTAGGTTTGCAAAAGAAAAGATTCTAAAGCCCTGGGATCTTCATGCCATCACCAAGCATGATGCCCTCCTCCCCATTCAAAAGCAATAAACCCTCTTCCCCTTCAGAGAGACAACCCAGGGAGAAATTGGTGGTGGGGATGGAGGATGGGGAGGCCTGGAGAAGCATCGATGGGGCCAGTGTTCCTAGCAGGGTCCCATTTCAGGCTTCTTCAGAAAGTGCAAGAGCGTGAGCCTCCTGGTCCCCCTCCAGTGGTTTCTTCCGGAGGATAGTGGACTCAGTGGACACCTGCATCCATGCCCCAAAGCTTTCTGGCTTTCAGTCCAAGCAGCTGGCAGGTTCATCTTTCTCCCTAGGGCCCCACAAACACCACTTCCGGCCCTCCTGCCTCTATTTGGGCTCTTCCTGCCTGGATCTCTATACCCACGCCTGCCCTTCCCTCTGCAGAGCTTTCTCCCTCCCTTCACGAGCCTTATTTCTCTCTCTTAGTCTCCATATCTATTTCTTTCCCTCTTCTTCCCTCCTCCCCTGCTTCTCTCCTCCTTGTCATCCCTCCCCAGCCCCAGAATGGGTCTCCCCGTCTTCCTCCCTCTCAGGCTGCATCTCCCCCCTCCTTAGTGCTCACCCCTGCACCTCTTTCTTTGTATTCTTCTCACCCTCTCTCAGCCTCGCCAGCATCTCTCCTCCCCCGCCCGGCTTCGGCCTCCCCCTGCCTCCCCATCTTCAACTTAGTCTCCTCCCCCTCGCTCCTCTTCCCTCCCCTCCGCCTCGCCCCACTCCCAGCCCGCATGCCAGGATTTCTCTCCTCCCTGGGGGTCTCAGTGCATCTCCTTCTCCTCTCTGCCTGCCTCCTCCCTCACCGAAGGGTTAGCGGACACCCATCCTTTTCTGCCTGGGGACCCCACCACCACCCGCATCACTGCCTCTGTCTCTTCTTCACCGTATCCTCCTCTACCCACCCTCTTCTCTCTTCTTTTCTCCCTGCCCCTTTAAATCTGCCTGGCCCAGCCTCCCCCGTGATGCTGGGATGGAGCAAACATTGATTTGTGCTGGGATGGAATCGGAATTTTGATTTATTTTTCCTCTCCCAACCATAAGAAGAAAAAAATAATAAAAACACCCCCTCTTGATAGCCCCCTCCCCCTTTGCATCCAGCTCCCAGCTCTTCTTCCCTATCTCTATCCAAGGCAGATTTTTTCCCCTACACTATTCTCATCTTCCCCCACCCCTGCCACTACCTCGCCCCCCCCCACCCAGCCTGCTCCTCCAGCGGGGAGAGAGGGGACTCACCGGACTCCCCCACCTTTCCTCTCTGGGTTGGAGCAGTCTCTCCGGAAGGGGAGGGGGCTTGGCTTGTCCGGGCGAGGTGGGAGTGGAGGTATCCTGCCATGGATGCTGTGCCGGGGAGGCAGCTTGAGCCCCAGCCCACATGGTGAGTAGCCTGCCCCCTCCCTTCTGCCTCTCTGCCCGTCCCCACCCTGGCCTTTCCCCTGCAGAGCCTCCCCTGGGCCCCATCCATTGCCCCCGAAAAACCGTCTGCCCACCTTGGTCCGATCTCCCCGCTACATATTCTACCCCCACCCCCATCCCTTTGCCAGAGACGCCGAAGAACCGGGACAGAGGGGTCCTGACAGCAGCCAGGGAAACGGGTGCCCTACGATTCTGCCCAGCCCCCTCTCAGGACCCCCAAACTGCCATCCACACTCGACACTTCGGGGTTCTAGGTTGGAGAATTGGGACTCCTGCTTGGGGTTGGGGCCCCAAGTCCTGGGAGGGGCCCGCTCCACAAAAACAGAAATGGGGGAAGCCCCCATGGCCCCCAAGCTTGAGAGCTGCTGGAAAATGCTGCCGAAGGAGGGGGGTGGATTGGGGGGCGGTGCTGATGCCCCGAGCCACCGGGCCAGGGAGCGGCGGGCAAAGAGGAGGGGCCTCTCTCGCCACTTGCCCCCCTCCCTCTTTCTCCGCAGCCACTCAGGATGAGGGTCCGGCCCTGCCTGCCCTCGCTGGGGCCCCCCCGCCCGGCCCCGGTCTAACTGCCCCCGCCCCCAAACCTCGCCCGGCTCCAAGGCCCCCAGCCGGCTCTCCAGCCCCAGGATGCGCTGAGCCGCCGGGGGGCTGAGGCCGCGCCAACTACATGCATGTCCCCCGGGGGCAAGTTCGACTTTGACGACGGGGGCTGCTACGTGGGGGGCTGGGAGGCGGGGCGGGCACATGGCTACGGCGTGTGCACGGGCCCCGGCGCCCAGGGCGAGTACAGCGGCTGCTGGGCACACGGCTTCGAGTCACTGGGCGTCTTCACGGGGCCCGGTGGACACAGCTACCAGGGCCACTGGCAGCAGGGCAAGCGCGAAGGGCTGGGCGTGGAGCGCAAGAGCCGCTGGACGTACCGCGGCGAGTGGCTGGGCGGGCTGAAGGGGCGCAGCGGCGTGTGGGAAAGCGTGTCCGGCCTGCGCTACGCCGGGCTCTGGAAGGACGGTTTCCAGGACGGCTACGGCACCGAGACCTACTCCGACGGAGGTGCGGGACCCGGCCCACCAGTGTCTGTCTGCTCGTCCGCGTGCGCCTTCCCTAGCCTTGCGCCTTCGCCCGCCATTTGCGCCCCTGCGCCCACCCATCTGTCCCCCGCCCCACATCGATGTGACCTCCCGCCCCTAGTTTCTGCTTTCTCCCATGATGATTATGCTTTCCTCAATTGTCTGTCTCCTGCTCGCTTCTCCCTCACCTCTTCTCTGTCTGCCTGTCCTCACACCTCCCTCTCTACCTGCCTGTCCCCAACACCTCTGCTCTTCGTCGGCATGCCACTCAGAGTCCTGTTTGCCTATCTAAACGCCCCCACCAGCCTGTCCTTCGCACGCCTGCCGGGCCCTCCCCGTTTCCCCTGTCTACCTGCACTGCCAAAATCTGCGTAGGGCTCCTGCTACCTGCCCGTCTTCATTCTGCTCTTCCACACTTTCCCGCCCAGCCTGGCCTGTCCCCGGCTCCCAGTGCCCTTCCCCGACCTCCACACTAACCGCCTCCACCTCTCCCGCCTGACGCTTGGGCTTCCAGGGGGGCTTGGGACTTGGGGCGCAAGGAGCCCAGGGGCACGTCCTGACTCTTTCTCCCACCCCTCTGCCGCCCGCAGGCACCTACCAGGGCCAGTGGCAGGCCGGGAAGCGCCACGGCTACGGGGTGCGCCAGAGTGTGCCCTACCATCAGGCGGCGCTGCTGCGCTCACCCCGCCGCACCTCCCTGGATTCCGGCCACAGCGACCCCCCGACGCCACCCCCACCCCTGCCCCTG
>NW_012122709.1:4424906-4446879 GCF_000951035.1 Colobus angolensis palliatus
TACGCAGGCGAGTGGCGCGCAGACCGGCGCAGCGGCTTCGGCGTGAGCCAGCGCTCCAACGGGCTGCGCTACGAGGGCGAGTGGCTGGGCAACCGGCGGCACGGCTACGGGCGCACCACCCGCCCCGACGGCTCCCGCGAGGAGGGCAAGTACAAGCGCAACCGG
Source organism: Colobus angolensis palliatus (assembly GCF_000951035.1). Taxonomy (NCBI): domain Eukaryota; kingdom Metazoa; phylum Chordata; class Mammalia; order Primates; family Cercopithecidae; genus Colobus; species Colobus angolensis. The sequence continues at coordinate 4,425,072 of NW_012122709.1, forward strand.
CTGGTGCACGGAGGGCGCGTCCGCAGCCTCCTGCCTCTGGCCCTTCGGCGGGGCAAAGTTAAGGAGAAGGTGGACAGGGCTGTCGAGGGCGCCCGTCGAGCCGTGAGCGCTGCCCGTCAGCGCCAGGAGATCGCCGCTGCCAGGTGGGCGTCCAGCTCAGAGGCCAAAGCTGGGCTAAGAGGAGGGGGTGCGCTGGGGACCGGGAAGTGGGGGTGTGCCTAAGGGAGGACCAAGGCCTAAGGCCTAGGGCTTGGTGGGAAATAGCAAGCCTGAAGCCAGGCAGTTGTAGCCCTGGGCATTCTCGGTGTTTATATCCGAGGCTACAGGTGGATGTGGGTGTAACTGTGGGTAGCTGGGTATTTGAGGGAGGTGGTGTAAGACTGTAAATGTGTCTCGGTGTCTTTTGTGTGGAGATGTGTCTATGGAATCCATTGTTGTGTGTGGGAGTAGCAAGGAACCCGTTTTGTGCAGGCCCAGAAATCTCTTGGAACTCAAAACATGTCCCTAGTCTTCCTCCTCTTGCAGCTGATCCAGTCTTCAGGCCTCAGGCTGGGAGCATGAGCCCTGGGTGGAAGAGGGACTGTCTCTTCCTAACCACATCCCAGCCTGACACCATTTCAGCCTTGGGCCTTTGGGAAGTCTAATTAGTACTGCTGACCTACCCACCTGAAAACATAGTCTCTCCCAGTTTTGCCTCCTCTGCCTTCTTTTACCCAACTGATAGGAGGTTTGAAGGGAGGAGGCTTCCCTGTAAATGAAACTTTTCTGTAAATCAAATTACATTTCCTTGCATCAGGAACCTTGCTATCTAAAGCAGTGCTGTCTAGCAGGAATATAATATAAGCCAAATAGGTAGTTTTAAATCTCCTGGTAACCACATTAAAAAATAAAAAGAAGTCAGACATTGTGGCACACACCTGTAGACCCAGCTACTTGAGAGGCAAGAGGATCACTTAAGCCCATCAAGACCAGCCTGGGCAACATAGCAAGATCCTGTCTCTAAAAAATAAAAAACCATACAAACAAAGGAATAGAAAATAAAAAGAAGCAGGTGAGATGAATTTTAATAATATTTTTATTTAAACCAGTATATCCAAATATTATCATTTCAACTGGTAACCAGTGTAAAATTATTAAGATATTTTACAAATTCTTTTTGAACTAAGTCTTTGAAATCTGCAACTCCCTGGGCAGCAAGCAAGGCTCCCTGCACAGCAAGGTGAGCAGCAAGGTGGGCAGCACGGGACTGCCCCTTAAATTTAACACTTAAATCACATCGTTTCCATTCAGACTAGACACATTTCAAATGCTTAATAGCCACAAATGGTTTGTAATTACTGAATTAGATAGCAGAGATCTGAAAGAAGGCCAGGCACGGTGGCTCACACCTGTAATCCCAGCGCTTTGGGAGGCTGAGGTGGGTGGATCACCTGAGGTCAGGAGTTCGAGACCAGCCTGGCCAACATGGTGAAACCCTGTCTCTACTAAAAATACAAAAATTAGCTCGGTGTGATAGCAGGTGCCTGTAATCCCAGCTACCCGGGAGGCTGAGGCAGGAGAATCACTTGAACCTGGGAGGCGGAGGTTGCAGTGAGCCGAGATCATGCCACTGCACTCCAGCCTGGGTGACAAGAGCAAAAGCCAGTCTAAAAAAAAATCTAAAAGAAGCCAAAAATCCACTTGTAATGAGATTCATAGACCCCATATTTATACAACTCACATATCTGAATTTTCACATATTGGATTTTCTTTTAAAGGGGTGGGGGATTTCATTTAAATTTGAGACTTCTTCAGAGATCAGAGATCAGGATATGTCCAGATATGCTTAAACGAGTTTGTATAATGGGTGACACAGTGAGTGAGTGTGTGTGTATGTGTGTGTGTGTGTGAGAGAGAGAGAGAGAGAGAGAGAAAGAAAGAATATAAACATGCCAAATGCAGAGTAGACGTTTGAGTCAGACAATGTGCATCTATAGATGTGTCTGGGAGTCTGGATGTTAGAGCCCAGGGCCTTAAGCCAGGGAAGGGGGAGGGCAGAGCACCAGGGAACATTTTAGACTAGATAGAGTGGAGACATGTGCAGGAAAAACTGATCTCAGTAACTGGAGGATCAGGCAGTGGGAGGAGGTTGGTTGGTCTCCCCAGCAACAGGCCTGGCAATCCTGATTGGCTGCCAGCTGCCATGGAAACAGCAGAGCCTCAGCAGCAGGTGCCTCTGCCAGGTAGCCTGAGCCTGGCCTGAGTCTGAGGCCTGAGCACAGACTAAGTCTACTGAATAGGACTTGATCATCCATACTCTTCATATACAAAAATAGGCGTCATCAGTGCACCAATTTCAGGCCACCAAAATAACTCAATACAACCCAAGACCATGATCCTCATGCTCTTGGCTCAACAGGTGCCCTTGACAGCCCTGTCCACCTTCTCTTTGACTTTGCCCCACTGAAAGGCCAGAGGCAGAAGACTGCACATGTGCCCACTGTGCACCCTGAGACCAGCTCAGTTTCAGCATAGGGCTAGTCATATAGAGTCTGAAAGTCTCTAAGACAGAAGAACCACGTTATCTGAGATCCCTCCCAACAGGCTCTAAAGATCTTTGACCCACCAGGTTTGAGGAGAAGGGACTAATCATAGCTCCCAAAGAACATAAATAAGAGGCTATGGACTAAGAATATGCACAGTAGATATCACCATCCTCTTCCCCACCCCCATACCAGACTGCCCTCCTAAGCCAGAGAGAACAGGCCTGTGACCAGAGGAAGTCATGGGGTGTGATCCATTCAAGCCCACGGCAAGCTCATCTGACTGACTCTTTCTCAGCTCCTTTGTGTCCTACCCTCAGAATTACAGAACTCATTTAAGGACAAGGCATCTATGATTAACAGCAGAGGGTGAAAGGGAAGAGAAAACTGAGGAAGAATCTGACATCAGAGGGAGAACTGAGAAACAACAGTGGGGAAGGACTGATCAGACTCCCAGACTGCCTGCACCTAAGGAGCAGGGAAAGTGGGAGAGGGTGTGGAAGGGAGACTAAGGGTTTAGCCAGAAGTGTAGTCGCAATGGTGAGAAAGCATGCATATTAGTAGGGAGAGGGGATGGGATCATTACCGAAAGGGGAGACCCACTCTTACTCCAGTTCCAGAGCTCAGAAAAGCATGATGGGGGGGCAGTGGGGTGGTAGCAGTGACGGGATGAAGAACAATGTGATAACAGAAGAGGCCGAAGGAATGCAAGATAGGAAATTCTCATGCCAAGAAATCTGCACTGGTAGAGATAGGATTAATAATAAGGAAAAGAGATGGTAGAAAGGGAAAGGGAGGTAGAGACTGTTAACATGAGGGAGACAGTGGCTCTGAACAAGGAAGCGGGGCAGGGACGAAGCTGCTTGGAAGGGAGGACCAAAGTACAGGACCCTGCGCTGGACCCCACAGAAAGGCCTGTAACTCCAGGGGGTGAGAGGGGTTAGTAACAAGAGGAGGTGCTAACTGCAAAGAAGGCAGTAGGTATAGCTCGTAAGCACCAAGCAGGACTGCAGGGGATGTGCTAAAAGAGTGAAGTCTCAACTGTCACTGGGAGGGGGGCAGGACAGGAATGGAATGACAGAGTTCCAGGAGGTCCTGGCCCTTGCAACTGGAAGAAGTGTTACTACAGGACGTAGCAGTAGAAGGCTGTGAGAGGAGCAGGAGGGTGTGATGATGGCAAATGCAGCCCAGGTCAGGGGGAGGAAACCGAGTGGGAGCTGCCCTGGCCTGCCAGGAAGGGAAGCAGCTGGCAGAGTGTGGGGAAGGGTGAAGACTCCAGAGGACAGGAGGATATGATATAGAGGGGACGGGTCTAGGGGGCTGGAGCATCTGAGCAGGGGCTAATTTGAAGTGGGGGAAGGTCTGCTAAGTCCCTGTCTCTGGATCCGACAGGGCAGCAGACGCCCTCCTAAAGGCAGTGGCAGCCAGCAGTGTCGCTGAGAAGGCTGTGGAGGCAGCTCGAATGGCCAAACTGATAGCCCAGGACCTGCAGCCCATGCTAGAGGCCCCAGGTAAGGCATGGGCAGCTGGGGGAGGGGAGTGAGGTCCCTAGGAAGCTAGAGAGACTCAGGTGTGGGGAAACAGATGAGAAGCCCTGCAAGGGAACCGGGGATGGGAAAAAAACAAGGAATGAGGGTGCAAGGAACACAGGGTAGGGGCCAGACCTGGTAGTCTGGGGAGTGGGACTTGGGAATGTATGCAGTAGGTTAATGGGGGGTTTGGAGTCTGGCGGTGAGAGGCTATGAGCCTGGGAATTCCAAAGTCCTGGGAAGCGCCCAGTCAGGAATAAAGCTGCAGCCACTCCAGCCCAAGGCCAGTTAGGCCCCTCTGATTCTCAGCTATCCCTACCCAGGCCGCAGACCCAGGCAGGACTCAGAAGGTTCCGACACGGAGCCCCTGGATGAGGACAGCCCTGGGGTGTATGAGAACGGACTGACTCCCTCAGAGGGATCCCCTGAACTGCCCAGCAGTCCTGCCTCCTCCCGCCAACCCTGGCGACCCCCTGCCTGCCGGAGCCCACTGCCTCCTGGAGGGGACCAGGGTCCCTTCTCCAGCCCCAAAGCTTGGCCTGAGGAGTGGGGGGGGCCAGGCGCACAGGCAGAGGAACTAGCTGGCTATGAGGCTGAGGATGAGGCTGGGATGCAAGGGCCAGGGCCCAGAGACGGTTCCCCACTCCTTGGAGGCTGCAGCGACAGTTCAGGAAGTCTTCGAGAGGAGGAGGGGGAGGATGAAGAGCCCCTGCCCCTGCTGAGGGCCCCAGCAGGCACGGAGCCTGAGCCCATCGCTATGCTGGTCCTGAGGGGCTCGTCCTCGAGGGGTCCTGATGCTGGGTGCCTGACAGAAGAACTCGGGGAGCCTGCTGCAACCGAGAGGCCTGCCCAGCCGGTGAGATTCTCTGTCCCTGCTGTGTGCCCTCTTCTCCCAAAGCCTTGCCTCCCACCCTTTCCAGACCTGTCTGATCGCCAGGGCGCTTTTTATCTCCACTCGGCTTCCTCTGCCTGGCCAGTCTTGGACCACATCCCACCTCAAAAAAATAGAGGGTGCTCGAGCTGGAAGGAACCTTACACGCCTACAAGCCTAACTCCCTCATTTGACAGATGGGGGAACTGAGGCCCAGAGCAGTAACTTGCCCAGGGTTATAAACTAATAATCAATGGGAGAGCCAGAACATTTTTTCCCCCGTTCTCCTTCCATATCATTTCCAGCTCTCAGTTTCCTACTCCACCCCCACCCCCACCTCCGCACTTTCTCTCTTTGGTGCTCAGAAATAAAAAAGGAAAAGATTGTTCCCTCCCTACCCTGACTCTCCCTCCCTCTCCTGGGAAGAAGTTGAAATAGGGAAGAAGGCAGAAAACCGGGAGAGGCGGAGTTTCCCCAGAACCCTCTACTCTGATTGGGCTCTAGGCCTTCTGTTTCCTAGCAACCACATCCTCACCCCTTCATCCCTCTGCCTTGCTGCAGTACTGGCTGCTGCTGCCAATGTCTGCTACTAAGGCCAGGCACCTCCTGCCTAGGACACATGATATGCTGATGGGAGGGGACTAGAGGGAGGAGGTGGAAGGGCTGTCCCTGTATTGAAGGTGCCAGAGGAAAGGTGGGGCCCTGCCTGGGAGAAGACGGGGTTTTGCAATCCAAAACAAATGTTGGCGATCCCCCTGCTCCAGGCTCTGCAGGGAGGTACCTGAGACCCTTCAGCTCTGCCACCTCAGCCAGGGCAGGAAGGTGGGCCCTGTCCTCGGGGACTGAGTCTGCTTCCCCCTCTGTCTCTCTAGGGAGCTGCCAACCCCCTGGTGGTGGGAGCCGTGGCCCTCCTGGACCTCAGCCTGGCGTTCCTGTTCTCCCAGCTCCTCACCTGAGGCTACTTCCTGGCCTGGTTCTGGCTTTGGTTGCGTGCCTCTTCACCCCTTTGACCCGCCTTTTTTCTCTTCTCCTCTTCCTGGCTGTGTTTTTCCTATCTTTCTTTCTCTTCTTCCTTTCTTTTCTGTGCTCCTTTGTTTTTTTTTCTCTCGCTTTCTCTTTCCCTCTCTTCTTTCAGATTATCTCATTTCTTCTGGATCTGTCTCTGTATTCCTCACTCCCTTCCCCATCCCAACCCCTTCTTTCTCTAGATTGTTTACATATGAAGGGCTTTTCTCTCTCAGAGTTGCTGTCTTCTCTGAGACACACAAATCTAAGTCAGACCATTGCCCCACACCCTCCCACCTTTTCTTTAGACCTCAACTTCGCTGCGGGTGGGGGTTTGGTGTCCTAAGGAGACTCCTGGAAGCTGAATGGAGAGGAGGAGGAAGAAAATGAAGAAGGAGTGATTGAATGCCGGGCAAGGGACTGGCTGCGCTGCTGTGGCTCCCTAGCCTGAGGGGCCTGCTGTCCCTCTGAGGCCTAGTGAAAAAGCTGCAGGAGGTGCATCCTCCACCTCTAATCTTGGAGGCTATTATCTCACCTCCAAGCACTGAGCTGGGTTCCTGCCCAATTCCATCCTTCCCTGAGGGAGAGAAGGGAAGTGAAAAGTGGAATAACTCCCTACCATTTCCCTCTTTTTCTCCTCATCAGCCAGCCCCTCCTCCAGCCCCCTCTGGTGGCATGCCATGCCAAGAGCAACGTGTAAAGGAACAGCGAATATCCAATGCAGTCAAGTCCACCCCGCCCAGACTTTGCCACTGCCTTCTCCCACCCTTCTGTCTCCCCCACAATAGTTTATTTGGTTGGTCTGGACTCACTTGTGGCCTTTGATTAAATTCCTAAGGGGCCTGAAGAAGACATTTCTACTGCAGAGGGTTAGAGGCACTTGAGCAAGGCCCCCACACCCCAACTCTGGGAGTTGTGGTCGGGGGAGGCACTTCTCGGGGATAGGACCAGACAAGATAACAGGAGCTCACAAGGAAGCAGAAGCTGTGACAAGTTTAGTAGTCTCAAAATGGGTTATGTCCCTTCCCCCTTCACATCAGAATCTTGTGAAATGAGAAAACAACAGAAGGAGGGGATCAAAGAAAGCTGATCTCACATGCTTCCCAGGCAGGGCAGAGGTGGGAGTCAAACTGGGTGACAGGTGGGTGGAGAGCCCTGTTTGAGGCTGTGGCTGATCCCTCTCTGGTATTAGCTTTTCCCCTGGGAGCAGGAAGCCCTAGGAAGAGGGGACTGTAGGGTCCCCAGGGGATCTTTCCTCCCTCCCCTGCATGAGGCAGAGGCAAGCTGCCTGCCAACCCCCTCCCTCAAGGAATGGCCTTGCCCGGGAATGCCCACCACACATACCCTCTTTTTTTCTAGTCAAACTCTGTTTATTCCTTGGCTTGCCTCCCTCCTTCCTCCCCTCTCAACCTTTACTTCTGATTTCTATTTCATGGAATTTGGGATTGAAGTTAAACTACAACAGTGCCGCCAACACCAAGTCTTGCAGGAAAAAAATACAAAGAAATTTAACAACAAAAAAAAAATATATTAATAAAAAAGTTCAAAAAAGGGGGGGGATTGTCATCTCCTTTGGGGTGCGATGGCTTCAAATCCAAACTGAGGCTCTCCGGGTGGTGAGGATGTGCGAGGAGGCCTCTTGAAGAACTCCAGGCTTATCATGCTGTCTGTCCGCTAAAGCCTGAGGCTCGAGGTCAGAGGATTCAGGAAGGCTCTGCATCGGCCCAGGAGGGCGGGGTCCCGTGGTGGAGGCGGGGAGAGGGAAGGACCGCACGGATCACCAACCCCTGCTCGGCCCCGTACCAGGAAGCGCTGGGGGGCAGAGGAGCGGAGTTGAGGCAGAAGCCAGGTGAGGCTGGAGTCCTGGGGGTAGGCAGGCTGTCGCTGCCGCTGCCTGAGATGGAAATCGGGGGAGGAAGCTCGCGGAAGAAAAGAGGAGGGTCGTGGAAAGAAAGCAATCGCTAAGCTAGGGATGAGGTACCAGGTAGGGGGAGGAAACGGGAGAAATAGGTGGGGCTCCAGCGCATGCTCAATAGGAAGGGGCGCCGGTAGGGTGCGGACGCATGCGTAATGGGCTTCTCGGGCGGGGGGGTGGTCGCAGAATTTGGAGACCCACTTCGAGAAAGGTAAAATGCGGGAGCAATTTTAGGGTACCTGTGGGACCCGGGCACTTAGGGTCTTGACACAGGACGCGCCTGGGCCGAAAACCCAGGCACGCCCGGCCAGAGAGTGTTTCTTCACTCCCGGACTCTGCCAGTCAGAATGGTGGCGCCTTCGCTGAAGCTTCAGGACCTCATCGAAGAGATTCGCGGGGCCAAGACTCAGGCCCAGGAGCGGGAGGTGATCCAAAAGGAGTGCGCCCACATCCGGGCCTCCTTCCGCGATGGGGACCCAGTGCACAGGCACCGGCAGCTAGCCAAACTGCTCTACGTCCACATGTTGGGTTACCCCGCCCACTTTGGACAGGTACTGGCCAGGAATACCTCCCTCCTGAGCTTGATGAAGGCTAGTGGGGCAGAGTCACAGACTCACCTGTTTATGCCCTGGTTTTTTAAATTCTACAATTTCAGAGTCCTCACAGGCTGCACTGCAAACCTCTTTCCCCATTGCTACCCCTACTGGTCATCAGCTGGCCTGAACCCTTCATTCTCTGGCCAGCCTCGTTTAGGGCAGGCACCTCCTCCTTTCCTCTCGCATCCTCCTCAACTCCTAGTTCCTCCTACCCACTAACGCCTGAATTTCCTAAGCTTCTCCTCTTGTTGAAGGGAGAGTGATGAGATAGGATACCCCACAGGTTAATCTGGTTTTAAAGAGGAAGATGGAACAGGGATGTGAGTGTCTATGGTTTCACCCCTGCCTCTTCCTGGTTTGCCCCCTTGACTATAGATGGAGTGCCTGAAACTGATCGCCTCCTCCAGATTCACAGACAAGAGGGTGGGCTACCTGGGGGCCATGCTTCTATTGGATGAGAGGCACGATGCCCACCTGCTCATTACCAACAGCATCAAGAAGTGAGAGGGTTCTGGCAATCACTTGGAATCAGGGAGATGGGAGAGTAGGGACCTTGGAAATCCCAGGGGACTGCCTGTTGTGGGTATTGAAAAGGACTGATTTTCTCAGAGGTTTGACTGACCGTCCTCCCAAACCCTGCAGTGACCTGAGCCAGGGGATTCAGCCAGTACAAGGCCTGGCCTTGTGCACTTTGAGCACCATGGGCTCTGCTGAGATGTGCCGAGACCTGGCCCCAGAGGTGGAGAAACTGCTCCTGCAGCCCAGTCCCTACGTGCGCAAGAAGGTGAGATGGTGGGACTCCTGGCACTTGCTCCTGCAGATACTGCCTGCTGTGTGCCATATAGTAGTAGATGCAGGAGTCCATCCCCTCTGATCCCTGTCTGAGGCCCCGGACCTCTGCAGGCTATTCTGACTGCAGTGCACATGATCCGGAAGGTCCCTGAACTCTCCAGTGTCTTCCTCCCACCCTGTGTCCACCTGCTTCACGAGCGTCACCATGGTAAGGCTGTGGGGCTCCCCATCCTTTGCTTCAGCTCTGTGGACAGAAGAATTGAAAATCGGATGGGAACACCAGCTCATAGGAGAAGGGTAGCGCACACACACAGGCACACACGCAATAGACTCTCTTGCCCCTGGCCCCCACCATTCACTTCCCCGACCCTGACCCCAGGCATCCTGCTGGGCACCATCACGCTGATCATGGAGCTCTGCGAACGAAGCCCTGCAGCCCTCAGGCACTTCCGAAAGGTGGGCTGGTGAAGGGGCAGGCCCTGGGCCTGAAGAGAGGGTCAGTGGGGAAGGAATGGGGCTTTAGCTGGAGAGGATTAGAACAAATGCCCAAAGTTGTGCCCTCCCTCCAGGTGGTACCCCAGCTGGTACACATCCTCCGGACTCTGGTGACAACGGGATACTCCACAGAACACAGCATATCTGGAGTTAGCGACCCCTTCCTGCAGGTGGGGTGACCTTTCACTGCTGTATCCCTGGAACAGAGAGGGCATAGCAGTAAGACCATGACCAGTGGTCTCCTCCAAGAGAACACTGGCCCTCTCAGTGTCCTGGGCAGCAGAATAGCAGGCACAGGATTGCTCAGGTCATCCCAGGACCTGTGAGGGGAGAGGGAATGCCTAAAAGTGAGGAAAATACAGTTTGGTAACAATTTTTTTTAAGCCTGTCCTGAACTCCCCTGGCCTCACACACCTCTGTTCCCCTCCCAGGACCAAGAGACCTGTGGAGGTGAGGAGGTATGGGGAGGATCTAGGGAGCGAGCCAGACCCTCACAGTGCTCTCCTCCATGTTGGAGTTTTCTCCTCAGCTCCGTGACTCCTCACCCTATGAACCCCTCCACCTTTCGATTTCCAACCCAACCTCAGGTCCAGATACTTCGTCTGCTTCGGATCCTGGGCCGGAACCACGAGGAGAGCAGTGAGACCATGAATGACTTGCTGGCCCAGGTGGGGGCTGGGAGGAGGGCACTGGTTAGCTGTGTTGCTTGGAGACCCCACCAGCCCTGGGTGCCCCTCACTTGACTCCTCACTGTGCAGTGGCCATATCATTGCCTCTCCGTCTCCTCTAGACAGTGAACTCCATGAAGAAGGGACACAGTCTGTCTTAGTGCTATTGCCCCAGTGCCCAGGCCGGCCCTGGCACATAGTAGAGGCTAAGGGAACTTTGTTGGATGGTTGAAGGCTGGACAGATGACATGTTGGAGTCCTTCAAGAGACCTGAGGATTACCCGGGCTTGTTGGCATGTGCCTGTAGTCCCAGCCACTCAGGAGGCTGAGGCAGGAGGATCACCTAAGCCTGGGAGGTCAAGGCTGCAGTGAGCTGTGGGCGACAGAGTGAGACCCTGTATCAAAAGAAACAGAGACCTGAGGAGGGCCCTGAGCAGATATATCTCCTCTCTCCTCCACTCAGGTAGCCACTAACACAGACACCAGCCGAAATGCCGGGAATGCGGTCCTGTTTGAGACAGTACTCACCATCATGGATATCCACTCTGCAGCTGGCCTACGGGTATCATCCCTTATGCCTCTCCCACTATGGCCCCGCCCACCACCTCACTCACACAGGTCCTGCTTGCTGGTTTCTTCCTCCTAGCCCCATCGTCTTGCGCCAATGTGTTTCCACTCCTCAATGGCTGAGCACGTTGCTTCTTTCCTGGCTGACCCCAGCTTCTGCCTCTCATAGGTTCTAGCTGTCAACATTCTTGGCCGCTTCCTACTCAACAGTGACAGGAACATTAGGTAATAGTCCCAACTGTCTACCTAGGCTGTGCCACTGATCCCCTGGTCCTCTGCCCTCCCTCCTCCAGAGCCTCCTGATCCATTTATCTCTTACCCCTATACCCAAGACAGGACGGGGATGGGGGCTGATGGCCATGGTGTGATAGAACCTCCCCCATCCTGACCAGGTATGTAGCCCTGACATCATTGCTTCGACTGGTGCAGTCTGATCACAGTGCTGTGCAGCGGCATCGGCCCACTGTGGTGGATTGTCTACAGGAAACTGATGCCTCCCTCAGCCGGTGAGCAGTGATAGAGGGGACAGGAGGGCAGGGCAGAGGTTCCCAGTGCCTTGTGGCCAAGACTCGAGCCAGCTTAGAGCAGCTGGAGTAAGGGGACTAAGGGGGACAGGTCCCTGGGGAAGCAGAGGGGCTGAGGCATGGACCAGGATAACCTGGGCTACCTGCATGGAAACCTCTTTCTCCTGCCAGGAGGGCCCTGGAACTAAGCCTGGCTCTGGTAAATAGCTCCAATGTGCGAGCCATGATGCAAGAGCTGCAGGCCTTTCTGGAGTCCTGCCCTCCTGACCTACGGGCTGACTGTGCCTCAGGCATCCTGCTAGCTGCAGAGAGGTGAGGTGCCCAGGAGTCAAAGAGGGTAGAATCTGGGCAGGGTCAGTACCAGAACTGATGAGCCATATATCCCCTAGGTTTGCTCCCACCAAACGCTGGCACATAGACACCATCCTGCATGTGCTGACAACGGTGAGGCAGGGGCTAGTCAGAGAGCTGGGCAGAAGTGGTCAAGATTCACCACACTGACTTTGCCGTGCCTACACCTTCCAGGCGGGCACCCATGTGCGGGATGATGCAGTGGCCAACCTGACCCAGCTGATTGGGGGGGCCCAGGAGCTACATGCCTACTCTGTGCACCGCCTCTACAATGCCCTGGCAGAAGACATTTCCCAGGTACCATTCCCACCTACCCAGGCCCAGGGCTGCCCAACCACTCCCTTGCCCATCCTCGACCGCCTCCTCCCTATACTAGATTCCAATTTTTCTCTCAAGATCACAGCTACCTACATAGTGCAGAAGACATCCAAGCACAGAGCCCTGCTTTTAAGAACATCTGGGCTTTTGTCCTGACTCTGGTACCTCCTGGCTATGTAACTCCAGATGACTAACTTCCCTTATGCTCCACGTACCCTGACTGCCTCTTAGAGCTGCCTTAAGATTAAAGCTCTTGTGTTTATGAGGTTTCATTATTACCTTGAATGCTGAATGAATTAACAGATGCCAGGCAGTACCAAAACCCCCCTCTTCCATCTTAATTAAATAGGGTGGGCAGAAAACATCCACACCTTCCACAAGGGAGGGACCCTCTCACATTTCCATCCTGTGTGGTTAGGCCATGTAGTTCTGATGCTTGGCCACCAGAGGGCAGTGGGAGCGAGGTAACAAACTTCCCTTTCCCCACCCCCTCCAACCCCCACCCCACCATCTCTGTACTGCCTAAAGGGATATTACCAGGTCTGGAAGTGAGGAGAGGACCTCAGACACTGGCCCAGCAGTGTTTCTTTCTCTCTCTCTCTTTTTTTTTAATAGAGACAGGGGTCTCGCTATGTTGCCCAGGCAGGTCTTGAACTCCTGGTCTCAAGCGATCCTCCCGCCTCAGCCTCCCAGTGGGCTGGGATTACAGGCGTGAGTCACCATACCTGGCCAGCCCAGCAGTTTCTTATCCCATGTAGCAACCACTGGTGCAGGTGGCAGCCTGGTGCATTGGGGAATATGGGGACCTCCTGCTGGAGGGGAACTGTGAGGAGATTGAGCCCCTTCAGGTGAGACCTCATTGGGGGTACACTGAGGAGGGACTCGTCAGGGGGGCAGGACTTGCACCAGGGTCACTAACTGTATCCATGTCTGAAGGTGGACGAAGAGGAAGTACTGGCATTGCTGGAAAAGGTGCTGCAGTCCCATATGTCCCTGCCAGCCACTCGAGGATATGCCCTCACAGCCCTCATGAAACTCAGCACTCGCCTCCAAGGGGACAATAAGTAAGAAGGGGTCCCAACCCCTTGAGAGATGGCCTTTCACTGGGCCCACCTATTTCTGAGATTCTTTCCAGGCATATATACCCAGCCCACCCTAACCCCAAGCCCTTAGGTTCTTGTTTTTGAGCCAAATCTGGGTATTTCCTTGCTCCGTGGGCCTTTCCTTCCTGCCACATCCTGCAGTGGCACACTGCCATTGCCACTTACATACTACACTGGCCCAGCCGCATCCGCCAGGTGGTGTCCATCTACAGGAGCTGCTTGGACGTGGAGCTGCAACAGCGGGCTGTGGAGTATGACACACTCTTCCGGAAGTATGATCACATGAGGTGTGTCCAGCACTGTGCTGCAGCATGGGACCCAAACCCCTGCCCTCTCCCAGATGCCCTTTTGTAGGTACAAGGGCCACATCCTCACCTGTGTTCCACATCCACAGTGAGAGCTTCCCACCCACTGTTAATTGAAGCTAAGCTGGCTTCCAACCCTCCTTGCTCATCTGAAAATCAGCAACATGATGTCACTTTAGGAAATCAGAAGGGAACTTCTGAGCCACCATGTGCCCAGGGCTCCATGTTCCTAGTCATTATCCTAGATGCCTCTTGTGAAAGGCCCAGAGACCACACAGAGGCACACTTGGCATTCCATCCTCTCAGGGCTGCCATCCTGGAAAAAATGCCTCTTGTGGAGCGAGATGGCCCTCAGGCTGATGAGGAAGCAAAGGAAAGCAAAGAAGCAGCCCAGCTTTCAGAAGCAGCCCCAGCACCCACAGAGCCCCAGGTGAGGAGGCTGGAAACCCTGGGGTAGGAAGACGGGCTGAGCTTCATACCCAGCCCTGCCCCTTCTGTCCCTTCTACCAGGCCTCACAGCTCCTGGATCTGCTAGATCTCCTGGATGGGGCTTCTGGGGATGCCCAGCATCCTCCCCCTCTGGACCCCTCCCCAGGAGGTGCCCTGGTATACCTGCTTGACCTTCCCTGTGCACCTCTACCCCCAGGTAAGCCTAAGCAAAAGGGAGATGTCTTAGAGAAGGTAGGTAGAAATGTGCTGCTTCTCCTAAGCCAAGGGCTGAGGCTCATGGACCCTGCTTCTTGTGGGTCCATGTGTGTCCCCCATCCCATCCCCATCTCAGGAGGTAAAAGGATGAAGTCAGTTATGGTCACCTGTCTTCCCTTTGTTCCAGACTTCTTTCTCTGGCCTACAGGGCCCTGCTTCCTTCCCAGCCCTTCTTATACCACTTTCCCACTACCCACTCACTGCCCCCTTCTCAGCTCCTCACACCCTCCCACCCTTAGCATTTCATGTTCTTTTTTACAGGGAATGTTCTTTCCCCAGCACATCGAATGACCAGCTCATTCTCACTCCAGACTTCAGCTAAAATGTCAGATGCCTTCCCCTACCACTCCTATTTAAGTCAGTTCTCCCCAGTTATTCTAGAATGACTTACTTCCTTCATAGCATCTATTATGGTCTGTAATTATCTTGCTTATTTTATTTTTTATTTTTATTTTTTGAGACAGAGTCTCGCTCTGTCACCCAGGCTGGAGTGCAGTGGCGCGATCTCAGCTCACTGCAACCTCTGCCTCCCAGGTTGAAGCTATTCTCCTGTCTCAGGCTCCCAAGCAGCTGGAACTACAGGCACGAGCCACCACACTCGGCTAATTTTTTGCATTTTTAGTAGAGACAGGGTTTCACCATGTTGGCCAGGCTGGTCTCGAACTCCTGACCTTAGGGATCCACCCACCTCAGCCTCCCAAAGTGCTGGGATTACAGGCGTGAGCCACCATGCCCGGCCCTTTTTTATTGTTTCTCTCCCCTATTAGACAGTAAGCTCCAGCCGCATCTTCATATCTACTTTGTTACTAGCCTCTCAAGTAGTGCAAGGCCAGTAGGTGTTCACTCAGTTTTTGTTGAACAAACATGTTCTCTCAAACCTGCACACTGAGCTGCCTTTGTCTCCCTACTCCAGCTCCCATCCCAGATCTCAAAGTGTTTGAGCGTGAGGGAGTACAGCTGAATCTGTCTTTCATTCGACCCCCTGAAAACCCTGCTTTGCTGTTAATCACCATCACTGCCACCAACTCCTCAGAGGGTGATGTCACCAATTTCATATGCCAGGCTGCTGTGCCCAAGGTTTGTAAAGATCAGGGTTCAGAGGTGGCCTGGGGACTCCAGGAGAAAAGGCCACTAAGTAGAGGAGGTGGGTGGGAGACAGTGTGAGATGCGATTGAATCATCTGGAGATCAGCACTTGGGGAGTTACAGGAAAAGGATGTGGAGCCACTGGGTGTAGAGGAGCTGCCTGAGCCCCACCTACTGCCATACTGTGCTCTGTTAAACTCCTGTGCTCAGAGTCTCCAGCTGCAGCTGCAGGCCCCCAGTGGGAACACAGTTCCAGCTCGGGGTGGCCTTCCTATCACCCAGCTCTTCAGAATCCTCAATCCTAACAAGGTGAGCTTCAGGAGTTCCCCCAAGACAAGACCCAGGGATAGCAGAAGTTGTGGGTGCTAACCCTGGTCCCCGCTCTCCTATTCCTAGGCCCCCCTGCGGCTAAAGCTGCGCCTCACCTACAACCACTTTCACCAGTCAGTGCAGGAGATCTTTGAGGTGAACAACTTGCCTGTGGAATCGTGGCAGTAACTGTCTCCATCACAGCCTGAAATTCTCCTGTGTCCCAAACCCCAGGGAGCCCCAGCCGCTTGAAACCTACACCTGAGGGCTACCAGCAGGTGGCACTCTGGCTTTGCACTGCAAAAACGGGACCAGCCCCCTTCTCCCCCAAATAAAGCCCAATAAAGCCTGAGAGGGGAGGAAAGCCATATTTGGGTATATTTGAAGTGGAAAATGTGTATGAATAACAGCAAGGGAAAAGCATTCTTACATAAGAGGTATGCATCTTCCCCTGAACCTTGAGAACCTGTCTCAACACAGGGGCGAGGATGGGGCGGCTGCTGGTTCTTTCTAACCCTCTTCAGGTCAGGGAACAAATTTGCCCCAAACTTCTACAGCTGGCAGTCTACCCTCTGGGCCAGAGCTGGGCACAGTGGCAAAATCAGAATAGAATTTCTAGAGTTCTAACTGGGATTCCCAACCATTTCCTCAACTTGCTTCTATTTCCCACACCCCAAGGCAGGGAAATCCCTGCTGCCTCCCCTCATCTTCTAACTCAGCTGTAAGGCAGTTTAGGAGCTGCTGGCAGAATCAATGGCATCGACCAAGGGAGGGGGGTGGCAAGGGATTTTCCTGTGCTTAACTACTGATCACGGCTAAGTGGAAATCCTATAAACACGAGCGGAAATCAATGGAGGCTGCTTAGCGGCCAGGGGAGAGGGGCGGCCCACAGATTGCATCTGACGGATGAGGGAAGAAGCAGCAGCCAGGGAGGGCTCAAGGAAGAGTAGCTTAGAGTAAGGGGAAGAAACAGGAAGAGCTAGAGAAAGAGGAGTCACTGTCAGAAGGGACGCTGAGGGGAGAGGCACAGTGGGCCAGGAGTGGATCCATTAGACCCAGAGTTCCCTTCCCATTCTGGGAAGTGACACCCCTAGCCCAGGCAGTTATCAGGATCTTTAGTCCCCTGTGGCCTCTGCTTGGAGCTGTTCACTTCTAGCAGGCGCTGATAGTCTTGAGGCCGGAAATGCTGTAGGTACACCATCAGCTTGGCCGGTGCTGTCTCCTGTGCAGGCACACCTACAGGTAAAAGGACGAGGAGAGAAATGGACAGAGCCACAAGCACTTTCACTCTGCTCCCTGCCCACCCAGCCAGGACCCCATGGATGTTTCCAAAGCCACACTGGGGTTCTGAATGTCATCCACCCAGCTTCTATAACACACTAGTCCACTCCTTGCCTGCTTGTGGAACTGGGACCTAAAAGAGCAACTTCAGGCAAGAGTGGGACTAGAAGCCACACTTGAGCCTCTCCTCCAGCAAGGAGAAATGGCGAAGAGGCACCCAGGCACCAAGAAGACGAAGGATACCTCAACATCAGCTCATTTCAGTTATTACCCTGTCCCACAATCAAGATTAAAGCCCATCGCAGGGCGCGGGGACTGACGTCTGTAATCCCAGCACTTTGGGAGGCCGAGACGGGCAGATCACGAGGTCAGGAGATCGAGACCATCCTGGCTAACGTGGTGAAACCCGTCTCTACTAAAAATACAAAAATAGTCGGGTGTGTTGGTGAGTGCCTGTAGTCCCAGCTACTCAGGAGGCTGATGCAGGAGAATGGCGTGAACCCGGGAGGCGGAGCTTGCAGTGAACTGAGATCGCACCACTGCACTCCAGCCTTGTCTCAAAGAAAAAAAAAAAAAAAAAAGATTAAAGCCCATCTAGACCAGGCCAAATCTCATCAGCTTAGCAATGAAGCACATGCAGAGATGTACAAATAGAAACCAAGAGCTATAGAAAGAAGAGGAGGGAAGCTATAGCCATGGGGTGGGATTCACATAGAGTTCTCACCTCTACACCGTAAGGTGAGAATGGAATTGCCTGTTGCAGGTGTCTGTTGTCAATGCCTGACAGTGTGCTGGGCACGTAGCAAGGAACTCAGTGTATGTTTGCTGAGGGGGCTCAAACAGCACTGCAGGGCTGTAAGGCCTCATGGGGTGCAAAATTCCACACTAGTGCAAATGAACTGTCTACGAGGGATTATGCTTGGGAACAAATCTGCCAAATCATGCCCCACTGTCTCACATAACTATAATGTTATTGCCCTTTACGAAAAGCTGAAAGGACAAATTAAAAGGATCTAGGTAATTGTAAAACAAAAGGACAGAAGATTGGTTGGACTCTTGGTGTAGTGGGCAGTGCATCAGTCTCACGATCTGAAGATCCTGAGTCTAAGCCTCCCAGAGGTCGGCTTTTGTAAAAAGGCTTTTTACTCCTCCTTGTGGAGGAGTGGTGACTGAAGAAGAAAAAAAAAAAAGACTGGGGGAAGGAAGAGTCAAAGCAGGGAACTGAGAAATGAAACTGAAGGAGATCTGGCTATAGGTATGAGAACTAAATGAGACAGGTTGGCTGGAATTGAGACACATGGAAGGACTAAATCCAAATTAGACAGCTACTGTTAAAGAGAAAACAAGATTTCACAGAACTGTAAGCAAACTTAGAAAACTGCTAAAACAATTCCCATTACAAAAATAATCCAGGCCAGGCGCAGAGGCTCACACCTGTAATCCCAGCACTTTGGAAGGCTGAGGCAGGCAAATTGCTTAAGGAGTTCCAGGCCAGCCTGGGCAATACGACAAAACCTGGTCTCTATTTTTAAAAAAATTTTTTAATCCAGAGGCCCTCCCCCACTACATGGTCCAGTGGGTGCCTCCAAAAGAGAAAAGTGGGGAGCAGGAAAAGCACAAAAGGGCCTGTCTCTCTCACCAAGCATGCTGCTGAGCCTGTGGATCTTCTCTAGGGCAGTTGGTACTTCAGCCTCCTCATGCACCAGGGCCTCTACCTCACCCACAGCATAGCCAAAGTCGGCTGTATCCAGGTCCACCCTGAGCTGTGGCTCCTCTTCATCAGTTCCCAAGAGCACCAGTTTCCAGGCACTCCGCTTAGTCACAAAACTAGCTACTTCCTGCAGCCCCAATGGGCCCAGCACAGCAGCCACATCTCCAGCCCCCAGGCCGTCAGCCCCCAGCACCTTACAGAGCTGGGCCACAATTGTCGGTTCCGCTGTGAGTTCCTTATACTCCGTGTGGTGTCCTAAGACACCTGCTGCTCCAGGACATTTGAGCTCCCATCCACTATCCTCTCGTCGTCGCAGCCAGTGGTCAGCCTGCATGAGGCTTAGCTCAGGGGTGTCATAGTAGGTGTCTCGGAAGGTGACCCGGTGCTCCAGGGTGCCCCCCAACTCCCGCAGCCGCTCCTCTGTGCCAGGCCCTGGAACGAACTTTCGCTCCACCTCTATCAAGCCCTGGGCCATGCTACCTGCAATTGGTTGAACAAACATTTGCTGAGTTCCCAAGGATGCAAAGCCTCATGCTCAGCTCCTGGGGCGTCAACTCAGTACAGACCCCCTCCCTGGAAGAACTTATGAGGGGCACACTGTGTCGCAATACTAGGGCTACTGCCCTTTTCTCCCTACCTCGGTGACATTAAGGCCCCGTCGGTCGTATTTTAAGGTTCTGACAGTGACCTTAAAATCCCTTCCACTGCTGCTGATGTCCTCAATCCAAAGAGCCCCCTAGAAAGCAGGCTGGGTAGCGGGTATCCTTTCAACGCCCCCCTCTCTACACCCTGCCACCCCAGGAGGCTAGTGGCTCACGACCCGGGATGACCTGCCCTTTCCTGCTACACTACTGGCCAGCGGAACCTCAGGTCTCACCTCAAAGCCCGAGAGTCTCCTCGCGGGACCCAGAGAGGGGGAAGGGAGCCCACGCCATACACCCGCGAGGAATGCCGGGAGCAGTTCCTGATCCCGGACCTCGTCCCGACCCTCCGCGGGCCCAGCAGGTCCCGGCACCAGCGGCCATATTAGGTCCGTTGTGGCAGTGTCGAGAGCAGGCCAGGGTTCGAGAGACACGCTATGTAATGGGAAGCCGCGACCCCCGTGGTGGCCAGGGGAGCGAGGCCGCCCCCTTGCGCTCTGCTCCTCATTGTCTGCCCCGCACCGCTCCCGGGGGTTGGTACAGGTCTCAGACCAGAGGCTAAGCCAGGCACCGTGGGGCGCGGATGCATGATGGGAGATGTAGTTCCAAAGGGAGACTTTGCCCTCTCGCCCCGTCCGTCGCTATGGTGACAGGAAAGCTGCAATTGGTGCCTGCGGTACTCTACCTAAAGCTGAACTGGAGCTACAGGGCGGTGGGGAGAGTCGAGTGCAAGGAGCTCAAGCCCCAGTTCCATCTCACCCACCCGCCCCACCCCCAACGCGGGCAGATGGGCCTGGAATACAAGCCATTCACACTGTACAGCAGATATCTGCTGTAGCAGCCAGTTAAGTGCAGGCCAGTGGCAATGGTGGCGAGGAGGGGGTGATGGGGGGAGGGAAGGGAGCGGGGGCAGCGCGTAATAAAGTCCAGTTTAGCTACTCTGGAGTTTTAGAGGGGATCTAATACCTCCTGGCATGAACGTTCCGGGTAGGAGTGGGTGAGAAACTTTCTGTCAGAGAATAAAGTGATATTTGGCCAGGAACTAAAGATATGATGGAATTTCAACAGTTGGAGACCTGGATGGAGGCATGAGTAGCCTAAGCAAAGGCCCAGAAACTGGAGAGCACCTGGGTAGTATGTAAGTAGAAGATGAGGCTAGAAATGCAGTTGAAGAAAAAGCCTTGAGTGCTAGACTGACGAGTTTGTGTCAGAGTTTCCAGAGGTCCCTAAGCAGTTTTTGTCAGGTGTGGAACTACTTATGTTCATTTAGAATACAGAAAGGCCGGCGCGGTTGCTTACACCTGCAATCCCAGCACTTTGGGAAGCCGAGGCGGGTGAATCACCGGAGGTAAGGAGTTCGAGACCAGCCTGGCCAACATGGAGAAACCCCCGTCTCTACTAGAAATGCAAAAATGAGCCAGGCATGGTGGCGCATGCCTGTGTTCCCAGCTACTCCAGAGGCTGAGGCATGAGAATTGCTTGAACCAGGGAGGCAGAGGTTGCAGTGAGCTGAGATGGTGCCACTGCACTCCAGCCTGGGCCACAGAATGAGACTCTCTCTCTCCCCCAAAAAATAAAATTCAGGAAAACATGGGGTTGACCCTTTGAATGCTTTGGGAGACAAAATATTAATAGAGATGATTCCTTCTTACTCCCTCTGAGGATTATGGTTATCTGGAGACTCTAACTATGTGTCTGACCTTCCATGTGAGGAAGCTCCCTGAGGAACTGTGGCTCTTAACTCCTGGACTCCTTCCTATGATGGGTGAGAAGTGCCATGTTCTCAACACCTGCCCTCTCACCAGTATGTTTTTGGAAACACATGACCAGTGAGAGGTATTATAAGGAGAAGGACACTGGTTTAAAGACATGGCATTTTGGCCAAATGCGTTGGCTCACACCTGTAATCCTAGCGCTTTGGGAGGCCAAGGCAGGAGGATCACTTGAGGCCAGGAGTTTGAGACCAGCCTGGGCAACATAGCAAGACCTTGTTTCTAAAAAAATAAAATAAATTTTTTTTTTTAGTTAGCCGTGTGTGGTAGCGCATGCCTGTGGTCCCAGCTGCTCAGGAGGTTGAAGCAGGGGGATAGCTTGGGCCCAGGAGGTCAAGGGCAGTGAGCTATGATCCTGCTACTGCCTGTACTCAGCAACAGAGCAAGACCCTGTGTAAAAATAAATAAACAAATGGCATCTTGAACTTGGGACAGCTGGGGCGAACCCGTGGCCCCACTCTATGTTAAGCACCATTGGTTAGGGAGGGAGGGAAGCAACCCCAGCTCCTAGGGCCTGCTTTTCATCCATCTTTTGCTTTCCCGTTTTGTTAACCTGGGATGAAGACCTAATTTTTCCTTGTGTTATAAGGTCCAATCCAGTGGGGTAAAAGCTGCAGCTTATTTGAATGGAAAGATCAGTTTCCGGAGCCAGACCTGGGGTTGACTCCCAGCTTCACTTTCTAGATGTTTGGCCATCGGCAAGCTACTCCACTTCCCTAAGGATCTGCTTTTTTTTTTTTTTT
>NW_012122709.1:4446929-4464115 GCF_000951035.1 Colobus angolensis palliatus
TTTTTTTTTTGAGACTGAGTCTCACTCTGGCATCTCAGCTCACTGCAACCTCTGCCTCTCAGGTTCAAGTGATTCTCCTGCCTCAGCCTCCTGAGTAGTTGGGACTACAGGCACGTGCCACCACACCCGCCTAATTTGTGTTTTTTATTTGTTTGTTTTTGTTTTTGAGACAGAGTTTCACTCTTGTTGCCCAGGCTGGAGTGCAATGGTGTGATCTTGGTTCACCACAACCTCTGCCTCCCAGGTTCAAGGAATTATTCTACGTCAGCCTCCCAAATAGCTGGGATTACAGGTGCATGCCACCACACCCAGATAATTTTGTATTTTTAGTAGACACAGGGTTTCTCCATGTTGGTCAGGCTGGTCTCGAACTCCTGACCTCAGGTGACCCACCCGCCTTGGCCTCCCAAAGTGCTGGGATTACAGGCATGAGCCACCACACCCAGCCAGCCTCTGCTTTTTCGTTGAGAAAATGTGGTCTGCCTCACAGTTACCTATGAGGATTCAGTCATAAACTGTTACATAGTATAAACTCAAAATGTTCATTTCTTTCTCATTTTTGTCATGTGAACTTCAGGGTTTTGTTTTGTTTAAGAGAAGTAGGCTATAGCAGTTAGTGTGGGCTCTGGACCCAGACCATGGAGGTTTTTGAATCCTGGTGCTGTCACTTACTTATTGGGCATTGGACCTTGGGCCTGTTAATTCACTTATTTGTGCCTTAGTTTCCTCAACTGTAAAATGGGACTATAATAGTATCTACCTCATGGGATTGAGAGGATTAGACAATATATGTAAAAATGCTTGAAACTGTCCCTGTGCATTCAAGAAATCTTAGAAATTATTGTTATTAGAATACGGGAGCGGCCGGGCGAGGTGGCTCACGCCTATAATCCCAGCACTTTGGGACGCTGAGGCTGGTGGATCACCTGAGGTCAGGAGTTCGAGACCAGCCTGGTGAAGATGGTGAAACCCCCATCTCTACTAAAAATACAAAATTAGCAGGGCATAGTGATGGGCACCTATATAATCCCAGCTACTTGGGAGGCTGCGGCAGGAGAATCACTTGAACCTGGGAGGCGAAGGTTGCAGTGAGCTGGGATCATGCCACTGCACTGCAGCCTGGGCCACAGGCTGTCTCAAAAAACAACAACAAAAAACGGGCCGGACACAGCGGTGGCTCACACCTGTAATCCCAGCACTTTGGGAGGCCGAGGCAGGAGGATCACAAGGTCAGGAGTTGGAGACTAGCCTGACCAACATGGTGAAACCCTGTCTCTACTAAAAATACAAAAATTAGCTGGGTGTGGTGGTGCGTGCCTGTAATCCCAGCTACTTAGGAGGCTGAGGCAGGAGAATCGCTTGAACCCGGTGGTGAAGGTTGCAGTGAGCCGAGATCGCGCCACTGCACTCCAACCTGGGCGACTGAGCGATACTCCATCTCCAAAAAAAAAAAAAAAAAAAAAATTGCAGGAACACTTAATGAGCTGATAAACTGAAGATGAGGAGGAGGAGCCCGAACCTCCCACTACCCAGCTCAGGGGACTATGTAACCGCGTGGAGGAGACAGAAGCTCTCAGAGACTAAAGAGTAATTGCTGCGGTAGAAAAGGTTCTAGTACCCAGTAAGGGAGGAGGGGAATAATAAGGCAGGAAGAAGGGAATGAAGAAAAGGAGGCGTTGGACGGCTCAAGGGTTTGTTCTGTAGCTGATTTAAAACAAAACAACAAAACACATGTATGGTTTCTGCAGACCACAGGATGAAGAGAAGAGGAGACAGAAAAGAGTTTAAAGGGGCCTACCCTCTTTGCAGGCACCGGCTTGAACCTGGAGCCAGAGTGGAGGAGGCGACCTGGTGGGCTGGCCGGCCTGCCCCCGGGCCCTGGGTCCCGCGAGGCGGGCGGGCGCGAACAGACTACAACTCCCGGCATGCGCCGCGGCGGGCGGGTCGCTGCACCTGCTCAGTGGGGCCGCCCCGGGCGCCTGGGTATTGATTATTCCATTGTGTGGGACGCCTCGACTCCAGCCAGTGAATGAGGCGGAGGAGTGAGGGCAAGGAGGAGGAGGAGGAGGGCGAGGAGGAGGAGGAGAAGGAGGAGGAGGAGGAGGAGGAGGCAGGGAGCGAGCGAGTGCCCAGGGTGAATCAATGGAAACCCCCTCACGAAGCCGGGGAAACACTTCAGCCGCAGCCAAATAGCATTGATTATTTTCCTTCACTTCCCTCACCGCCGTGAATTTATTTATTTATTTTTTCCATCTCCGTCCCCGACGCCCCGGAGCGAGCGCTGGAGGGAGGGAGGAGGAGGGGAAAAAAGAGGAATCAACACATCGGAGAAGTCCCTTCCAAGAGCCGCCCCCTCCCCTCCCCGCCTCGCGCTGCTCGGCGGCCGCGGTTCGACTCCCGTCCCTGCTTCCAGCTGAGGTGTAAGTGCATCGATTTCCGATGCTGCTGGGTTGGTTTTTTTCTCCTCTCCCTCTCTCTCTTCTTCCCTTCCTTGCTCTTTGGAAGCTCGAGACGGGAGAGGAGGCGCTCGGAGACTGCCGCTGGAGGGGACGGAGAGGGACGGGAAGGGGCTGGGGGAGGGGACAAGGACGGACGGACAGACAGACCGAGAGCCCAGGGAGAAAGCAGACAGGGGTGTGGGAGGAAGAGGGCGTGCGCGGGGATGGGGGTAGAGAGAGATGCGGGGGTGGAGGGAGAAACGGGAACGGGAAAGGCAGAGGCCCGCCGGACAGACGGAGGGTATGGAAAGCCTAGACGGACCACGCTGAGCTGTGCAGGGAGCGGGGGTCCCGGAGGGAAGGGGAGGCCCGGTGAGTGTGAGGGCTCAGAGCTGTCAGCCTGGAGGGGCCTGGGTCTCGGCGGCCCCCCGCCGGCTGTCGGACGGGAGAACAGCGGCCGGCGGGCTGATGGATGGGCTAGCGCGCTGGGGCGTGGAGTGGGAGGGGACGTGGATACCCTCAATCTTCGTTCGTTTTTGGCTGAAGTTGGGCTTTCCATTCCTTTTTTTGAAAGGGTTGAGTAGGTGAGGGGAGGCCACATGCCCATTCAAGG
Source organism: Colobus angolensis palliatus (assembly GCF_000951035.1). Lineage (NCBI taxonomy): Eukaryota > Metazoa > Chordata > Mammalia > Primates > Cercopithecidae > Colobus > Colobus angolensis. The sequence continues at coordinate 4,449,981 of NW_012122709.1, forward strand.
TGAAGCGTGTCTGTCCTGCACACCCATCCCACCACCCCCATCCGCTCGTCTGCCCCTCTGAGCAGCCCTATCATTTTCAAGCACAAGACCACGCTTCTCGCTGCGCCTGTAGCCCCGCTGATCTCTGTCCATGTGTCCCTGACTTTTGGTTTTGCCGTTCATCTCGTCTCTTCCATCCCATCCATCTCTGGGTCTGTATGTCACTGCCTCCACTTGTGACCCTTCCCATCTGAGTGATCCTCTCCTTGTGTGTCTCTGTCACTATGTGTCACGCCTTGGCTGCCTGTTCTGTCGGTCTAGAACTCCATGCCCTCTCCTTCAGAGTCTGTCTGGATATCTCTGGCCTTTTCAGGCTACTTTGGAATTTGCTTATCAGTCATGATTGTGGTGGTCACAGTCAGGGCCTGGAGGAGGGGGATGATGGAGCAAATGTGTCTCCACCAAAGCCTCTAGTGCCTTCAGCATGGCCAGGACAGCCTCCTCTTCCACCTTCACCAGGGAAGCTTTGGAACTTCCTAGCATTGTTGACTGTCCCCTTTGCCATGTGCCTGTCTCCCTCATCAGAACCTCACCTTCTGGTCTCATGCGTGTCATCTGCCTTCCCAGGAGCTTCTCACCACAAAACCTCTTCCCTGCTGACTTAATTTTCCTCCCTTCCCCCACTTTATCATTGTATATTTTTTATTTCCCCATTTTGCTTCACCGCTTTTTTCCATCTGTTTCCCACCAGCTCTCTTATGAGTTTCCACCTTTGTTCCCATAATCTGCCCTCTTCCTACCTTGGCTTCTTGATCATCCTAAGTTTCTTTTATCCCTTTTCCTCTTATCCAGCATTTTAACCCCAGCAGCAGAATGTACCAGCAAGCAAGGGGCTGGGAGAGGTGTGGGGTATGGTTTGTGAAGGCACATAAACAGGCCAAGAAATAATTTAATGGGCTTCCAGGGGCATATAACGCCTTCATCAATCAGTGCCGTTATGTCAGTTAACTGTCAACTTTGATTTTGTAAGAGGACATTCCCTAGGACTCTAAGCTCCACCCTGCCTGGTTGCCCCCCATCCTTCAGTTCATTCTAGATATCAGTTGCTTTTTCTTCACTTTTTAGTTCATCATCTTCCTAGGCCCCTGCTACTATCATATTTAGATCCAGCACCATTTTTTTTTTTATGAGGCAGTGTTTATTAGTGTGATAAAAGCTATCGTATGTAAGGAGCCAGTTTCATTCAGCCTGAAGAACAGTAAGGGTGGATAAAGGATCTGGAGAGTTTACCTTGGTTTTTAGCCCATCATTGTTTTTCCAAACCTCAGGAGCTCGAAAAGGTAAAAGGAGCAGGTAGACATGGGCAGAAGATGGACGATTTCAGAGGTGAACAGAATTAAAGAAAGGAAGGGGTGGTCAGTGCAATAAACACACGGGGTAGAGAAATGTATGACGTGAGGGATATGCAAAGGAAGAGAGGAAAATCTATGCGGGCTGGGGGGCAGAGGAGGAATGAAGGGGTGATTAATTAATTGGAAGAATGAAACAAAACGTGTTGATAGCAATACAGAAGGTAAAAGGAAGAGAAATGATAGAATATTCCTAAAGTGGAGGTCAACAGAAAAAGCACTATTAAATTAATACAATAGCGAAGAGGGGGAAGGAAGGAATTGCCGAACAAGATGAGATGGGAAAAGAGTATGGTACAAAGAAGGTAAATGGATGACAAACGAAGGAGTGCTGAGGCAGATCAGAGCTGCACAGAGCTTGGTAGGGGGAAAAGAGAGGATGAGGTATCAAAGGAAACAAATGCCTCTGGTGTGAGGAGGACACAGCGTGACTGATGCAAAGAAAGCGAGAGCACTGCGGGGGGGTAAGGGAGGTCGAAAAAAAGCATAGCAGAAATAGCAGGAATACCATTGGGCGAAGCCCCAGAAGAGAGAAAAGCCCAAGAGAGGGAGAGAAAGCAGAAATATATGGGGAAGAGAGAGAGAGAACCTTACGAGCATTCATTTCATTGGCCTAATCACTCACTACCCCCACCAAAGGCCTTTGTACTTCATTCCCAAGCTAGAACACAAGCAAAGAAATGAAAAAGTAGAATTCCCATAAACTTCAGCTGAGAGGAACTTGAATCTTCCCAGCCCCTGAGAACCAAAGACCTCAAGCCTCTGATGTCATAAATTGCTGGTATTGCCTTGGCAACCTGACATGGTTCCTCCCTCCATGATGTCAGAGACAGCTGGTGTTACCTTGAGACCCATACAGGAATAACTTGCTGCTTTGCCAGGGTGCTGTATCACCTATGGGGCCAGGGCCTGGGTCGAATTGGTAGGATTTCTGACTCTGGTAGCTTGACCTTGTCTCCCTGGAGCTCTTCTCAGCTCAGAACAACAGTTGTCACAAATAACTCTTGTTTGTGAGCGCCCGAGGTTTGCTAGAGCCTGACAGTAGCAAGAGGAAGGAACCTAAGACAGGGCATCGAGGTCGGGATGGTTGGATTAAAAGTCAGGCAGAGACAGAAGAGGAGGACTAGAAATGGCAGTTACGGAATGTGAAAGGAGAAGGGCTTTGTGAGCTGGGAGAGCTGTTGAAAGTGTAATGGCTTTGGGTTTAGGAATGGAGACTAAAGCTGGAATGCAGAGGAAGGGATCAGGGCTGTGTGAGAGTGTAAACTTATTCAGGGATTGAGAAAAGGGAAGAGTTGTGAAATGCCAGAGGGCACAGTGGAATTTGGCTATACAGTAAGGGTAAAATGGGACAGAGTCCCCTAGTCTGAGAGACCTAGGTCTGGTGAGAGACTCAGGGTTAGTCACATGGCCATCTGAAGAGTGGCTACATCTGTCTAGTTTCCAATTGTTTTCCAGCACCTAGCACAGTGTCTGTCACACAGAAAAGGCTTAATAAATATCTGTTGATCAAACGTTGAATTAGTAGGGAGAGGCTGGGGGAAAGAGCTGCCCACCTAATTTTCACCCACTCCCCCCATCTAAGTCTACATTAACGGGCAAACTGGGAAATAAAAAACCAGAGGGAATGGCTGGAGGGTAGTTAACCAGTGACAGTGAGATCTGAGGCAGACAGGAAAGACTGGGTTAGGGTCACACTTGGAGGCAGCCAGGGGAACTCTCAGGGCTGATATGCCGAGTCTTTGTAGTGATAATTGGAGGAAAACCTGAATGAACAGCCCTAGGAGCCCAAGAGGAAGATGTAGAGGAGGGAAGAGAAAGGAGGCGGTTTCCAGAAAAGGTTGAGAGTTGTTTCCAAAGAGAGAGTTGGCAAATGTGAATTAAAAGTAGCATCCCCACCCGATTCCCAATCATGAAACTACAACTGAATTGGTCATAACCATATATATACAATGACCGCAAATAAGGAGTTCATAAATCAATACCAGACCCATTCTAAACACCTATCCCAACCCAGATTATTATTACAAGGAAGGCAGCACTGGCCATGTGGGCCAAAAGGCCAAAGGAGGGAGAAGTTACTGCTGCCCAGATCTTGATGTAAAGAACCCTGTGACGGATGGCCTTGATATCTGACTCTCCATTGTTGAAAGACTCCAGAGGTATCTAGAAGAGGGGGAGGCAAGAGATGTAGAGCTCACCACAACTGTCAGAGCGAAATCTGCAGAAAGCAGAGGTCTAAATACACAGAAGCTATAGAAAACAAAGATGCACCCAATCAGGAATCACGAGGTGAAGGGCCAAAAAGCCCCTGAATGGGTTGAGAAATCTACAAAAGAAGACAGGGGAGAGAGCTGGGAGTGCAGGAGGACAGTCTGGCTATAATACGAAAAGGCCAGGGCAGCTGGAGAAGGGGCTGCTGGGCGGGGGGCCTGAAGGAAGGACAGTGGTGGCTGTTGCACTGTCAGCAGCTGCTACGGAGTTGGGCAGCTCATATTTTGCAGCAGGCGACAGGCTGTCGACACAGCGGTCCTTTACCTCACCGTTAGAAACTCATTTCATTGATTTTTCCATCTTTCTTCTTGAGCTTCTCACACTAAGCTCAGTCATCCCACCACCCACTTTCCCAGAGCCCCTTGCCTCTCTGGGGAAAGTCCCAGGGAACTGCCTGCCCATCCCTCCTCCCCAGGCTGGCAAGGCAGGGGTGAAAGATTTAGAAGTAACTTCCAGCCCCATAGGGTAATCCCATGAGCTCTCAGTGGCTTCTTCATGTAGGAATGAGTCCAGAGACCAGGGCCCCCATGTGCAGTTGTTAAGGGGTGACAGGGCTGAGGTCCACCCACAGTCCTGTCACCAAGCTGTACCACTGGCATGAGGGCTGCATACACCTGGAGGAAGGTATCTTTGAATAATTTCTACTGAGACAGCTCAGCACCCCTCAGCATTTTTTACCCCCAAAGTCTAACGAGAGAACAGGAGCCCTCTTTCTGTGTTTGGCAGGAACACAGGATTACATCAAAGCTAAAGTTCAGGCCTTGGAATTCCCAGCAGGGCCATCAACTGGGATGTCGCATGCACAGAGGCCTGTGCAATCAGAAAGACATGAACGTTCCAGGGTGTGCAAGACCTCTCTGCAGAGAGGTTTATGCATGGAGAGTCTGATCCTATGGAGCATGTTGATGTGCAAAGTCAGTGGGGCAGAATGGGTGTGGGCAGGAATTTAACTTCATGTATGCACATTTCCCTAGTGCCTCCTCCAGTCATATCTAACTACCCTGGACCTCTCCCTTTGGGGCTGGGCTTGGGCTAGAGGTCAAGAGTCAATTACCAGTCATTTGGCTTCTCAGTGAAGGAGGACAGAGGGTGGGCCAGAAGTGTTAGATTGTGTTTCCCCAAGGACCTGATGGGGTAAACGCCATTTCCATCCTCAGATTTTTCTTTTTTTTTTCTTTTTTTCGAGACAGAGTCTTGCTCTGTCGCCTGGGCTGGAGTGCAGTTGCCGGATCTCAGCTCACTGCAAGCTTCGCCTCCCGGGTTTACGCCATTCTCCTGCCTCAGCCTCCGGAGTAGCTGGGACTACAGGCGCCCACCACCTTGCCCGGCTGGTTTTTTTTGTATTTTTTTTTTTTAGTAGAGACGGGGTTTCACCGTGTTAGCCAGGATGGTCTCGATCTCCTGACCTCGTGATCTGCCCGTCTCGGCCTCCCAAAGTGCTGGGATTACAGGCTTGAGCCACCGCGCCCGGCTCAGATTTTTCATTCTTTGTTTTGTGATGCCCTTTCCTTCCCCTAGTCTCAAGCCTCTGTCTTCTTTATTCATGGGCCATGGGCATGGGTCTAGATTTTTCTGCTCCTCTTTACTTGTGGGCCTCTTGCCTCCATCACAGTTGTCTGCATTTCCCCCCAGCCATCTCTGTGTTCTCTATCACTGGTCTGCTTGGGCCACAGATGCCCTTCTTCTTCTCATCTCCAGCTTCTTCAGGCTAAGTGGTTTCCACAAACCTACAGATAAATCCTGCTGCTTTAAGGAAAGAAGTGTGCTTGAAATTAGGAAGAGAGAAGGCCAGGAAAGGATAGGAAAAAGGTTCAGGAAAGATTAGGCAGGGAGAAGTTGGGAGAGAGTATGACAGAGATAGGAGTCAAAGGTGAAAAACCCATGACTTGGAGATGGGAGACAGCACAGAGAGATGGCCACAATTTAAATGAGAAAGGGAGGAGTGCGGTAGGCTGTGAGGACTAAGAAATTGGAGAGAAAACAGGAAGCCTGACCCCTCTGCAGGGAAATGAAGACAGCTGAGCAGGGCGGACGAGTGGTTGTGTAAGAAGTAGGGCTGAAAAGCCAGGCCGTGGTCTCAGCCTGCCTGTGTCAGTCCTGAGTTCAAGCCGTGCTGGCTTTGACCCTTATGGGAGGAACTGAAGTGGCAAATTAACGATGATAATGAAGTCACTGCTCCTTGTTTGTCTTTGCTGGTTTCCCCTTGAGATTCGTCCTTAGGCCAGACAGGGCAATGTGGGGGAGGGGAGGGACTGGAGCCATGAAGGGCGGGGGAGAGGGAAGGAAAAGAGAATGGAGAAATGGCAATGTGGAGGACAAATCGACTAGGGGAGAGAAAAGCGGGGGGTGATGAGTGAAGAGAAGAGGAGCCCAGGAATCGAAGAGAGGAGTGGGGAAGGGAGACGTGAAAAGAGAACGAAAGAGGAGAGGGGTGCGGAAAAACGGCCAGGGAAAAGAACAATGGGGGACAGGAAAGGGAAACGTGGTAGGAGGAGCAGAAAAAAAAGGTGGGAGAAGGAAAAGTGGAATGGAGAAATGGCGAGCCGGAGGGAAAGAACGTGGCCAGGACTGCAAAAACTGCAGCTGGCAGGGCCAGTGGGCGGGGCCTCATCTCCATCTCTAATGGCTGTGAAATGAGGTTAGCTCCATTAGAGGCAGTGAGAGTGTAACGAGATCACACTCATTAGGGCTGGGCCATCCCAGTAATTACCTCCACCCTAAACACGCCCGCGCCAGCCGGGCCAAGCACAGACGGGCTCACAGCAACACACTGAACAGGACACCCTGCTACTGAACGGGAAGCACAGGGCCCACACACATGTACATGGAGAGCCTGGGAAAATCCAGCCAGGGAGAACAAGTACTTTCACCAACCCCAAAGAAGTACTGGGACAGGGCTACAGTCAGGTTACTAGCTGCCCCACATACAATCAAAAAACAACAAACATATACATACCCCAACACAGGAAATAAGGCATATGGATGAATAATTATCATTTCCATTTATTGATTACACCCAAAGTACCAGTCTCAATGATGATCCTCTCAATGGATGTTTAACTCCATGAGGTACTGTTCCCCATTCCCCTTTTTTTTTTCTTTCTGTTTTTGCTTTGTTTTGTTTTGTTTATTTTTAGACAGGGTCTCACTCTGTCATCCAGGCTGGAGTGCAGTGGTGCGATCTCAGCTCACTGCAACCTCTGCCTCCTGGGTTCAAGCGAGTAGCTAGGACTACAGGTTTGCCTCAGCCTCCTGCCTCAGCCTCCTGAGTAGCTGGGATTACAGGTGGGTGCCACCACGCCCGGCTCTTTTTTTTGTATTTTTAGTAGAGACAGGGTTTTACCATGTTGGCCAGGCTGGTCTCAAACTCCTGACCTCAAGTGATCCACCCACCTCAGCCTCCCAAAGTGCTGGAATTATAGGTGTGTGCCCGCCCTGCCCCATTCTCTATATGAAGAGACTGAATAGAGACTTTAAGCAACTTACCTGAGGTCATTTACATATTAAGGAACAGAACTAGAATTTGATTCCAGGTCTCTCTGACTTTAAAGGCTGTTGTTGTTTTTTTGTTTTTTGAGACAGGGTCTCCCTCTATTGGAGGGAGACTGCTTGTCTGATGAAGTTCATATGCTAATATGGATACACATGTGTAGACCTTCAACTTTAAGAGATGTTGTCACAAATGGTACAGATATCATTCAAATAGCACTACTCAGTGCTCACACAGAAGAAGGGTTCCAAGCTGGTTTGTGGTTGTCTAAGCCTGGGATATGTAGAAGGTGACAACCACATCCAGCAGGATGTGAGTCTCTCCAGTGTACTATAAAATCACATAGATCTGTGCAGCAGAGCATCTCCACACTGCTGTCCTAACACATCCAACACTTTCCAAGTCATCAAGGGAGATGCCTCCTCTCCTGGACACCCACCCCCACCAGTAGCAGACACTCTGCAGCACACCTCAGCAAATCCATGCAAATGTGAACGTGTGTGGTTTCAGTCTACCGCTTTCCTTCTCCTCCTGTCTGCTCCCTACCACCCACAACTTCTTCCTGAGCCTACCCTTTTCTCCTCACACCTCACCCAATTTACTCATGCCCACCTTAAGCATCTTGCAAAGTATAAGACACAGCCTCCTTGCCCCTCCTTCTCACTGGGGACAGGCCATCATCCCAATCTGGTGCCAGAGCTGGGAGGCCTGGAAAAGATTCAATATATGCAGATCAAGACCTAGCTTCATCTTCCTCTTCACTTCCTTGCCTCTCCCTCTCTCCTTCCCTTCTTCCTCCCTCCTCTTCTCTGCCTTGGCAATCTTTCTTTGCCCTCTACAACACTCCTTTTCCTGCTTGTCTCATTCCCTGCCATACTCATTCTTTCTCTCTCTTTTGGACAAAACTTATTTGCACAAAGTAAGCACTCCTTAAATATCTATAGAAACAGAAGGGTCTAGGAGAGATAGGTAGAATTCAAAGGGAAGAATCAAAGTACTGTTTGTTTTCTTTTTAAATAGAGAAGGTAAGATATAGCGATAGAATGATAGTTTTAAATGCAGGGATGACTTGGAAAGGATCTTTGGAATAAAGAAAAAAAGAAGACATGCAGGGAAAGGCCAGAATAGTTTTGATCTAGTTATTAGCTGCTTCTGTCCAAGTGTGAGCCCGGGCAAAATTTCTACTCTTTGCTCTGGAATAATGGGTATCTCTAGACCCAGCAATCAAGAGGGCTAAGTAAGAAGTGAACTCTATGGCTGAGTAGACTAGATTTAAATCCTGGCTGGGTGCGGTGGCTCATGCCTGTAATCCCAGCAGTTTGGGAGGCTGAGGCAGTCAGATCACCTGAGGCTGGGAGTTTGAGACCAGCCTGACCAACATGGAGAAACCCTGTCTCTACTAAAAATACAAAATTAGCTGGGTGTGGTGGCACATGCCTATAGTCTCAGCTACTTGGGAGGCTGAGGCAGGAGAATCGCTTGAACCCAGGGGGTGGAGTTTGCAGTGAGCCAAGATCACACCATTGCACTCCAGCCTGGGCAACAAGAGCGAAACTCCATCTTAAAAAAACGAACAACAACAAAAATCCTGTCCACCTAAGATTCTGCCCTCAATTGAAAAGGACAGAGATTAGAGGATGAGTCTTGGTCAAGAAAGGGGTGAACAGAGGCCGGGCGCAGTGGCTCACACCTGTAATACCAGCACTTTGGGAGACCAAGGCAGGTGGATCACCTGAGGTCAGGAGTTCGAGACCAGCTTGGCCAACATGGTGAAACCCCGTCTCTACTAAAATACAAAAATTAGCCGGGCCTGGTGGCATGCACCTGTAATCCCAGCTACTTGGGAGGCAGACACAGGGAGAATCATTGAACCTGGGAGGCAGAGGTTGCAGTGAGCTGAGATCACACCACTGCATTCCAGCCTGGGTGACAGAGCGAGACTCTGTCTCAAAAAAAAGAGAAAAAAGAAAAAGAAAGGGGTGAACAAAAGGAAAGCTATTAGCCTCTGTGCAAACACCGTACTCCACTCTGTGATGGGAGACAGCCAAGAGAGAAGGAAAAGAACTACCCTTATTAAACACCCAACAAATGCACTTTACACATTACCTATCTGATCTTCATAACTGAGTAAGGAAAATATCATTATTCCCATTTTCCCAGATAAGGAGACTAAGGCTCCATAAGTAACTTCCCAAAGTTGCACAGCTAGTGAGTGGTGGAGCAAGGATTGAACCTGCCTCTCTGTGCATGGATCCAAAGCCCATGTGCTTCCATTGCCCTAAAAAATAGATCTCATCTAGTTATAGTTTATTTGCTGTTTATACCAAATAATCCCCCTTACTAGGGGTACACACATCTCATCCTTCCTGTTTCTCTTCCCCTTCTCTCCATGGTCTCCTCCTCTTGTAATCAACAGGTTGAGACAAAAAGGGGAGGAAGGCGAGGACAGTGAGTACGGAAGAATGCAATGCCTTAGGCAATAATTTAAGAGAGAAGAATTAAAAAAAAAAAGGTCCTAAAATTGACTCTGAGTAAGGGAAAGTGGGTAGATTAAACAATTAGAAAAGTGGAAAGCAAAACTGTTAGGAAGGCCAGGCTCAGTGGCTCATGCCCGTAATCCCAGCAGTTTGGGAGGCCAACGCAGGCAGATTGCTTTAGCCCAGGAATCTGAGACCAGCCTGGGCAACATGGCAAAACCTTGTCACCACAAAAAATACAAAAATTAGCTAGGTGTGGTGGCACATGCCTGTAGTCTCAGCTACTGGGAGGGAGGCTGAAGTGGGAGGATCACCTAAGCCCAGGAGGCAGAGTCTGCAGTGAGACAAGATGGTGACACTGCACTCCAGCCTGGGAGACCAAACGAAACCCTATCTCAAAAAATGAAAAACAACTGTTTGGAAGGCCGTGATGTGAAAATCATTGTATGCAAACTTGGTGGTGCCCTGATAGACTTCACTTCGAAAGCCTCTGCCATGGAGTTGGGTTTGGAGAAAAGGGAGGAGAGTTTTGTGTTTTGGAGGGTAGTTAAGAAGGAAAAAGCCAGTCAGGTCCCATTAGTCCTGCCAACTCCTTGGCGATATTCCCTCTGTAACCACTAGGGAGCAGTAGTGTTTCTTTTCCTCTCTTGGTCAGCAAGGAGGCCTGGTCTTGCTGGAGGATGGGAGGAAGCACCCCTGGTCAGCTTTGCCTCCAGTTCTGCTGGCCAGCCTGAATCCACGACCTGGCTCCTCTTCAGTGAGGGGCAGATTCTCTCCTTTCTCAGACTTCAGTTTTTTGGTCCTTCCTTTGCCCATGCCCTTTGCCTCTTGTAATTCTCCAATCCTTAAGTCTCACTGTTTCCCTGATTTTGCTCGGTCAGGGCCTGCCTTTTCAGCTTTCCACCTGTGTTTCTGCAACTTTACATCTGAGCCTCTTATCTCTGTCTCATCACATTTCTCTCTCAGTAGCTTTCTGGGTCCTAATGTGTATCTTCCCACCTCCCATGGAAGAATATTTGCAGCTCAGCAATTATTCTTAACTGCTGAGTTAACTCCCTGGGCATTCTTAATGCCCAGTTAAGTCTGGGCATTAACTCCCAGACTGAGCCTTGAAAGTAGCACTTCCAACCTTCCTTTCTCATCCTGAGAAGTAAATAGAGACCTGGGTCTCAACGGAGGAAGACGGCAATACCAAAAGGAAAAAATGTCTTCTATTTCTCCACACCTTTCTCTTCATCTTCACCTTCCTCTCCTCTTCAGCCTTGTGAGGAAATAGTGCATTAGGGGAGGAGGGTAGAATGAGGGGGCAGCAGGGAACTCTGGAGACTAAGGGACATTTTGGAGCTGCAAGATTCATCTCAGGGGATGACTACACCCTCAGAACTCTCCACCCTCCCATGGCTCCAGGCCTCCCTCCTCCCATCCCCCTCAGTGGCAGCAGCCTTGTAATTTAAAGCTCTCTCTGTCGCCTCTAATGTGATCCTCTCGTTTTATTGACTCTCTCTGCCGTCTGTGGCGCCCCTTCACATCAATCTCCTCTCTAATCACACCGCCGCCACTGCCTGCTCTGTCTCCCCTAACCCCTCTCCTTCACAGAGGCCCCCAGCCCTTGCCTCTACCCAGGTCTTTCCTGGACTATCCCCAACCTCCACCCTACACCAGATCCACCCTCTTCCTTCTTCCTCCTCTTGCCTCCTTCAGAGGCAGCAACGTCAGGGCCTTTCAGCAGTCGCCTTGTCGCTTTATCCACACCTGAGATGTGTCCGCAGGGATAGAGGATGCCCTTAAGGAAAGCCAGGAACTAAAGGGAAGAATGGCGATGGGTCTGAGAATGAGCAAGAATCTTGGTCTTGGGGGTGGCAGGAGGGGGATGACTCTTAGGCCTGTCCATTTCTGCGCTGTCTCCAGTTCAGGGTAGGAAGGGCAAAGAAAAGGACGTAGCAATTCAAAGAGGGAAGGAAGGAAAGATGGAGAAGTAAAAATGCAATGAGGGGAAAAAAAGTGAAAAAATAATTGCTGCGGCTAAAGGTTTGTAATAAATAGTGGGTGATGGGAGAAGCTCCAAGAAGGCGGAGGGGAACTTGGGGTTGGGGGAGGATGTACTAAGGCAGAGATATATTTGCAATTGAAATTCTTTCCTAAAGAGGAGGAGGGTTAGGTTGGGAGGTGGGGAAGACATTTGCAATTTTAAATAGCTGCCAACCTACCCTCAGCCGATCGGAGTCTCACCTACAAGCTAGCCAAAAGCTAAGCTCCTTTGGTTTCTAGCTAGGAATCAGCTATGTCTTTTTCCATTTCTAGGAAATAGATGCTTTTGAGAGAGGATCTGGGAGTTACTGCAGGATTTGGGGCTTAGGTCTGCCTAGCCCTACTCTGAGCTGTGATCGAGCATGGTGAGTCAGGAGCCAGGAAGCAGCTGGTAGGCGTAACGAGGGTGAACTCTAGCGCTTGGGCCAGCTGGGAGAGAGCACCCATCTGTGTGCAGCTCTTGGCGGCAGGGCCCAGGACAGGGCCTCTTGTCCAGAGTCAGTTATTCCCACCAGGTGGGGTAGTGGAAGGGTGGTGTGGCCCACCCTGAGGGTTGACAATGGAATAACAGACCCTCACAAACCAGCACCCTTACCTCTCTCCCTCACGATGGATTCTGTAGGAGGAATACCTTTCTTCCTCAACTTGAGGGCTTCTGCTTTCTGGTTATCTAGAAATCAGCTCCCCTCAGTCCAATTCCTTCACTTCCCTTTTGGTTCTCCAACTCCCCCGACCTCCCCATCCCTTCCACCCCTTTCCCAGGTGCTGATTTGCATTTTCATTAGCATGCTAATCCCACCCCACTCAGCGTTCCTTAATGGCTCTGACTTCATGCCTGGCTAGACCCCCAGGAGGAGGAGGGAAGCAAGAATGGGGCCTTCAGGTTGGTTGGGGCCAGACTGAGGACCCATTCCAAATCAAAAACTCTGGAGATGAGGGTTAGAGGTAGCCCAGGAAAAGAGAGGCCATGCCCCTCGCCCCTTACGCGAAGCACTCTGGCCTGAAGCACTACCAGTTTAATCACTAGAGATCTGCTAATACAAGAGCTAGAGAGGATGTAGATGAGCCAATTGGGACCTTGGGGGAAGTATAGGATGGAGAGGCATGAGAATTGGTGAGTTTGAGGGGGAGTTTCCTGATTCAGAAGGGAAAAAAAAAAGGATGGGAGCCTTGGCACTTCTGTCAGCTGGAGGGAGCCCAGGAATCCTCATTTCTAGTCCTTTGGAGTCTCATTTTGCCTGTATTGTGTCCAACGGACAGTCTAGCTGGGTGGAGAAGTCTAGACCACAACTTTGGGGTTTACTCAGTGCCCCATCAGTCCATTTCTAGTTTCACCATCTTGGAGCTGTGTGACCCTCAGTAGCTCACTTAACCTCTCTGTTTCTTGGATGCCCCATCTGTAAAATAAGGTTGCTGTGAGATTAAATGAGATGATTAATACAAAGCATTTAACATAGTGCCAGGACCATGGTATAAGTACCTTCATAACTATTAGTAATATTATTACTACTACTTATTATTTGTTACCTCTTTCGGGAGGAAGAGGAGGCAACAGACTAGTTGTTATCTTTCAACTGACCAGAGAAGCTCCCATCTGTTCCACATGCTGTGACCAGAGATGGATCTGGAAGGCACTGGAGAGGAGCATGGTGCCTGCATGCCAGGGGAAATCAATTATGCCCTATCTCTGGCAAGACTTAGGGAATTTACCTCGTCAGGGTATGGAAAATCTGAGGGTCTTTCCTAGAATTCTGCCATTCAAAAGACACTGACTGTGGCAGGCATAGTTTTCTGTGCTAAAGATAGAGCAAGAACTAAAGCCTCCATTCTGACTGCTGGATGGAGAGAAAATACACTGTAGCGGGCAGTAGTGGAAGTGGGAGGCCAGTGTGGTGTCTGTTGTGTTAGTCCAGGAAAGAGATGATAATGGCCTGCCATCTGTGCTGCCCGGATTTCACCGGGCCCCAGGATGGTGTTAGTGAAGGAGATAAATGGAGGGACTGATATGTTTTAGAGGTTGCTGTTGAATTGGATATGTCCAGTGGGTGAGGGCAAGATAAAACTTTGGGTTTTTAGCCTAAGCAACTGGATAAATATTGGTACCAACTTCTGAGATAGGAAAGACAGGGAGGAGCAGGTTCAGGGGATAAATAAAGAGTTCTAGGCTGGGCGCGGTGGCTCACACCTATAATCCCAGCACTTTGAGAGGCCAAAGCAGGCGGATCACTTGAGGTCAGGAGTTAGAGACCAGCCTGACCAACATGGAGAAACCCTGTCTCTACTAAAAATACAAGATTAGTCGGGTGTGGTGGCGCATGCCTATAATCCCAGCTACTCAGGAGGCTGAGGCAGTAGAATAGCTTGAACCCAGGAGGCGGAGGTTGCAGTGAGCCGAGATCACACCATTGCACTCCAGCCTGGGCAACAAGAACAAAACTCCATCTCAAAAATAAAATAATTAATTAATAAAATAAAATA
>NW_012122709.1:4464370-4497904 GCF_000951035.1 Colobus angolensis palliatus
TATCACACCATTGCACTCCAGCCTGGGCAACAAGAACAAAACTCCATCTCAAAAATAAAATAATTAATTAATAAAATAAAATAAAATAAAGTAAATAAAATGAAGAGTTCTGATATTTGACATATTACATTTTGGAGCCTATTAGACACTAAGTGAAATTTCAGGTTAGCAAAGTGGTGTCTGAGTCTGGTGTTCAGGGAAGAGGATGGGGCAGGAGTATCCAGAGATCTAGCTGCCCAGGTGGGGTCTCTGCAGCCTCACAGCACTGCTCTCTCCTTGTCTCCCTACAGGGTACTGGTTGTCACGCTGACATGAGCCCCCAGCACTCCTCCGTCTACCATGGCCACCCTTAACTCAGCCTCTACCACTGGTACCACCCCCTCCCCTGGACACAATGGCCCATCCCCGCCTTCAGACACCTCCTCCTCCAGCATCCCCTCTGATCCTGTCACCAAAGATCCCCCTGCTGCCCCCTCCACCTCTGAGAACATGAGGTCCTCAGAGCCGGGGGGACAGCTCCTGGAGTCAGGCTGTGGCCTCGTCCCACCAAAGGAGATTGGGGAGCCCCAGGAAGGGCCTGACTGTGGTCACTTCCCACCAAATGACCCAGGGGTGGAAAAAGACAAGGAGCAGGAGGAGGAAGAAGAAGGGCTCCCTCCCATGGACCTGAGCAACCACTTATTCTTCACAGCTGGAGGTGAGGCCTACCTAGTGGCCAAGCTGTCCCTACCAGGTGGCAGTGAACTCCTGTTACCAAAGGGCTTCCCGTGGGGTGATGTGGGCATCAAGGAAGAGCCCAGTCTTCCCTTCCTTGCCTACCCACCCCCCTCACACCTCACTGCCCTTCACATCCAACATGGCTTTGACCCAATCCAAGGCTTTAGCTCTTCTGACCAAATTCTGTCCCATAATACCTCAGCACCATCTCCGGCTGCCTGTGAGGAAAGGCATGGAGCTTTCTGGAGCTATCAGCTGGCTCCAAATCCACCCGGAGATCCCAAAGATGGCCCCATGGGGAACAGCGGGGTCAACCACGTGGCAGTCTTCTGGCTCTGCCTTCTGTGCCGCCTGGGTTTCAGCAAGCCCCAGGCCTTTATGGGTCACACACAGTCTCATGGGGTGAAGTTAACCCCTGCCCAATATCAGGGCCTGTCAGGTAGCCCAGCTGTGCTCCAGGAGGGGGATGAAGGCTGCAAGGCCCTCATAAGCTTTCTGGAACCAAAACTCCCTGCTCGCCCCTCTTCCGACATACCCCTTGACAATAGCAGCACAGTGAACATGGAGGCGAATGTGGCCCAGATGGAGGATGGCCCTTCTGAGGCAGAAGTCCAGGCCCTTGTCCTCCTGGATGAAGAAGTCATGGCCCTGAGCCCACCCTCTCCATCCACAGCCACCTGGGACCCCAGCCCAACCCAAGCCAAAGAATCGCCAGTAGCAGCAGGCGAGGCAGGGCCAGATTGGTTCCCTGAGGGGCAAGAAGAGGATGGAGGGCTCTGCCCCCCACTCAACCAAAGCTCACCCACCTCCAAGGAGGGGGGCACTCTCCCTGCCCCAGTGGGCTCCCCCGAAGACCCCAGTGACCCACCCCAGCCCTATCGCCTAGCTGATGACTACACCCCAGCCCCTGCAGCCTTCCAGGGCCTCAGCCTGTCTAGCCACATGTCCCTGCTCCACTCACGCAACTCCTGCAAGACACTCAAGTGTCCCAAGTGCAACTGGCACTACAAGTACCAGCAGACCCTGGATGTGCACATGCGAGAGAAGCACCCTGAGAGCAACAGTCACTGCAGCTACTGCAGTGCTGGGGGTGCCCACCCCCGCCTTGCTCGTGGAGAGAGCTACAACTGTGGCTACAAACCCTACCGCTGCGACGTCTGCAACTACTCTACCACCACCAAAGGCAACCTCAGCATCCATATGCAGTCTGACAAGCACCTGGCCAATCTGCAGGGCTTCCAGGCGGGCCCTGGTGGGCAGGGAAGTCCACCAGAGGCATCACTTACACCCTCCACGGGAGACAAAGAGCCTAAGACCAAATCATCCTGGCAGTGCAAGGTGTGCAGCTACGAGACGAACATCTCCCGCAACCTGCGCATCCATATGACCTCTGAGAAGCACATGCAGAATGTCCTAATGCTGCACCAGGGGCTGCCGCTGGGCCTGCCACCTGGATTGATGGGGCCAGGCCCTCCTCCCCCACCAGGCGCTACCCCCACTACCCACCCTGAACTCTTCCAGTACTTTGGGCCCCAGGCCCTAGGGCAGCCTCAGACTCCCTTGCCTGGCCCGGGGCTGAGGCCAGACAAGCCCCTGGAAGCCCAGCTGCTTCTCAATGGTTTCCACCACCTTGGAGCACCTGCCCGCAAGTTCCCCACACCCGGTAAGCTTCTGTGCTTCTTCCCTCTTCTCTCCTCCCCAGGGCCAAACTCTATTCCTTGCTTTCTCCCAAGGACCAACTCCCAACTTAGGTAACCATAAGTCCCTCTGAGCACTATCCTACTCATTAACCCACCTCCCCACATAGTGAACCGACCCTGCCCCATTTCTTTCTTGGGCCACTAATCTGTCTCTGTCCTCTAGCCCCTGGAAGCGTATCCCCTGACGCCCACCTGCCTCCAAGTCAGCTTCTGGGTTCCTCATCCGACAGCCTGCCCACCTCACCACCCCCAGATGATAGCCCGTCCCTGAAGGTGTTTCGCTGCCTAGTGTGCCAGGTCTTCAGCACAGACAACCTGGAGCTGCTGCTCTACCACTGCAGCATAGGCCGGAGCCTCCCGGAAGCTGAATGGAAGGAAGTGGCTGGTGACACCCACCGCTGCAAGCTTTGCTGCTATGGCACCCAGCTCAAGGCCAACTTCCAACTCCACCTCAAGACTGACAAACATGCTCAGAAGTACCAGCTGGCAGCCCACCTGCGGGAGGGGGGTGGGGCCATGGGCACCCCTTCCCCAGTGTCCCTGGGAGATGGGGCTCCTTATGGGTCTGTCTCCCTGCTGCACCTGCGCTGCAACATCTGTGACTTTGAGTCCAACAGCAAGGAGAAGATGCAGCTGCATGCCAGGGGTGCAGCCCACGAAGAAAACAGCCAAATATATAAGGTGAGGCTGGGTCAGAAAGGGCCATCGGAAGAGGAGAAGGGAATGGGGACGGAGGGAGGAGATGCAGAATAAGAAAGTGATGGGAAAACCCTGGGTGACAAATGGAGAAAAAGGAAAGTATGTACCAGATAACAAAGTATGTACCAGGGTAACAAAGTGACAGATATGGAGAAAGAGACCAAAGGAGAGTAGACTCTGACAAGTGAAACAGACTTTATTCAGCTCTTCTAGTGTTTGGCCCTGGAGGGAGGGGTGGTGTCAGCTCAGTTTGTCATGTCACCAGAGGTTCAAGAGGATGGAACCAGACTCCATTCACATGCTGGGAGGGAGTCCAGGAGTGGCAGGAGAAAGAGAAAGGGTTGGGGAGAGCAAGCAATAATAAGTAGGTGGTCATAGGAGGGAGAGCGGGGGTTTCAGGAGGAGGAAGTGAGGGGTGGGGAGGGGGCTGCTGCTAGTCAGTCTCCCTTAAGGGAGGTAAGAAGTCCCCTGAGGCTACGTGTGGTGGCTCATGCCTGTAGTCCCAGCACTTTGGGAGGCTGAGGCAGGAGAATCACTTGAAGTCAGGAGTTCGAGATCAGCCTGGCCAACATGGTGAAACCCCATCTCTACTAAAAATACAAAAATCAGCTGGGTGTGGTGCGCATGCCTGTAATCCCAGCTACTTGGGAGGCTGAGGCATGAGAATAACCCGGGCGGCAGAGGTTGCAGTGAGCAGAGATTGTGCCATTGCATTCCAGCCTGGGCAACAGGGCA
Organism: Colobus angolensis palliatus; assembly: GCF_000951035.1. NCBI lineage: Eukaryota > Metazoa > Chordata > Mammalia > Primates > Cercopithecidae > Colobus > Colobus angolensis. Next base: position 4,468,222 of record NW_012122709.1, read on the forward strand.
AGACTCTCGGGGAAAAAAAAAATAAGAAAGTCCCCTGAGATCTGGCATGTCCCTTCTGGGTCTGAGCCAGCCTCTTCCCATGATTCTAGTTTCTGCTGGAAATGGAGGGAGCAGAGGCAGGGGCAGAGCTGGGGCTATACCACTGCCTGTTGTGTGCGTGGGAGACACCCTCCCGCTTGGCTGTGCTGCAACACCTGCGCGCACCTGCCCACCGTGATGCCCAGGCCCAGAGGCGTCTGCAGCTGCTACAGAATGGCCCAGCTGCTGAGGAAGGACTCACAGCTCTTCAGAGCATCCTAAGCTTCAGCCACGGGCAGCTCCGGACTCCCGGTGAGGAACAGGGGACTGGAGAATAAGAGCTGGGCAGGGAGGGCAGCAGGATGTGGGGAGCACGGGGGCTGCGGAATTAGGGATACAAGGAAGTTTGAGAAGTGGGCCTGTGGGCCACCTATAGCAAATGGGAAGAAGCTGTGAAGAGATAAGACAGAATGAGCATGTCAGGCACCGTGGAAGCTCCCTTGAGTGGAAGGGCAAAGAGGGGCAGTGGCTTTGCTGGGAGGGGGTGAAGAGGAACCACCTAGTGATTCTGAGTAGTGACTAGTGTCCTAGTAATGCTGGAGGGTGGCAGGCTTGAGCTGGGCAGGAAGGAGAGAAAACCTGTTTTGTGCTGGGCCAGCGCTTCTTGGAAGGAGATAGGAGCTGTGGGCATGATCCAAAGGCAGCAGGGATGAGAACAGGCCCCTGACAAGCTTTCCAGCCTCTTCCTGTCTCCTAGGAGGTCTTCAGCCCTAGGGCTGGGCTTAGAGTCACCCTTAGGCAGTTGAGGTTGTACCAGCAGAGGCCGGGAACAGCCAGCCAGGCACCATTGATCCACAGGGTGCAGAAGAGCCTGGAAGGAGCTGCCAGAGGTGGGCATGGGCATCGGGCTTTGTAGAGCCAGTGGTGGGCAAGGGCAAGGGCATGGGCAGCAGGAGCCAGGAACACGCAGCATTGACTGGTGCTAATTGAATTGCCAATATGCTGGCTGGAGTTAAGTGCCGGAGGGGCCCAGATCAATAGCTAACGATCCTGGCGCAGGGCTGAATGGAGTTAAGGAACTTTAACACTTTAATTAGGCTGCCACCGAAAATAAATTCCTACACATCTGTCAATTCTTCCTTGAGTGGTAATCTCCTCTTCCAGCTAGACCTGCCACTTCCTGCTCACCACAGCAGCTGCTTTCATTCAACTGAGGCTTCCTTCTTCAGTGCCCCTTCCACTACATTTCTGGGGCTTCCCACTTCCTGCGTCAGTTAAGACAGGGAGCCAGAGTTTGGTCTTGTTTCTGCTGTCTACTGCTGGACTTTTATAAAAGGACAGGAGTTGGACTCTCATAAAATGATCTCTTAGGCCCTACCAGTTCTAATACTGTAATTTTCCCTCTGTCTTCTGTGTGGATGTTTCTTGTTGGCTTTTCATACTCTCCTGCCTGCTGATTGATCCATCCATTTTCTCCTTCATTGACTGGCTGCTTGTCCTGCTTCCTCTGCCCTATGTCCTCCATTCCCTGATGCCACACCTCTTTAAGCTGACTCTCCCCCATCCTACACAGGGAAGGCTCCTGTCACCCCCTTAGCTGAGCCACCCACCCCTGAGAAAGATGCCCAGAACAAGACAGAACAATTGGGTGAGTTGTTCTTCTGGTCTGTTTTCCCTCCCTTCCCCCCAGTACCTCCTACATTCTGAGATGCTCATGGGACCTTGCAGTAATCCAGGAGCCCAGCAATGTCTGTGCTCAAGGAGCAAAACTGATTAAAGAAAGGGCTCATCAGGGGGAAGGGAGGCTGAGTCACAAGAGGCTGGGCACTTCTGCCCTTTTTGAGAACTCACACCTGACCATCCTACTGACCCAGAGTCAGCCCTTGCCAAGCCTCACCTGTCTACTGAGTTTCCTGCCCTTTCCCTAGTGCCCAGCTCCCTACCCTGGAAGCTCTCTGCTACAAATCATCTTGAGGGCTGTCAGGGTTCCTTAATCTCCTCTTCTTTCATCCTCAGCTTCAGAAGAGACAGAAAACAAGACTGGCCCTTCCAGAGACAGTGCCAACCAGACCACGGTCAGAATTGGGGTAACTGGGAAGAGCTGAAGTGGGGACCTGGCTTTACTGAGATCTGCTCATATTCTAAAGGCAGACCTAATTTTGTCATGCTTTGACTTATTTCACTCAGAATAGCACAGTTAAGAAATTCCACCCAGGTCCAGTTCCACATGTTCAGCACTTTGAGGGGCAGAGCTGGCCCAGCAGGGTCAAGCACAGAGGGAGATGATAGGAGGGAGACAGCGGGAACTTGAGGGAAAGATGAATAAAGGAATTGTGCTGAGAGTAGGAAAGAGTGGGGGTACATGCTGGAAGGAGGGGAGGAAAGCAGTAAAGAAATGAAAAGAGAAAGGCAAAAGCAAACAACCAGCTACTGCCCAGCTCTTTATCCCTCTGGAGCAAAAAGACAACAAGACACCAGTGTTCCTACCCTACAAAGCGCCCTGAGCCTAGACAGAACTGTCCTGGCACCCCCTTACTAAGGGTAGAGGCACCAACCAAACGATTCACGCTGACAGCATGTGCCACAAATCTGTAAATCCCCAGGACTCAGACCTAGGCAGTACCCAGGAATGGCAGCTCTGTGGCCTGAAAGTTGGTTCTGAGGGGATTTCCAGCCTCAGGTTTGAGATGCCATCCTGTGCCTCACAGTTCTCCAAACTGGACTGCAATATGTAACATTTATTGTTATTGCAATGCGCAGTGTTACTGCATTACTGCAAGCTGAAGTAATGCCTTATGTCCTCAGCATCTTTTCTTCCTAACTCCGGCTCCCGTCAACAGACCTCTTCTAGATGTCTGCTCCAGGGGCTAGGCGCATTAAGATGAGCATCCGGATCCCCTTCCTTTATGGTCATCCACTCCCTGACACACAGGCCTGTGCACTGGTGCCAGCCGGGATGCAGGCTGGGCAGGTCTGGCAGTCAGGTGATGGTGGGGCCTCTGGCAGCCTCACCCCTCTGGAAGTGTGGCTAAGAATGTGCTGAGAGGGCCAGGCCAGAATTTTCCTGGGCCACTGGGGAAGCTGTGGTGTTTATTCACATTAGGAAAAAGAAGAAGGAAAAAGAAAGATGGAAAATAAGGTGGGAGCTGCTGAGCCTGAGGGAGGATGAGCTGGCTTCTGAGCAGACAGGTAGGGCCCCTCTTCAGGTGACAGTTCACAGAGGCAGAGTGGGCAGGGACAAGGGAGCCTCTGGGTCCAGAAAATGCCCAGACGAAATGGAACCATTTCACAGAGAAGACACAGGCAGGATAGGATAGGTAAGAAAAGAAAACTAAACCCAAGGTGGGGGCAGTAGGTACAGAGCCATCTGTTAGCTGGGGAGTTGAGGCAGGCAGCAAAGACTGGGAAAGACACACCAAGGAAAGGCAGAGAAGTCAGGATGGTGGAAGAGGGCCAGACAAAGAAGAAGTACAAGGTAGCGGCCTAAGCTAGGCCTTTGTCCCAGTCCAGGGGGAAGTGGGGAGGAGCCAGCTCTCAGGACAGTGGCTGGAGGCTGGGTCTGCTGTAATGCTTTCCTATCTGGCTAGTTCCTCTTAAATTAGGAGTGAGAGGTCAAGCGTGGTAGCTCACGCCTATAATCCCAGCACTTTGAGAAGCCAAGACGAGTAGATCACCTGGGGTCAGGCGTTCAAGACCAGCCTGGCCAATGTGGCAAAACCCTGTCTCTACTAAAAAAATACAAAAATTAGCTGGGCATGGTGGCACACGCCTGTAATCCCAGCTGCTTGGGAGGCTGAGGGCAGGAGAATTGCTTGAACCTGGAAGGCGGATGTTGCAGTGAGCCGAGATCATGCCACTGCACTCTGGCCTGGATGACAGAGCCAGACTCCATCTCGGGAAAAAAAAAAAAAAAAAAAAAGGAGTGAGGGCCAGTGCTGCATCCAAAGGACTATGTGATGATGGATCCCATCCTTCCCTGACACTTCCTCCACTGCCCATATGTACCCTCCAGGTATACTGCTGTCCATACTGCAGCTTCCTGAGCCCAGAGTCCAGCCAGGTGAGGGCTCATACACTCTCCCAGCACGCGGTGCAGCCCAAGTACAGATGCCCACTGTGCCAGGAACAGCTGGTGGGCCGGCCTGCCCTGCACTTCCACCTTAGCCACCTTCACAACGTGGTGCCCGAGTGCGTTGAGAAGCTGCTGCTTGTAGTGAGTACAGGCTGGGTGAGGATGGTCCAATGAGGCCTTATTATGGCTGTGCAGGAAGGGAGAAAGAGGCAGGGGTATTCAGGCAAGCGCATGTGTTGGGGGCACGGAACATTCAGGCAAGTGCATGTGTTGGCTGGCTGAGGATGGTCTGACGAGGTCTTGTTAGGGCCGTCCAGGAGGGGAGGAAGAGGCAGGAGTATTCAGGCAAGTGCATGTGTTGGCGACAAAAGTAGCATTTCATGGATTTGAAGTTGGATTTTAGAGAGGGAGACTCAGAACTGAGCTTGTCCAGCTGCCTCTACTCAGAGATGAGAAAACTAGGTTTCTGTTTCACTTCCATTAAGTCCTGAGAAGAGTTGCTGAACAGCAGGTACCGGCCTGCCAGAACGATGACTGCTGGCTTGGGGAAAGAAGCCAGATAAGAGAGGCAGCAGCCCAGGCTCTCTCATCTGTAGCAAAAGCAGCAATTAGGTGGGAGGTTTGTCCAGACAGGAGGCTGGATCTGTGGAAAGGGATCTCGGCACAGGTACAGGTGTAGGGCAGATGGGTCAGGAGTGGCGTAGAGGCAGTGACGGGTAGTGGTGAAGCCACTAGGCTTTTTCCCATTGCAGGCTACAACTGTAGAAATGACATTTACAACCAAAGTGCTGTCTGGACCCACATTAAGCCCTCTGGACGATGGCCAAGAACCCCCGACTCATGGGCCAGAGCCTACACCCAGCAGAGACCAGACAGCAGGTAGGGAATGGAACAGCAAACCTCCCAAGGTACCAGGAAAGGGGACTCCATGGGCCATCTGAAGATGACTGAGGCCAAGGTCAACTGCCCTAGTATTGAGTGGGTGGGGTCTGGCTTAAACAAAGTTCCCTGCTTATTGTACCTTCTTCTCTCTCCCCTAGAAGGCCCTAACCTGACCCCAGAAGCCAGTCCAGATCCTCTTCCTGAGCCTCCGCTGGCCTCAGTTGAGGCCCCAGACAAACCCTCGGGAAGTCCTGGTCAACCCCCTTCTCCAACCCCATCTCCAGTCTCTCAGCCTGATGTGCAAGCTGAAGACACAGCTCCTCCGCCTACCATGGCTGAGGAGGAAGAGGGGACCACTGGGGAGCTCCGCTCTGCAGAGCCAGCTCCAGCTGACTCTCGCCACCCTCTGACCTATCGGAAAACCACCAACTTTGCCCTGGACAAGTTTCTGGACCCTGCCAGGCCCTATAAGTGCACTGTATGTAAGGAGTCCTTCACCCAGAAGAATATTCTATTGGTTCATTATAATTCTGTCTCCCACCTGCATAAGATGAAGAAGGCTGCCATTGACCCCTCCGCCCCTGCCCGGGGAGAGGCTGGTGCCCCACCTACCACCACTGCTGCCACAGACAAGCCCTTTAAGTGCACAGTCTGCCGAGTCTCCTACAACCAGAGCTCCACCCTGGAGATCCATATGCGGTCAGTTCTGCATCAGACTCGCTCTCGGGGAACCAAGACTGATTCCAAGATTGAAGGGCCAGAACGCAGCCAAGAAGAGCCCAAGGAAGGCGAGACAGAGGGGGAGGTGGGCACTGAGAAGAAGGGCCCTGACCCTAGTGGCTTCATATCTGGATTGCCTTTCCTGTCCCCTCCCCCACCTCCCTTGGACCTGCATCGATTCCCAACCCCTTTCTTCACTCCACCAGTCCTGCCCCCCTTCCCTCTGGTGCCCGAATCACTGCTTAAGCTCCAGCAGCAGCAGCTGCTCCTGCCCTTCTACCTCCATGATCTCAAGGTGGGGCCCAAGCTGACACTAGCTGGGCCTGCACCTGTGCTGTCCCTGCCAGCTGCCACCCCTCCTCCTCCACCCCCACCTCCCAAGGCTGAGCTGGCTGAGCGGGAGTGGGAGCGGCCCCCCATGGCCAAAGAGGGTAATGAGGCAGGGCCTTCCTCACCCCCCCACCCATTGCCCAACGAGGCTGCCCGCACTGCAGCCAAAGCCCTTCTAGAAAACTTTGGCTTTGAGCTGGTGATCCAGTACAATGAAGGGAAGCAAGCTGCGCCCCCTCCCCCTACCCCACCCCCACCTGAGGCCCTTGGGGGTGGGGACAAGCTGGCCTGTGGGGCCTGTGGGAAACTCTTCTCCAATATGCTTATCCTCAAGACACACGAGGAACATGTCCACCGCCGCTTTCTGCCCTTTGAAGCCCTGAGCCGTTATGCTGCTCAGTTTCGAAAGAGCTATGACAGCCTATACCCGCCCCTTGCAGAGCCCCCCAAACCTCCTGATGGGACTCTGGATTCACCTGCTCCCCATCTGGGCCCACCCTTCCTGGTCCCAGAGCCTGAGGCAGGGGGGACCCGTGCCCCTGAAGAGCGAAGTCAAGCAGGGAGACACTGGCCCATAGAGGAGGAAGAAAGCTCCAGAGGGAATCTTCCTCCCCTGGTGCCTGCTGGCCGCCGGTTCTCCAGAACCAAGTTCACAGAGTTCCAGACCCAAGCCCTGCAGTCTTTCTTTGAGACTAGTGCCTACCCCAAAGACGGAGAGGTGGAGCGACTCGCAAGTCTGTTGGGTCTCGCTAGCCGTGTGGTGGTGGTGTGGTTCCAGAATGCCCGCCAGAAAGCACGCAAAAATGCCTGTGAGGGTGGGTCCATGCCAACCGGAGGAGGCACTGGGGGAGCCTCCGGCTGCAGGCGTTGCCACGCCACTTTCTCCTGTGTTTTTGAGTTGGTGCGCCACCTCAAGAAGTGCTATGATGACCAGACCCCTGAAGACGAGGAGGAAGAGGCAGAGAGAGGGGAAGAGGAGGAAGAGGTGGAAGAGGAAGTAGAGGAGGAACAGGGCCTTGAACCCCTGGCAGGGCCTGAGGGTCCATTACCAGAGCCTCCAGATGGGGAGGAGCTGAGCCAAGCAGAGGCAACAAAGGCAGGAGGCAAAGAGTCTGAAGAGAAGGCTACTCCATCACCTTCCCCAGCCCACACCTGTGACCAGTGTGCCATTTCTTTCTCCAGTCAGGACCTCCTGACCAGTCACCGCCGACTACATTTCCTGCCATCTCTGCAGCCCAGTGCTCCTCCTCAACTCCTAGATCTGCCCTTGCTGGTGTTTGGGGAGAGAAACCCCCTGGTGGCAGCCACCTCACCAATGCCAGGGCCACCTCTCAAACGGAAGCATGAGGACGGCAGCTTGTCCCCCACAGGCAGTGAAGCAGGGGGAGGAGGGGAGGGCGAGCCCCCCAGGGACAAGCGCCTGCGCACCACCATCTTGCCTGAGCAGCTTGAGATCCTGTACCGTTGGTACATGCAGGATTCCAACCCAACACGCAAGATGCTTGACTGCATCTCCGAGGAGGTGGGGCTCAAAAAGCGAGTGGTACAGGTCTGGTTCCAGAATACCAGGGCCCGAGAGAGGAAAGGCCAGTTTCGAAGCACCCCTGGGGGGGTGCCTAGTCCAGCAGTGAAACCGCCTGCCACAGCCACCCCTGCATCCTTGCCCAAGTTCAACCTCTTATTAGGCAAGGTAGATGATGGCACTGGAAGGGAGGCCCCAAAGAGGGAAGCACCTGCTTTTCCCTACCCCACTGCCACCCTTGCTTCTGGGCCCCTGCCTTTCCTACCACCTGGGAAAGAGGCCACCACCCCAACACCAGAGCCACCTCTACCTCTCCCACCTCCCCCTCCACCCAGTGAGGAAGAGGGCCCGGAGGAACCACCTAAAGCTTCTCCAGAGAGTGAGGCTTGCAGTCTGTCTGCAGGAGATCTGAGTGATTCATCTGCTTCCAGCCTAGCTGAACCAGAATCCCCTGGGGCTGGAGGGACCAGTGGGGGACCTGGAGGTGGGACTGGTGTTCCAGACGGAATGGGGCAGCGGCGCTACAGGACCCAGATGAGTAGCCTGCAGCTGAAGATCATGAAAGCCTGCTATGAAGCTTACCGCACCCCCACCATGCAGGAGTGTGAGGTTCTGGGAGAGGAGATTGGGCTGCCCAAGAGAGTCATCCAGGTCTGGTTCCAGAATGCTCGTGCCAAGGAAAAGAAGGCCAAACTACAGGGGGCAGCTGCTGGGAGCACTGGAGGCAGCAGTGAGGGCCCCTTAGCAGCCCAGCGCACTGACTGCCCCTATTGTGATGTCAAGTATGATTTCTATGTCTCCTGCCGAGGCCATCTCTTTTCCCGTCAGCACCTGGCCAAGCTCAAGGAGGCGGTCCGAGCCCAGCTGAAGAGTGAAAGCAAGTGCTACGACTTGGCCCCGGCACCTGAGGCTCCCCCAGCTCCCAAGGCCCCACCTGCGACCACACCTGCCTCCATGCCCCTCGGGGCTGCCCCAACCTTGCCTCGCCTGGCCCCGGTCCTCTTGTCTGGCCCAGCTCTGGCTCAGCCCCCGCTGGGCAACTTAGCTCCTTTCAATTCAGGTGAGTAGGGAGGCTGGGAGGAGCTGGACTTCAGAGAACATCCCACTCTAATGACATGCCCTTCCTTTTCCTTCCTGATTCTTCCCATGTCCAATCTCCTGTGGCCCTCCTTTGCGTCAGGCTCTTGGGGGAAAGAAGGGAGGGAAGGGGCGTGGAAATCTGGTGCTGGGAATGGGTGTGTGTGGCTGGAGGTGGCCTATGGCAGAAAGAATGATGGGACAGGAGATGGCTAATCCTTCATCCTTCCTTTCATCTTCCTAGGCCCAGCAGCCTCCTCAGGCCTCCTCAGCCTTGCCACTTCGGTCCTGCCTACCACCACAGTGGTCCAGACTGCTGGCCCAGGCCGCCCCTTACCTCAGAGACCCGTGCCCGACCAAACCAACACCTCCACAGCAGGCACCACTGACCCTGTCCCGGGCCCTCCTACTGAGCCCTTGGGGGACAAGGTCTCCAGTGAGCGAAAGCCAGTTGCAGCCCCCACCAACTCCTCCAGTGATGCCCTCAAGAACCTCAAAGCATTGAAGACCACTGTCCCAGCCCTGTTGGGGGGTCAGTTCCTGCCCTTTCCATTGCCCCCTGCTGGGGGAACAGCACCACCAGCTGTCTTTAGTCCCCAGCTACAGGGGGCCTACTTCCAACAGCTCTACGGCATGAAGAAGGGGCTATTTCCCATGAACCCCGTGATACCTCAGACCCTCATTGGGCTGCTACCCAATGCCCTCCTCCAGCCGCCACCCCAGCCCCCTGAGCCCACAGTCACAGCACCCCCAAAGCCTCCTGAACTGCCCACTCCAGGGGAGGGGGAGGCTGGTGAGGTTGATGAGCTGCTGACAGGCAGCACTGGCATCTCCACCGTGGATGTAACCCATCGCTACCTGTGCCGCCAGTGCAAGATGGCATTTGATGGGGAGGCCCCAGCTACTGCCCACCAGAGATCCTTCTGCTTCTTTGGGCGGGGCTCTGGGGGCTCCATGCCACCCCCATTGCGGGTGCCCATCTGCACCTACCACTGCCTGGCATGTGAGGTGCTGCTGAGTGGGCGTGAAGCCCTGGCCTCCCACCTGCGCTCCTCGGCCCACAGGCGCAAGGCAGCCCCACCTCAAGGGGGCCCACCCATCTCCATCACCAACGCCGCCACTGCTGCCTCGGCTGCTGTGGCTTTTGCCAAAGAGGAAGCAAGATTACCTCACACGGACTCCAACCCAAAAACTACTACTACCTCTACACTTCTAGCTTTATAAACAGATAAACCAAGATGGGGAAGAGGGGAGAGCCTCAGGGTTCCCTCTTTTACCCCAAGGGGTGCTTGGTGGGAGCCCAAATCTCTCACCGCACCCCCTGGCCCCGCCCACCTCACGGGACTATTCAGTTCCCACCCTCAGTGGGCACCACACACCCCACCTCCAGCAGAGTCCTGCCTCCTCCCAATCCCCACAGACACACACACTGATCCTCATCCTCAGCTCCTTGCAGATGTAGCCCTTGCCCATCTTCACAGACACATACACCCATCTTGGCATCCTGATTATTCATACATGTCTGCCTACCACACACAAAATATATCCTTGGTTCTATCTTCCTTTTCCTCACTGAATTCCCAGCTCCCCATCCCCATAAATGCATACACATACATGCACACACACACGTTATCCCATGATGTTCCACTGAGAAAACACCAAAAAATTTTCAAAAAGAAGATAAAAAGAAGAAATGAAAAAGAAAGCCCAAGGCCAAGAAGGGGGAAGGAAAACAAACTCTGCCACCCCCTCTTCTCCTTCCTAACCCTTTGTCTAGAGCACCATACTGCTCACAAACTCTTTCCAAATGCTCAGTTGGCTCCCAAAGTTGGAGCCTGGGATGGGCAGGGAGCCCACAAAACTCTAACCAAACTGGAGGCTGGCATGGGAGAAGTGCTTCTGGTTCACTCTCCCTACCCTCTCCCTCCTAACCCTCTCCTTGCCTGACAGGGGAGACCCTGTGGCCTGGACTCTAGGGGATGCTGCCACCAGAAACCCCTCTGCCAATCCCTACCCTGCACCCTGGGAACTGCAGCAACTTATTCTCAAAGGCTTTAAACACAGAGATCCTCTCAGCAGCCGTGGGCCCGCCCCTTGTCCTAGCCCTGCCACATGAGGGTCCAGCCTCCAGGGACAGGCACTGCCCACCAACGGCAAATCCAAAGTTCTTTTAAAAAAAAAAAAACTGAAACACAACCAAAAAAACGAGAGCGAGACAGTGCGTGCACACGCACACAAAAGAGAGAAATGGAGACCAGAGGAATGAACTAAAGAAAAACATAAACTTGGAAAATACAGAAAAAAAAAAAAAGAAAACTCTCCCATCAAACAAGTGTTTTTTTCCTATTTGTGTCACTCCCTACTCCCTCTCCCACCCCTACCCCCCGGTTTAAGGGTTTCTTTAAACCACCTCATCTTTGGAAGATCAAACAGCTTTAGTTCCTTGCTATGGGTGTGGTGGTCCTCAAAGGACTGAAGTCAGTGCAACCTTCCCCTGGCTATGCCCAGTCTCAGAGGTGGGAGCTGGCAATATAGGGAGAAGAGCCTGAACTCTGGGGAGAGACATGTCCCAGTTCCCTGAATTGGATATTTATTAGGACAGGTAATAGCCCTTCATTTCCAGCTATGAGTTAGAAAAGTCAGTGTCATCAGTGTCACCAAAAGTACCTTGGCAGTCCCAGGAAGAAAGGGGTGAGTGGGATATTTAATTTCTGAATCTGAGAGCTGCCTTTCATCTCCTACCTTTTCCTTGCATTTACTTTTTTCACAAACTCCTAATCCTATTGCCCTCCCTAGAGGCCCACCTTTGCTGGGTCCCTTGTTCCCTTCCCCCCAATCTCCTTTTCTTCCCCCTTGTCCTCTGCCCTTGCTCCTGCTCCCTCCAGTCCAGCCCAGCCCAGCTCCTCCATTAAGCAGCAGCTGTTGGAGGCATTCCCAAGGGAGTCAGGATCCGTCCATGACACTCATGGGGGTCTAGAGCTGATACGAATTGAGGATATGGGGTGGGCAAGGAGATGACTGAAGCGCAGGTCAATCTTTGATAGGGTGTTATCACCAAGGGAACCAACAGAACCTAGAAGAATGTTCCCTACCCCTAAGCAAATGGTTTCTGTAGCCATCAGGTGATCATTTTGGCAATCCTAAAGCCCAGCTAGTGTCAGGTAAAGAAGTCCATGTTTTCTTTAGCAAAGAAAAGTCTGCAAAATTCCCATGTCCTCCAGATAGTTTTTCCTACTACTCTTGTACCTAAGACCACTTCTCTTTCAAGGTGTCCTCCTTCCATCCTCTCTCCCCTTCAGGCTGTTGCTCTATCATTATCCATTTCATATTCTCATACAAATTCGCCGAGCCCTGGGATTTAGGTTTTCTGCTCTATCAGTCACATCACTCTGTGAACATGTTAATACTGAATCTGTGTCTTACATGTGGACAGGATGGGAGGGGAGAGAAAATTCAGCTCAGTCAGTAGCCCCCATATGTTCTGTGAGTCTCACTTCCTCTCCCATTCACTTCTAAAATACTCCAACTCTAACAAACTAGGGGTGGGGTGGAATTAGTTTTCTAACTAACAGCAAATTAAGTGGAGTTAGTTTTGTAATTCCACCCCAATTTCTGATACCAAAAATGCCAGTCACAAATCTAGGCAACAGGAGAGAAACTGGCCACCTGGGTCTTGCGCTCACTGCCACCTTTCTTTCCCTGCCTCTCTGGTACCCCTCCCTCCCTGTCCTTTTCTCTCTCCTGTTGAAATTCTGTGTATAAAACTATTTTCTTAGCAGCATGTATCTGAGGAAAGAAGATTTTCCACTTGTGCTTTCTGGGAATGTGACTTGTGTATAAAAGTTGGAAACCAAAAACAATTTAGAACAAAAACGAGAAAAAGGAAACATTTTAAAGAAAGCATCGACAAACACCTGGCATGGAATGGTTAGAGGTGTGGTGTCCTGTATCTTAAGAATTTACAGCCAGGGTAGGTTGGCTTTAGTTTGAACTATGAGTGTTTTCACCAAGAGTTGATGTAACCAGAAATCCCCTCTCCTCTTGTCACGCAACATGTTCTTTTACACCCAATACCCTGGCCTGGCAATACCGTGTGCAGTCCCAACAGTACATATGAGCTGATGCTAAGTAACTGTACTTACCTGGAACCCTGGAATTTGGGGGGCAAAAGAGCCTGGCTGACTCTGCTGACTTAGGTCAATTAACATGCTTCCTGAGGGGGCACCATTCCATGTTCCCAGGGGCTGGAAGCTTTCCTCCCCAGCCCCTTTCTCAGACCAGAAGTCCTTAGCGGCAGCACTCCTGCTCCAGAGAGCAATACACAGTGGGCATTCTGGTGGACAGAAGGCTGAGTCAGCACAATCCTTTGCAGAATCCTAGAGGTTAATGTCAAGTCACCAGAATTAAATCATGGTACTTCTCCTGTGGAGTAACAGGCTTAACTCAAGCATTTGGCGCAATAATACCTATTTTACAGTACCTCCCCCACCCCCACCCTAGGGCTTTAACATACACTCGTCCTTAAAGAGGCACCCAAATTGAGCTCTGCCCTACTTAATGACCAGGGTCAGACCGAGAGGCAGGGGGTGAAAGTGATCTTGGCTATTTTTGCTCTAAACCAGAGTCTGTGTGAGGATGGCATAAGGTGTCCAATCCTCAACTAGGAACAAAAACATTGCTAGAAGAATATGAGAAAATCTGAAGCCTTAATGGCCAAACAGGACAGAGTTTGCAACAGAACCACATAAAGAAATCTGTTTCTACCCCACCCCTCTAGCCCTGGAGTACTTACAGAAGCATGCTTAAGAACCAAGCAAGCCTTTTATTCCAGGCATAATAGCACCCATCTGCTTCATTCTTTGTACTTGTTTCTTAACCACTTTCAGGGCTTATAGACCAGATCACCGATTCTCCAAATCTCCACCACCATGATCTGTTTTAAGACAGTCATTCATCCCTGGAAAGATACGTAAATCTGAAATACAGAGCTCCATGTATATAACTATACCAGTGAAACAAACACACCCTCAGAAACAGCAGCAGACCCCAGCAGAGGGGGCTGCAGAGAAACACACCAGTGCCAGCAAGGATGGGGCCCCATGGGCACATATATGTATAAGTACAAGGGACATACCCCAAGACCTATGACCTATACTCCCATAAGCAGAAACACCCTCCAACACGTGCTAATTTTCCTCACACAAAAGTAGGTAGAAAAAACTTATAAACACAGAAAGTGAGAGGAAAAAGTAACCAGTAAGAGGAAAAGTGACCAAATGTTGAGTATTAACATATGGGGAGAGGATCTGCTAAGGAGTGTGTAACAACTCACCTGCCGAATCAACTAGCCCTGAAAATGGATGGGCATTGGGCCCATACCCAGCCGTTGCTAGTAGTCAAGAGGGGACAGGGGGATGGCAGCAGCGAGGGCACGCACATGGTTGGGGGGTCCACTCCCCTCCTCACAGTCACAAAAAACCCTATGGGGAGAGGACCTTAAATTATTCTGGACATCAGGGAAGAGATATGTAGGAGGCAAATTAGGAGGAAACTTTTGGGAAAACTCATGTGATATCACCATGAAACACAGGGTAAACTTCGGCGAATGGCCAGGTATTGGGGGACCATTTCTCTCAGAAGCAACCAGTCAGAAACCTATAAGCCATGAAAGCATCATTTCTAGAAGACTGAGTTGTGAAGAAATGCCGTTATACTGAGAAAGCTCTTGCTACAAGTCCACAGACCCAGCCTCAGGGTCTACAGGATTATAGCTCAGTTACATTATGAAAATATCAGATGAAGGCAAATTTGAGAGAGGACATTTGCAGAAGACCTAGACCATGGCCCACCAAGTTTGAGGAAAGATAGGAAGTAATCATGAAGGCAATTCCTCTTGAGAGAAACTACATGTTATGGGAAGAACATAAAATTGCAATTGCGTGACCACCCAGTGATGCTCCTTGATATACAGGACCCAGACAGCCCTCACACAAAGGACAGACAAGGGGTAAACATCATTATTCTCTGTCAGTAGTCTGAGTATGGTATTTCTTGCAATTCCGCAGCCATAGAAAGAAGTCTGGCCAGAAGCTAATGGGGAAGCAGGTTAAGTATAGGTAGACCAGAGCAAGCTGAACCTGTCCAAAAAGAAGGGGAAAGGTGATGCAGCACCCGAGGTTGACTCATAATCCCACCCAACTGCACACATATTCTTACACAAACAATGGCTAAGACACTACAACCAGTAATCAGCAGGGGCTCAGTACTATCCCATATCTACAAGTCCTCCCTGATACCAAACCCTGCACTAAGTCTTCTCAATTGGACATGAAGAATGACCCATGTGGTGCTCATTTCCAGATGTCTCCACCAAGTGCTCAAACAACAGCATCCTCTGCCATTTGCTAAGTATCAGCAGTAGGCTGAGTTGTACTCTGTGGATCCCTACTTCCATTACCCAGGACCCAGGCCTGCCTCCAGGACCCATCTTGTATCTAGCCACAAAATCTACACAATTTTGACTTCATCACAGAGAATAATCTCTTGGCAATGTTCCTAAGCTAGTGATTCTCAATAACGAGGTTTCAGAAACCCACGGGTAGCCAGTCATCAGAATCTGGGGGGTGAAGGAAGAGTGAATTTTGAAAGTGTTCCCTAAAGGATTCTTCTGTGGTAACTACTGCCAATGAGGATCATTGTTCTAACAAGTTACATTCGCTGGATTCAACCTCACAGTCTCTCCTTTTCCTCCTACTCCTCCCACTCAAAATGCATACACACACCCCACAACACACTTATCCCAAACATGTCAGCGTAAAGACATGAGTAAGTTTGGGGAAGACACATGCAAAAGGCAAGGGAAACCCTGGTTGGATCAACCACCCTAAAGGTGACTGCCATCTCTCAGAACAGTGTTTCTCAAAGTTTCAAGTGTCCACTTGCAACATGAGTGTTTATGTAAAGCGCATATTCCCGGACCACACCTAAGACCAACTGAATCAGAAACTCCTGAAGAGATTCTATGCCCTCTGAAGTTTGAGAACCACTGACCTAGAGAGCTTAGCACCAGATCTGTGACCTGTCCCCATCTCTTCAGCACCTAGGGACCAACCCTGCTACCCTAGGGGCTACCACACCAGGGCTTATCATAACCTCAGATTTGTCGACTTCATCACTCTGACATCACCCCCACCCCCACCGCCAACATACTGGAAATTGACCATGGTCGTCTGCTTACGTTGGCTGTTCTTGAACAGGAGAAAAGATATAAACATTGTCCACTCACCACTTTGGCTGAGTGTCTCCCTGCTTTCTCCTCTGCTGTGGAAAACACCTTGCTTCTTCTGAAGTGGCCATACACTTCCAGAGATGCTGAAATCAGAACTTCCCCAGCCCTGAGCAGCTCAGCCCAGCATGGACTTTACTCCTACCTCTGGGCAGGTCCTATCTCCCAGAGCCACCCAGCCTCCCCTCCACATCACCTACAGTCAAATCTTCCAGATCTGAAGATCTGCCCAGTCATTAGGAAAGCCAAAGCTACTAGAAATTCTTTCAGATTGGGGGACCAAAGTCTAGTTTTGTGAGGGCTAGTCTGTATCACCACAGTTGCTGGGGATTCTCCTCCTAGGGAGCTCCCCCTCTACCAGGGATCATTGCTGATCCTGTCTCCCTTCTTGGGGTGGATTTCAAAGATATGGAAATCTATCCAACTCTAACTGGGTGCCTTGTATAGTCTTTCTGGAAGGACAAGTCCCTTTGTCTTCCTAACACCTGTCTATCTCTCTAGGCCTAGAGCACCTTTCCATCTTCCTAGGACTATTATTGAATATGGACCTTTTAACAAGGGAGAAAGAACCAGTTCATCTCAACCACAGCTCAGCAAATCACAAGGTACAAGGCAGAATGAAATATGCATAGGTACAAACCACCCCATCACCCAAGAGCAAAGTCTGAGGGTCACTCCTTCCTACTTCCCTTCCAATCTCTTCTTGTGCCATCCTGGTAACAACACAGCTGGTGTCCCTCTCTCCACCTCCTTTTGCCCTCCTAGGGTTTTATTTTTCTGTTCTTGTTGTCCAAGGATATGTATGGTCCACTGGCCTGGAGCCTTGGGTGTGTCTACAGCCTGTGCTATAGCCTGTCCCTCTGTGCTCATTTCCTTTCGCATGGTGCTCAAACATTCAGTATGGTACCATCTAAATCCCTTTCTTGGGGGCAGTAAGGGTAGAAGGGAGGTGGATATCTAGTTGGGAGGAAGGCAGAGCTGGGATTGACGAGGGAGTGCTGACTCAGCCCAGTTGTTAAGGGCATCCTCTTATGCCAGTTCCCTGCACAGAGCTCCACCCAATGCCTGGCACCGCTATGTGCACAGCCCCCTCTCCCTGACTGCCACCAAGTGCCATCATGAGCATGTTTGGTGGCTTTGGGTTTGCCGCAGTGCCAGGATCTGAGACACTGTTCACGTGCCAGTGCAGCACTGCCAAACGTGGCGGCATCCAGTTGGTTGGGTGCCAAGCAGTAGGACCCAGGTGGTGATGAAAGATGAAATGGGGATGAGGCAAAGGGAGGGGGAGGAGAGGAAGGTACCGAAGAGGAAAATCAGACACCTCACTTGTTCAAGTGGAGAGTCCAAATGGCATCTGCAGAAAGGTACCCTTCCCATTCTAGAGTCCAGCTCAGCAAGTCAGCCCTTCCCTCCTTCCACCCCAGCAAAAGTGGCATATACAGACCAGGCAAGGGGATTTGACCATCTTCAGCAGGGAACTGGCTGGGGGCCAGGCAGGACTGCCAGCGCTTTTCATCCTTCTTCCTTGGGGTCTTGGCAACGGTGTGCTTCCTCCTTTGTGTCCTCATGCCACTCTCCGTCTGTTGCTCCACTCCCCATGCCTAAGAGGGAAGGGGAAGGAGGACCTGGCAGGAAAAAAGTCTGGTCCCCCAAACACCCCACCTCCCGAAATGTTTCACCTCTTTCCTTCTCACTCCTGGCACCATTGCCCTCTCAACCAGATTGGCAAGAGGCACTGTCACCCTCCCCTGTTCCACACAATGCCAGAGCCTGTGCCAGGTGCCATGGGCAGTGCCAGTACCCACCCACCTCACATCTGGTCCCCTTGCTGTCTCCTTCAATACTCTGACAAAGAGCCAGATTGCCAGCCCCAACAAGTTCTCCCTGGGTACGGTGGCACACTCTCTCCTCCCTGGCTCGTAGACTGTTTCTTGGCACTTCCCTGGCTACTCTCTCTACCACTTTACTTTCTCAAGCTGGAAGAGCACTAATCACCTCATACTCCAACCATTTTTCAGAGCTGAGCTTCTAGAGGGACAGCACATCAGAAACACATTCCTGCCCCTTCTCCCTGCTTCCTGGATCCCCCAGTCTCCATTGCCCCAGTTCTGGGCACTGGCCTGACAGATGTGATGCCAACAGCTCCCATGTACAAAGCCTTCCTCCCAGAGCACAGGACTCCTGCTGCTGCGCCCTCCACTCGCCTCCTCCCATCTCCGTGGGCACAAGGGTGGCAGCTGCAATGCCAATGCCTGTAAGCAGGCAGCATGAAGCAACTCGTGCCCCCTCTTCTCCCCTCCCAGACCCCAAGCCTCTCCCCTCCTTCTTCCACTCCATCCCTCTGTCCTTTTGGTTGGACACTAGATTGGCAACCGCAATGCCAACCCCCACCCATGCCCAGGAGGCTCACATACAGCACACGCTTATGCGTACACGTACAAGTGCGCACATATACATACACACACACACGGCCCCATGAGTGCCAGGCAGCAGTGGCAGACACACAGCAATGCACAGTGACTGGTACCCGAGGAGGCAGCCGGATTCAGCACCTGATCCAGCACCCATTTGGGATTGGGTGGGTAGGCGGGCGGGCGGAGGGGTGATGGAGGCAGACGATGGCCCTAGGTTGGCAGCCGATGGAGCTGGGAGAATGGAGGGAACAGATGCTCTTTGCCCAGCCTCCCTCCCTCTCTCTCCCCGAGATCAGTGCCAAGCTGGGGGGATGGGGAGAGGGGAGGATGGGGGAAGGGTGGCATTTGGAGAGCTGGCAGGCGGAGGGAGCTGGGTCCGCCCAGGCTGGGCAGTGCCGGCACTGGCTGCCGCCTCTCCACTCTGCCATCTGTCTCGCTTCTCTCCCCACCCACTTTCCCTCTTTCTCTCTCTCTCCTTCACCCACAGCAAAATGAAAAGAGGAAAGCAGGGTCCTCATTCCACCCACCCCCAACCTCTCCCAGACCCCCCTCTTTTCCTCCCCACAACTCACCACACCATACCACCACCAAGCCATCTGTGCTCTCCTCCTGGCTCAGTCACCTTCTTTCACTCGCCTTCGCCCTCACATCAGAACGGGTGCAATTTTAAAAATATATATATATATACATATATACATACATATATACATACATGCATATATGCATACACACACACACACACACACATATATATTTTAGAGCAACTTAAAATAAAAACTCTTTTCTTTGGGAATGTCCTATCCTTCTGAGTCTGGGTCCTCGGTACCAATATTTATGGCAGGCAGAGGGAGGGGACCCCGTCCTCAGCTGGTGCCCATGAATCCCATGCCAGGGAGGAGGGGTGGCTGGGGTGGGGTGGCGGTAGGGTGAGGTGGGTATCGGGAGAGCTCTCTTCTCTCTGCGCCTGTGGTTGTTTCTTTTTTTTCTCTTCTTCTACTTCCGGAGCAGATTCAAATAGATCTAGAGCCTTCCCCACCCCCAGCCCCACAGCCCCAGTTCCCAGAGCCCCTGTGCCCTTCCCTGCTTGCTTTTGATTCCTCGATCACCCTTTCCTTTTTGTGTGTGTGTGTGTATACGTGTGCGTGCGCGCAAGTGTGTTTGCATCCATGGCGGTGGGCACTGTGCCAGCCACCGCACAGCCATCTGCGATGCCTTCTGCAGCCTCTGCCATTTCTCCCTGTCACCTCCAGCTCCCAACCCCCTGCACCCCAGCTCCCCAGCCCCCAGTCCCCAATCATTAATTAGCTACTGAATTAATTAAATCGTGGATGCTAATTAACATTCCTACAGGGCAGGCTGCCAGGCTGGGGGTGCAGAGGGGATGTGAAGAGAAGTAGAGATTGGGATGGGGGAGGAGGAAGGAGAGCCAGTCTTCTTAGAAGAACAGCGGAGAGGGAAAGAGAACCCAGAAGAAGGATGAAGAAGGAAGAGAGTTGAGTGGTGATGGACAGGTTGGGGCAGGGGGAGGAAGAGAATAAGCATGGAAAATGAGGTGTAAAACTGAGATCCAAGTGAGCGCCACTGCACCTTCTTGCCCAAATTAAGACTTAGCCAGTTCCTTGTCTTCAAGCTCATTTCCCCACCCCAGCCTAGAAGAATATTCCTCAGGTGGCTGACTCCAACAGTTGCTTCTCCAATAGAAAACCAACTCCAAACCAGGGAGTCAACAGCTACTATTTGCCAATCCAGCCACACTGACCCTCAGAGCAGGTCACCAAGGGAACGTTCTGGGCTCAGAGGCGCCCCCGTTGACTTGCCCTTGTCTACCTCTCTGTCAAGGGGAAGGGGTATTCTAGGAACATCTGCTGCAAGGAGACATGGGAGATCAATATAGGGAAATGCGAGGGTATCAATTCAATGGGAATTATTAACAGCAGAGAATCGCTGGCACTGCCTGTAAGACTGCCTTAGGAAGACCACGACATAACACTGCCTGCCTTTGGAGCTCCAGAGTAGGAAAAGTGTGTACTCTTACCCAACTCAAAAGTCAGGAATTTAGGAATAAGTGAGTAAGGGCTATCTAACTTTGAGTTATTTTTTAAAAAAGAGACAGATGCCAGTATAGTGAAACTTCTTCCTGGGTGTGCTCTGTGCAACACTGATCTGATGAAATGCTCCTCAAGAAAAAAAGGACCCTCCAACCAAATTAGTTTGAGAAACACTGCATATTCCCTCTTTTAAGAGATTCACAATGTATGCTGGTATGTTAAAGACTCTGAGGAGTTGGTTAAAAAACCCAAATGGTTGACCATATTTAACCCGCTAATTCTCAAACTTACTTGGCCATAGAGACCTTAATATTTAAGTTTTATTTATTTATTTATTTATTTATTTATTTATTTAGAGATAGGCTCTTGCTTTGTCACTCAGGCTGGAGTGCAGCGGCATGATCACAGCTCACTGCAGCCTCCAACTCTTGGGCTCAAGGAATCTGCCCACCTCAGCCCCCCAAGTAGCTGAGACTACAGTTATGTACCACCATGTCCAGCTAACTTTTAATTTTAAATTTTAAATTTTATTCCCATGGAAGCAGTGTTCTGCTTTGGGGAAAGCCCTATCAAGTAACTAGGGCTGGTTCTGACCTGGAAGCTGGCAGATGGTTAAGCCGGCCCCACCCAGGTCAGCAACATCCTAACAGTCCATGAACAAAGGGACAGCAGTGAGGCTGTCTTTCCAATGTAGGAGTAACACAGGAAAGTACCAAACCAGGTCATGGGGTGCGGAAATCACATCACAGACCTATACCCTTTGCCTTCACCCCATCTTTGGAACCCTGCAGCATCTACCTTCCCCTGGAAAGTCTATTTTGTATCCCTGTAGGGGTAGGGGATGGGAGAAGGAGTTTGTGTTTTTCAAAATCTCCCCTAAGTGTTCCTGATATCTTGGATTCAGAACTTCAGTGCTAAGCCATCTCTGCTCTCTCTCCTAAAACGTCCTTCACCATAGACCACTGGTATCAACCCAAAGCTTCTACTCCCATTACCTCCTCAATCCCATTCCGGTCCAGAAACTACAAATGTCTCCTGGGACATCTCCTGCGGCATCCGTAGCAACCTTTCCTTTTCCTGTCCTCACTTAGGCATCTGGAGTCCCTGAGGTCACTTAACCTCTCTATCAGAGTCCTCAAGAGAGGATAGGCTGTCTGAAACCTGCAGGGACACATGACTCACCTTAATTTTTAATTTTATTCCCACAGAAGCAGGTTCCACTTTGGGGAAAGCTTGTCAAGTGACCAGGGGTGGTTCTCTAGCTCCTTGAGCTTCAGAACATCTACCCTCATGATGACTGGCCTCCCCCTGCCATAATGAGCCCATCTTCCCTTGCATCGCCCTTTGTGGAGCTGAAGAACAATGGTAATAGGTGGAGACCAACTCATTTTAATAAGAATATTATATATATTTTTTCACTTTCTGGGTCCTATTGTTGGTCCCATCCTACTTCATACCCATGCTCCCAGTGTACAACCCCCCAACAACTTAACAAGAGTGATGACTCTTCACAAGAAAACTCACCATACCATTTCAAGTACAGAACAGCTTTAAAATACAATTTTGATTTGCCAAAGAGATCTACATTCATATTTCCAGGTGATAAGGTCCCTCCAAACTCTGAAAGTCTATGAATGTGCCATCTGACCCTATCTCCTCCTTCCCTCTCTAAAGCCTCCTGTAGAAGTCCCAGGCTCCTGACAGCCCTATGGCACAGGGCTGACAGAGCCATTTTAGAGTGTGACTCAATGTCCCACCTGCTGACTACTCCTCTAGCTGAGGAACCATAGGATAAAGGGGGACAAAGTGAAGTCACTCACCTAGCCAGAGTATAGAGGCAAAACCTCAATGTTCTCAGAGGACACATTTTTTTTAAAGAAAGCATTTCAGGGCTGCTTTTATCATTAGGTGACATCTTTGCTAAATTATCCTCTCAGTGGTCAGTAAGAGAGGCCAATATTCAGTATGCCAGGGTTGTAGATTCCATCCTGGTTCACTTTCCCTTCTAGAGCCTGTTTTATCTCTCCAACACCCAGATACTGAGCGGTTGTCAGTAGCACAGGCACTCCAGAGCTGCAATATAAATGATGATTATTATATTATCAAATAACATTGTCAAGCCTGGCTCACTCCCTACAACAGTGGTGGTAGAGGTGAGCTACAAAATTCAGTATTGATAAACTGTATATTGTCTCCTGGAACCATCATTCTGCCTGAGAGCCACTCTCCAAGTCTCCTACCATTAGCAGCAAAGAAGCGGGAGAGACTACTTTGTGGTGGCCCTTGGGGGATTGGGAGGCTATGCAGGGGAGAAAAACAGAAGGCCAGGAAACCTTGAGGAAGATGAAAAGTCCTCAGTATCCACCACTTCCACATACCCCCTGCAACCCGAACCAGCTTACTCCAACCTTTCAACCTAGATATGCTCCGCACCTAGGGCTGCTGCACCAGCTGTCCTCTGTACCTGGTGTGCATGTCCGTGGATAACCGGGTGGCAAGCTCCCTGTCCTCCACCTGCTCTTTGCTCACTGAGGCCTAGCCTGACAACTCTATTTTTTTTTTTTTGAGACGGAGTTTTACTCTTGTTGCCCAGGCTGGAGTGCAATGGCACGATCTCAGCTCACCATAACCTCCTCCTCCCAGGTTCAAGCAATTCTCCTGCCTCAGCCTCCCAAGCAGCTGGGATTACAGGCATGAGCCACCATGCCTGGCTAATTTTGTACTTTTAGTAGAGATGGGGTTTCTCCATGTTGGTCAGGCTGGTCTCAAACTCCCGACCTCACGTGATCTGCCCACCTTGGCCTCCCAAAGTGCTGGAATTACAGGCATGAGCCAACACGCCCAGCCCTGACCACCCTATTTAATACTGTAGCTTATCCCCAACCCAACCCCTTTACCCTCCTCTATGTTTCCTTTTTCCATTGCATTTATTACCTTCTAACACACTATATAATTTAGCTATATGTTTACTGTTTATTTCTATTTCTCACCTCTGGTATGTAAGCTCCACAAGGGTAGGGATCTTTGCTTTATTCACTGATATATCCCAAGCACCAATAATACTGCCTGATATAAAGGAGGTGCTCAATAAATATTTGCCGAATGAACAAAGCTAAGTATAGAATGGTGTATGTTTTGGTCAGATCCATCTGATTAATTCCATCATTAAGGCTGAGCACAGGGAGAAATGGGTCATTTCAGTGTTCTCTAACTACTGGCAAGATGGCTGGTAAACACTCTACATCCTCCTCTGTCTCTATCACAGCCTCAAGAACATGCCCATCAGGAGAACCTGGATGTTTCAGTGGGATGTTTTCTGGAACTCCAAGCACCTTCCCAACTTGCACTCAATGGGGTTGCTTAGTCCTCCTCCAGACTTCAGTCCCCTATTCTAGGCTATCCCAAACTAAATACAAACTTCTAGAGCCATGATTATCCAACTTGAGTAAGTATAAGAATAACTTGATAAGCTTGCTGACAATGCTTATTCCCAGACCACGTTTCAGACTCTGATTCACTAGGGCAGAGGAAAGACCCAGAAATATGCATTCTAATAAACCTCCCCACCCACAAGGCATTTGCAGTAACAAGTATTGTTTGGGAATAGGGAAGAGTGGGTCACTCAGATATAATATAGCTAGGTCAGATCCCAAGACTAGCGGTTGAAAAGGAGCCCTGGGTCCCCTCTGCCTCTACTAGGTTAAGGTCATGTCACCTGGAGATCTCCAAAGGCTAACTGTATTTCCTTCAACAATAACAATAACAAACAATGTTTACTCAGTAATTCCCTTATATCGGGTGCTATATTAACTCATCTAATACAGCTCTGCGAAATAGGGTCTATTATTACACCTATTAACTGAGGCAAGGAGAGGTTAACTAGTGAGAGGAAGAGCTGAGATTCTAACCAGGCAGAATCTCAGAGCCCACTCTTTAAAAAAAAATTTACTTATTTATTTAATTGACAAACAAAAATTGTATATATTTATTGCGTATAATATGATGTTTTAAAATATGTATACACTGTGGAATGGTTCAGTTGAGCTAATTAATATGTGCGTTACTTCACATACTTAACATTTTTTGTGGTGAGAACATTATACCTCTTTTGTGAGATGGAGTCTTGCTCTGTTGCCCAGGCTGGAGTGCAACGGCACCATCTCAGCTCACTGCAACCTCCGCCTCCCAGGTTCAAGCGATTCTCCTGCCTTAGCCTCCAAGTAGCTGGGATTACAGGTGCACACCACCACACTCGGCTAATTTTTTTGTATTTTTAGTAGAGACGGGGTTTCACCATGTTGGCCAGGCTGGTCTTGAACTCTTACATCAGGTAATCCACCTGCCTCAGCCTCCCAAAATGCTGGGACTACAGGCGTGAGCCACCGCACCCGGCCTTGATTTTCAGTACAATACATTGTTATTAACTATAGTCATCATTTTGTACAACAGATCTCTTGAACTTATTCCAAAAACTAAATTATTGATTTTACCCCTAAACCTACTCCTTTCACAGTCTTTCTTAAGTAAATGCAGAGCCCACTCTTTTAACTACATTGCAAACTCACTGATTCTGGGCCTATAGATAGCCAGTTAGTTGCTCCAAATGACAGATCCAAGACTAGGTCTAAGTCTCCTAAATTCCAGGACAGTGCTGGGATGTCAGTCTCCCACCACAGAATTAACAGCAGAAATGAATTTTATAAAGTCAGTGGCATCCACATATCCTCTCAGGGAAATTTTAAGCTCTCTAGGTAAGCTGGTTCCCTAGTATCCTATTCTAGAAGCTCTGAACCTAGAATACTTCTAGTCCATGCGATCTCACATTTATATATTTCACTATCATTCAACATAAAATTAATGAGTACCTACTTAATGCCAGGAACTGTGCTAGGCCCACAAAAGAGTAATGGCGAGCACAAGAAACTACAACTACAAGTAGATTACTGCTGTACAGCAAAAAGTATAAGGCAAAAGGCCAGACAGTGTGGCTCATGCCTATTAATCTCAGCACTTTAGGAGACCAAGGCGGGAGGACTGCTTGAGGCCATGAGTTTAAGACCAGCCTGCACAACATAGTAAGATCCTGTCTTTACAAAATAAAAAATAAGCCAGGTGTGGTGACATACACCTGTAGTCCTGGCTACTCAGGAGCCTGAGGCAGGATTGCTTGGGCCCAGGATTTCTGAGGCTGCAGTGAGCTATGACTGCACCACTGCACTCCTGCCTGAGGAACAGAGTGAGATAATGTTTCTTAAAAAAAAAAACAAAAAACAGTACAAGGCAAAGATGTGCAGAAGACAGGTCAGAAAGGGTTTTCTGTGTATGCTACATTTAGAAATTTAAATGTTATTCTGAAGGCTAGTAAGAGCAATTGAAGGATTTTAAGGAGGGGAGTAATGGTAAGATTTTTTATTTTTATTTTTTTTTTGAGATGGAGTCTTGCTCTGTCACCCCAGGCTGGAGTGCAGTGGTGCGATCTCAGCTCACTGCGACTTCTGCCTCCCAGGTTCAAGCGATTCTCCTGCCTCAGCCTCTCCAGTAGCTGGGACTACAGGTGCACACCATCATGCCCAGCTAATTTTTGTATTTTTTAGTAGAGACAGGGTTTCCCCATATTGGTCAGGCTGGTCTTGAACTCCTGACCTTAAGTGATCCACCCGCCTCAGCCTCCCAAAGTGCTGGGATTACAGTAATG
Organism: Colobus angolensis palliatus; assembly: GCF_000951035.1. Classification (NCBI taxonomy): domain Eukaryota; kingdom Metazoa; phylum Chordata; class Mammalia; order Primates; family Cercopithecidae; genus Colobus; species Colobus angolensis. Next base: position 4,494,285 of record NW_012122709.1, read on the forward strand.
GTAAGGTTTATTCTTCAGATAGATTACTTTGGCAGCTAATTGAAGAACAGATTTGAATAGGAATAATACCAGAGGCAGGGGTAAGAGGAGGTTGTGGCTGGTTCAGGTTAGATGTAATTAGAAACTAAACAAAAACATGGGTAATAGGTAATAAAAGTAATATTAGCTTTCCTTAACTGATGGTATATAGGGACAAGTGGAGGAAAAAATCCAGAGTGATGCTCAGACTATGTGCTTAGGTGATCAGGAAGATACTGGAACCACCAACTGGAAAGTGACTAAAAGAAGTAGATGCTGGGAGCTAAGCTATGATGACACAAAGGCATAACAACGATACAAGAGACTTTGGGGACATGGGGAAAAGGGTGGGAGGGATAAAAGATTACACACACAATGGGTACAGTGTACACTGCTCAGGTGATGGGTGCACCAAAATCTCAGAAATCACCACTAAAGAACTTATTCATGTAACCAAATACCATCTGTTCCCCAAAAACCTATTGAAATTAAAAAACTATATTTTTTAATAAAAAATTTCTGCTCTGCCAAAAAAAAAAAGTGTGTGTGTTTGTGTACACATACAGACAAACACACATATATATATCAAGAGAATGAGAACACAAGGAACAGACTGGGAGAGAATATTTGCAAATGACACATCTGATAAGGTCTATTTTCCAAAACATACAAAGAACACATAAAACTCAATGATAAGAAAACAAACAACCCAATTTAAAAATAGGCCAAAGATACGAACAGATATCTTACCAAATAAGATACACAGATGGCAGGCTGGGCACGGTGGCTCATGTCTGTAATCCCAGCACTTTGGGAGGCCGAGTGGGTCACCTGAGGTCAAGAATTCAAGACCAATGTGGCAAAACCCTGTCTCTATTAAAAATACAAAAAATTAGCTGGGCATGGTGGCAGGCACCTGTAATCCCAGCTACTCAGGAGGCCAAGGCAGGAGAATCTCTTGAACCTGGGAGGTGGAGGTTGCAGTGAGCCGAGATTGTGCCATTGCACTCCAGTCCGGGCAACAAGAGCGAAACTCCACCTAAAAAAAAAAAAAAGATACACAGATGGCAACTAAGTATATAAAAAAAATGTTCAACATACATGTCATTAGAGAATTGGAAATAAAAATAACAATGAGATACTACTACATATCCTTAGAATGGCTAAAAACAAAATACAGTATCAACTGCTGTTGAGGATGCAGAGTAACAGGAACACTCATTCAATGCTGATGGGAATGAAAAGTGATATACCCACTTTGGAAGACAGTTCAGCAGTTTCTTAAAAAAATGAACATACTTTTTTTTTTTTTTTGGACATGGAATCTCGCTCTGGTGCCCAGGCTGGAGTGCAGTGGCGCCATCTTGGCTCACTGCAACCTCTGTCTCCCGGGTTCAAGCAATTCTCCTGCCTCAGCCTCCCGAGTAGCTGGGAACTTGGAACTACAGGCACCTGCCACCACGTCAAGCCAATTTTTTGTATTTTTCATAGAGACAGGGTTTCACTGTGTTAGCCAGGATGGTCTCGAACTCCTTAACTCGTGATCCGCCCATCTTGGCTTCCCAAAGTGCTGGGATTACAGGCATGAGCCACTGTGCCCGACCGAACATACTTTTACCATACAATTCAGCAACTGTGCTCCTTGATATTTACCCAAAAAAGTTAAAAACTTATAAGCACACAAAAAACTGAAAATGCATATTTATAGAAGATTTATTCACAATTGCCAAAACTTGGAAGCAACCAAGATATACTTCAGTAAGTGACTAAACAAACTGTGGTACATGGAATAGTATTTAGTGCTAAAAATAAATGAGGTATCAAGCCATAAAAACACATGGAGAAAACTTAAATGCATGTCATTAAGTGAAAAATGCCATTCTGAAAAGGCCACGCATACTGTATGATTCCAACCAAATGACATTCTGGAAAAGGCAGAATTATGGAGATAGTAAAAGATCAGTGGTTGCTAGGGGTCAGTGGGATGGGAGGGATGAAGAGACAGAGCACAGAGGACTTTTAGGTCAGTGAAACTATTCTGTATGATACTATAATGGTGAATACATGTCAGTATACATTTGACAAAATTCATAGACTGTACAACACGAAGAGCAAATCCTACTGGAAACTATGGCCTTAAGGTGATGATGGGTTAATATAGGTTTGTCAGTTGTAACAAATGTACCACTGTGAGACTGGGCATGGTGGCTCACACCTGTAATCCCAGCACTTTAGGAGGCTAAGATGGGAGGAATTTTTAAGCTCAGGAGTTCAAGACCAGCCTGGGCAATCTAGTGAGACCCCATCTCTAAAAAAACAAAAAACAAAACAAAACAAACCCAAAAAACGACAACAACAAAACTCCCAAATGTACCACTGAGGTGGGGGGATGTTGATAATGGGAGAGGTTGTACATGTGTGGACACGGGTTACAAGGGACATGGGAACTCTGTAATTTTCAGTCAACTTTTCTGTGAACCAAAAATTTCTCTAAAAATAAAGTTTATTTAAGAAAAAAAAAGAAGTAAACATGGTGGAGAAATGATGTAGTGGCTTTAGAAATGCTAAGCTAAGGTTGGGCACGATTCTCACACCTGTAATCCCAACACTTTGGGAGGCCAAGGTTAGAGGATTGCTTGAGGCCAGGAGTTCAAGGCTAGAGAGGGCAACACAGTGAGACGCTGTCTCTACAAAAAATTTAAAAAGAAAGAAAGAAAGAAAAAGAGCCAGAGCAATCACACAAGAGAAAGGAATAAAGGGCATCCAAATCAGTAAAGAGGAAGTCAAATTGTCACTGTTCACTGATGATATGATTGTATACCTAGAAAACCCTAAAGACTCATCCAAAAAGCTCCTAGATCTGATAAATGAATTCAGTAAAGTTTCAGCATACAAAATCAATGTACACAAATCAGTAGTATTGCTATACACCAAGAGCAACCAAGCTAAGAATCAAATCAAGAACTCAGCCCCTTTTACAATAGCTGCAAAAAATAAAATACTTAGGAATATACCTAATCAAGGAGGTGAAAGACCCCTCCAAGGAAAACTACAACATGCTGCTAAAATAAATCACAGATGACACAAACAAGTGGAAACACATCCCATGCTCATGGATGAGTAGAATCAATATTGTGAAAATGACCGTACTGCCAAAAGCAATCTAAAAATTCAATGCAATTCCCATCAAAATACCATCATCAGCCGGTATGGAGCACTTCAGGAGGCCAAGGTGGACGGATCACTTAATGCCAGGAGCTCCAGGTCAGCATGGCCAATATGGTGAAACCCAATCCCTACTAAAAAGAAAATACAAAAATTAGCCGGGTATGGTGGCACATGCCTGTAATCCCAGCTACAGGAGAGGTTGAGGCATGAGAATTGCTTGAGCCTGGGAGGCAGAGGTTGCAGTGAGCTGAGATCAAGCTATTGCACTCTAGCCTGGGCCACAGAGTGAAACTCCACCTCAAAAAGAAAAAAAAAAGGCCGGGCACAGTGTCTCACGCCTGTAATCCCAACACTTCGGGAGGCCAAGGCAGGCAGATCACCTGAGGTCAGGAGTTCAAGACCAGCCTGACCAACATGGTGAAACCCTGTCTCTA
>NW_012122709.1:4499344-4499756 GCF_000951035.1 Colobus angolensis palliatus
GAGACTCCATCTCAACTAAAAAAAAAAAAAGGCATTTGCAGCAACCTGGATGGAGTTGGAGACCATTATTCTAAGTGAAGTAACTCAGGAATGGAAAACTAAACATTGTATACTCTCACTTGTAAGTGGGAGCTAAACTATAAGGAATCAAAGATATAAGAATGATACAATGGCCCTTGGGGACTTGAGGGGAAGGGTTGCAGGGTGTGAGTGATAAAAGACTACACACTGGTTGCAGTGTACACTGCTCGGTGATGGGTGCACCAAAATCATAGAAATCACCACTAAAGAATTTGGCCGGCATGGTGGCTCAAGCCTGTAATCCCAGCACTTTGGGAAGCCGAGGCGGGCGAATCACGAGGTCAGGAGATCGAGACCATCCTGGCTAACACGGTGAAACCCGTCTCTACTA
>NW_012122709.1:4500771-4577515 GCF_000951035.1 Colobus angolensis palliatus
CTCACTGCAAGCTCTGCCTCCCGGGTTCACGCCATTCTCCTGCCTCAGCCTCCCGAGTAGCTGGGACTACAGGCACCCACCACCATGCCAGCTAATTTTTTGTATTTTTAGTAGAAATGGGGTTTCACCATGTTAGCCAGGATGGTCTTGATCGCCTGACCTTGTGATCCACCCGCCTTGTCCTCCCAGAGTGCTGGGATTGCAGGCGTGAGCCACGGTGCCCGGCCAAGAAAAACTATTTATATTCTCATGCTGAAGCTCAGCAAAGAAGCATGCCAGGAAGGCAACAGCAGTACTCCAAGGGGGCAGCTAGGCAGCATCCTGAGGACCAAGATCCACATCTGAGAAAGGAGCTCATATAATAAATCTGGAACCCTGGAAAATTTTTTCACCATCTAAGGAAAAGTCCCCAAAGCCTCAGTTTCCTCATCTGTAAGATGGTTGTAAAATGCCCCAGTGATTGTAAAGATTAAATGAGCTCGTTTTCCTAAGGAAAACCCCTTATCCTGTGGTTGGCATTTAGGAGTCACCCAATAAATGCTAACACATATTCATTTCCTTCTTTCCTTTATAAGTCTTAAAAACTTTTACTTATTTTCATTTTTATTTTTATTTTTTTTGAGACAGAGTCTTGCTCTGTCACCCAGGCTGGAGTGCAGTGATGCAATCTTAGCTCACTGCAACCTCCGCCTCCCAGGTTCACGCCATTCTCTCCTGCCTCAGCCTCCCGAGTAGCTGGGACTACAGGCAAGCACCACCATGCCCGGCTAATTTTTGTATTTTTAGTAGAGAGAGGGTTTCACTATGTTGGCCAGGCTGGTCTTGAACTCCTATCCTCAGGGGATCCACCCACCTAGGCCTCCCAAACTGCTGGAGATTATAGGCATGAGCCACCGCACCTGGACTAGCATTAAAAACTTTAAACCTGGCTGGACATGGTGGCTCACGCCTGTAATCCCAGCACTTTGGGAGGCCGAGGCAGGTGGATCACCTGAGGTCGGGAGTTCGAGACCAGCCTGACCAACATGGAGAAGCCCCATCTCTACTAAAAATACAAAATTAGCCAGGCGTGGTGGCACATGCCTGTAATCCCAGCTACTAGGGAGGGTGAGGCAGGAAAATCGCTTGAACCTGGTTGCGGTGACCGAGATCACGCCATTGCACTCCAGCCTGGGCAACAAGAGCGAAACTCTGTTTCAAAAAAAAAAAAAAAAAAAAAAAAAAAAATTGAAACCTAAGATCTCATATGATCAAACTAGACAGATCGCAACCGAGGATCTCTCTTGAACCCAACTTCAGAGAAGTGCCTTACCAAAGGCCACACAGAAAATTAGCTGCAGAGCCAAGATTAGAATGTAGAGCTAAGTCTTTGTTTGTTTGTTTGTGTTTGTTTTGAGACAGGGTCTCACTCTGTCACCCAGGCTGGTGTGCAGTGGCACAGTCATGGCTTACTGTAGCCTCGACCTCCCAGGCTCAGGGGATCCTCCCACCTCAGCTTCCTGAGTAGCTAGGACTATAGGCATACGCTACCACACCCAGCTAATTTTTGTATTTTTTTTAGAGACAGGGTTTTGCTATGTTACCAGGCTAGTCTCAAACTCCTCGGCTCAGGCAATCCACCCACCTCAGCCTCCCAAAGTGCTGGGATTACAGGTTTGAGTTACTGCACCCAGGCCAGAGCTGCTAAGTCTAGTCCAGGGTTTTGTCATCTATAGCACATAAATGTCCCAAATCTTTTTGCAAGTAAAGCCTTTTTCGCTAATCATTAAATTTTGCATAAATCTGAGTTTTTGTTTTGTTTTGTTTTGTTTTGAGATGGAGTCTCACTCTGTTGCCCAGGCTGGAGTGCAGTGGTACGATCTGAGCTCACTGCAACCTCCATCTCCTGGGTTCAAGCCATTCTCCTGCCTCAGCCTCCTCAGTAGCTGGGACTACAGGTGTGCGCCACAATGCCTGGCTAATTTTTTGTATTTTTGGTAGAGACAGGGTTTCACTATGTTGGCTAGACTGATCTCAAACTCCTGACCTCAAGTGATCTGCCTGCCTTGGCATCCCAAAGTGCTGGGATTACAGGCGTGAGCCACCATAAATCTGAATCTTTAATATAGTAACCTCATTAGTAACTGGACCAATCTACAGGGAATTCACTCTAGGGAACCTGAGCCCTCTGAACCCTCTTGGCCTTCCCCAACAGAACAGTGCCTGTGATCAAGCTCAGGAACAAAGGAACACAAGAGTCCTATTTCCCAGATTTCTTCTTCCAAATATTATTTACTACCAGTTTTATCCTTGACCTAGAAGCTGAACCCAGCTAAACAGACTACCAAGATCCTTCCACTTGGCAGGATCCCTTTTTAGCCAGAAGGCAAGACCCAAGATGTATAATGTCCAAGGCTCACTCCAGCCATGGCATTCCTCTGCTCTTGAGATGCCAGCAGAAACTGTACTATAAGGCAATGTTCAGTAGATAAGCCATCTCTAAGTATATGTAGTATGTTAGATGGTGAAAATGCCACAAAGAAAAATCAAGCAGGGAAGGGGGCCAGGGATTTGTATAGAGGGAGAGATAGGGCCATTTTAAATAGAGTGGTCATAGAGAAGGGGACATTTGAGTAAAGATCATTCTCTGAAACAAAGAAAAGATCAGCTCAAAACATAACCTTTGTAAGTCTCAGTTACTTCACCTGTAAGGCAGGGATACTTCAGGACCTACCTGAACACAGGAGACTTAATGCCTCCAAGGAAGGTGTTTTTGTGGGTAAGAGCACATTCTACTTTAAGCTTTGCTTTGGAAATTTCCTGTTCTATGTATCAACACAGAGTGGATATTACTGTCCCTTTAAAGATGAGGCAACTGAAAGGCTGACTCCCTCAAACTTACCCTGTTGTTAAGTAGCAGAGGTGAGAGTAGAACCCATGTCTTCTGACTCATAATCCAGGACACTTTTCTCTATAACACATGGCCTGGACTGAAGCTACACACAGCTCACATCTCATAAGGTGACAAGGGTTTCCCAATGACAAGCATCAGACTAATGATGGCATTCTGCATTTACTTCAGTATCTCCCTCCAAGGATCTTAAAGCACTTTATATAATTTTAAGAGCTAAGGGAGTTTTATTTTGTCAAGTGATGCAACACTATTTTACCAAGGTCCTCAGAAATGGCTTACTTTTCATTGTCAAACCTTAGTCAATCAACTAGTATTTATCAAGGGCTTTGCTAAGCATCTAGCTCCAAGAAAGGAACTGTAGAGTACCTGCTTTTTAAGAAAAGAGAGAGATGTAATTATGAGTATCCCAATTCCTGCCATTAAGTTGTTTTAATAGTTACTGAATCACTTAATTCTTCCTCCTTTTTAATCCCTGTAAGCTTTGCCTTGAAACTTCATCATGGGCTCTTGGGATCAGGAAAGAAGTTTTATGTGTCCAATTCTTATACCCTCTTTGTACATGGGAGGTACTCAATTAACTTATAGATTATGATTCAGCTCTAGGTAAGAGAACTGGGACTTGAAGCTAGGTCTTATTATTCCCAGTTAGGGTTCTTGCCACTTTACCATACTAGACTGCATGTGAAGAGCATCCCTAAACCCAGGTGTGACCCATGATGCTATCAAGGTTTCTGCTCCAATAAACTCTCCTCAAAAGAGGGGAATGCCTCTACCATCATACCAGGTTTGCATACGACCCTGAGTCTGCAGACAGCTAAAGTACAGCCCCAGCCCCAACACCACAGTCCTGGACCAAGGCCCTCAAATCTCTCTGCCATGTCTTATGGACCCACTCCATTGATCTTACACAGTACTTTGACAGTCCACTCCAGAGCATACCCTATATTGTAATGACCATTCAAACATGCCCAACTCGCTTCCAAAGTATGAATTCCTCTGTGAGAGGGCTCTTGTCTTAGCCTGGCACCTAGCACAGTACCTAATACAAAAAGTAGCACTCAGAAAGAGTTATGGTGTGCCTAGCAAATGCTGCCTGTTACAGATATCAAACTGCCCAAATTACCTATGCCTAGAGTCATTTCCTTAGAATCCTCTGTAGACATGTGCTACCCTTACCTAAGTTAAGGCATGACGTCACCTGGGAAGGATACCATGAGCAATCAAACTCATTAGCAGCACTTAGCTAACAACACTATTCAGTGTCTCCCAACAGAAAATAAGGCCCTTTGGGAATGGACGTAGGAGAAGATAATATAGGGCAAGAAAAGCAGGTAATGGTCCAGAGCTTGAGGTACCACAGTGAAGACAGCAGCCATGGTAGTTAGCATAGGACACGACAGTCCCCTGAAGTTAGCTCTAAAAGGAGAGTGGGTAAGTGTTGCCAGCTTAATCCATCCAGGACAATCTCTGTACAGAATTTAGCAATATGGGAGCCAATGATTCCCAAAGACACTTGCATACTTTTGCTGAGGCAAGATTCTCAGTCTTGGACCTTCCAGTTTTACATCCTCCTCCCTTCTTCCCTCTGCAGAATGCAGAAAAAAATATCCCAAAGGCCAACCAGCTATTTTCCTCTCAGCAGCTCCTGGTTAGGAGGAAACAAGAGTTGACCAATAAGATACCAGTGCAAATCAGCCTCATCCATTTGGAAGTCCCAGCCAACCAGAGCCTGTGAGCACAGTAGGAAAAAAGGGGGAGGGGAGTGGAGGAGCCCAAAGTACATTCCTCACTGCTTAATGCCAGAGATGGATCCAGGATGACTAGTTTACTGCCAGCAAGGCCCTCTGATAAGCCAGTCAATTAAATCTCCCCAACTGAGCATTTCTTCCTATCTTGTACCTCTGTGGGGTTCCCATCCCAATTATCTCCCTATACACAAAGAAAGACAAAGAAGGAAGAGGGTGCACACATGTTGTGGGGTGAGGGCGGTGGCAGCAGCATGTTTTTGCTTTTTTGCTTTTTAAACTAAAGAATAAATGAAAGAAGCCTGTATTGTAGTATGGTAGAAAGGAAACTGGATGAAAAGTCAAGATATCTAGATTCTGGGCCTGCCTCTGCTACTCACAAGGTCTGTGACCTCAAGCTGGCTACTTCACTTCTCTAAACCAGTTTCCTCATCCAAATGAAGGTGCTGGCCCATATGATAACCACATGAGTACCTTCTACATACTAGGCACTTTGGGAAATGCTTTATACTTATTTCTATTTCTCATGAAAATCCTATGAAGTGGCCAGGCACAGTACCTCACACCTGTAATCCCAGCACTTTGGGAGGCCAAGGCAGGCAGATCACCTGAGGTCAGGTGTTCAAGACCAGTCTTGACTGGTCACTCAAGACCAGTGAAACCCTGTCTTGACAAAAAGTACGAAAATTAGCTGGGCATGATGGTGTGTACCTGTAATCCCAGCTACTCGGGGGACTAAGACAGTAGAATCGCTTGAACCAGGGAGGCAGAGGTTGCAGTGAGCCAAGATTGTGCCATTGCACTCCAGCCTGGATGACAGAGTGAGACTCCATCTCAAAAAAACAAACAAAACAATCCTATGAAGTAGTTATTATCTTTATTTTGCAAATGAAGAAACTGCGGCTCAGAGAGGGGAGGCGACTTGCCAAAAGCTATGCAGCTAGGATGTGGTTGAGTTTCAAGGTCAGTTTTTTCAGATTCCAAACCCCATTAAGCCATATGCCACTGTAAATGACCTCCAAATTCCCTTTCAGCTCTAATGCTCCGGAGTTTCTTAAATGATCTCTCAATGTCAGTTTTTCTTCATTGATCTATTCATAGCATCAAGATCTAGAAGCTAAATAGCCCAACTTGAACTTTTTATGGCCACAGTGGCAAACATTCCCAGTTATTCAAGGATCCTAGATCCCTGGGGCTGGAAGAGGTCTCTTACTCCCTCCCTCTACACATTTACTCCTCCATTACTCACACAGGAGGAAAATCAAAAAAGGCCTTCAAGAATAGAAGCCTTCCTGAATGCATCTATCCCTCTTATTTTTTCTGTAATAACTACTAAGGCAACTGAAGTTATTAAAGTAGCAAACAATATTCATTACTTCTTATTTATTTTTAGTTTATTGTTTATTTGTTCCTGTGTGTAATCCAAAAGTCAGTAGGGCTTGAAGGTGACTGTACCCCTTTTCATTAGGGCAGGCCCATTTTCACTGTGCACTAGCCAATGCTGCCCTGTAATCAAGAGGCCTCCTGCTGAACTGACACACAAGCACTCTGATCCCACCCTTTAGTGGCTTCTGTTCAAAGGCAGCCTGACGCACACATTCTAAACAGATCACAAATAGGGCAAAACAATATTTAGCAAACAAAGTGTTAAAACAGAAAATAAGCAATGTGTTAAAGTGTTATATAATTCCTCACCCCCACCCCCAACGGGGCTGACAGGTAGTTAAGAGAAATCATTCTGACTCTAAGCAGAGTTATACCTAAACCACTCCAGGGATAATAGTGACTAAAAAAAAAGGAAATGCAGACAGGCACAAGGATGTTCAAAAAAGACATAAAATGTAGACACTTGACTCAAAAAGAAAAAAAAAGACTATGTATCTCCGAGAACAGGTGCAGACAGAGGTCAGAAATAATAGGGGGAAAGTTACCCTAGAGTTTAATCAAAAGAGATCTGTCAATATTTGGCTTTTTCTGCAAGAGACCATCCAGTAGAAGCAATTAACATAAAGCAAATTCAGGTGAGGAGCTACCGTTTGTCCCATGCTAGCAAGGGAAATGGTACTCTCATAGACTTCCACTAGCAGTGTATGAGAGCACCATTTCCCTTGCTAGCACGGTTTAGCGTTTTTGGAGGGCAACTTCCATCTCCATTAACATTTAAAACTTCTCTCCAGCAATTCTACTTCTATGAATTTATGACAAAATAACTCAACATTCTTTCTAATAGTACTGCTTATAATAATTCCCACCATTAGGGAAACAGTTACATGAACTAGAGACATTCGTTCCTTAGAATAACATTACTTTTTTTTTTTTTTTTTGAGACAGAATTTCGTTCTTGTTGCCCAGGCTGGAGTGCAATGGTGAAATCTCGGCTCACTGCAACCTCCGCCTCCTAGGTTCCAGCAATTCTCCTGCCTCAGCCTCCTCAGTAGCTAGGATTACAGGCATGCGCCACCATGCCCAACTAATTTTGTATTTTTAGTAGAGAGAGGGTTTCTCCATGTTGGTCAAGCTGGTCTCGAACTTCTGACCTCAGGTGATCTGTGCGCCTCAGCCTCCCAAAGTCCTGGAATTATAGGCGTGAGCCACCTCACCCAGCCAACATTGTATCTTCAGGCAGAAATATTTTCAAGGTGTATTATTAAGAGTAAAAAAGCAAGTATGGTGTAACCCTCTGTACAGTGTGCTCCTAGTTATCTAAAAATAAAACTCACAAAACCATGTAATACTCTTCTACGTAAATAAACGCACAGAAGGGAATCCAGAAAGATACACATTAATTTGATAACAGTGGTTACAAGAATTTGGGGGTGAGGATGAAAGGGGTATTCTCTTATCTATGTTATTAATCTCACGGTTGGCGGCAGGGAATGAGGGAGGATGAACATTAGCCTACAGTAAGAGGCCTGAGTTCAGATCTTCACTCTGCCACTTACTAGTCCCACAATTACTGGCAAGCTGCTTAATCTCCCCAAAGCCTTTAGAATTACCTAGCTGGTTCATGGGGTGCTATGAGGTTTAAGTGAGAATGTATACAGCACTTTCCACAGAGATCACCACAAATAAGCACTCAACAGATGGTAGCCATTATTTGTATTATTATTAATAATAAATTCAGTATAAAAAACTGGATCCCTGAGATCATTTCAAAGAGAATCTTTATGACACTTGATTATGACTTATTATTTATATTAATCATCACTCTTCTTAAAATTATGAATTCTGTGAGTTTCAGTCATTAAATTTTGGAGCTGGAAAGGATCCTATAAGTTCATTTAACCTAGTGGTTCCCAAATTTGGCTACACAGTAGAATTAGCTAGAAAGCTTTGGGAGTGGGGGGATATTCCAATGCTTCATTTCAGACTGAATTAGAACTTCTGGGAGGTAGAATCAAAATAATCTCTATTTTTTTTGTACAGATATTCAATATCTTCACATGTACTCATACACGCACAGAACACCTTTACGGAGGGGAAACAAGGGGCAAAAGTGGAAGAAAATTTCATTGCATTCCCTTTTATAGTGTTTAAATTTTTTACCTATTCAAAAAGTAAGTCCTTAAAAAATTTAAATAATAAGCTTTCCCAGGTGAATCTAACACAATCTACAGACTAGAATGAGGGTCTTTATGCTTTGTGCCAGAAATTCCTCTTCAGAAAACTACAGAGACTTATGTATAAAGATGTCAATGTCATCATAAAAGGAAGAAAACCTAACTAAACAACAAACACCTGGAAACATTCTAAATGTCTAACAAATAAGAAATGCTCTTACAAATTTTGGTATATCCACGATAGACTATTACATGTTCATTAAGCATGTTTTTGTTTTTGTTTTGAGACAGGATCTTGCTGTATAGCCCAGGCTGGAGTGCAGTGGTGCAATCACGGCTCACTGCAGCCTTGACCTCCTGGGCTTAAGCAATCCTCCCACCTCAGCCTCCCAAGTACCTGGGACTAGAGGCACAAGCCACCATGCCTGACTAATTTTTCGTTTTTTTTTTTTTGTTGTAGAAATGGGGTCTCATTATGTTGCCAGGCTGGTATTGAACTCCTGGGCTCAAGCAATCCTCCTGCCTCAGCCTCCCAAAGTGCTGGGATTACAGGCGTGAGCCACCGTGCTAGCGTGTTTTTAATATGATTTTAAAACAGTATAGGAAAAGATGACACAATGTTAAGGGAACAAAACAATATAAATGTATATAAATTGCCTAATCATAATTTTGGAGTAGGAAGATAGGGGGAAATGTCTACAAAAAAGTGAAAGGAAATATAGTACATACAAACACAGGCCTGTGCCCTTTTCTCTTCACTCCCCACTGCCTCTCTTCAGGCCTGCCCCCATTTAGGAATTGCCCCTATTTAGCCACCCAGGCTGGCTTCAACTCCCATTTAGGAACCTAAGCAATTGATCCTATTCAGTTACCTATCATGTTCATCACATAATTATATCTTACTCACCCTCATACTTTTTGCAACTTTTAAAAAATAAGAGCTCCCTTCAGAGGACAAATACTTGCCACAACTAGGAATGTCACAGACTCTAAAGCAATGATTCCACCTTGATAAATGGTGATATATTAATCAACAAATTTACTGAACGGCGGCTAACATGTAAGACTTTAGGCTAGTGCTATTTGGACCTCACTCTGAAGCCCTGTTTCTTCCATCAAAAAGGCCCCCATCTCTGGGAACAGATAAGACACATATATGTAAGAATGAATATGTAACAATATATAAAAAAGAAGCACAGGCAACAAGTGCTACAGGAATTCATATTTGTATGTTCATATGTATATGCAGAATGAGTTACTGCACTTTGTTGAGTTTTTTAAGGCAGGGTCTCACTCTGTCACCCAGGCTGGAGTGCAGTGGCATGAACCACAGCTCACTGCAGCCTCAAACCTCCTGAGCTCAAGCGATCCTCTAACCTCAGCCTCACAAGTAGCTAAAATCACTGGTGCATGCCACCATACCTGACTAATTTTTTTTTTTTTAATTTTTTACAGAGATAGGGTCTCCTTATGTTGCCCAGCTGGTCTCAAACTCCTAAGTTCAATCTATCCTCACACCCCAGCCTCCCAAAAGTGTTGAAATTACAGGTGTGAGCCACCATGCCCGGCCAAGTTACCACACTTTGCTGTGTACATCCTTTCCGCACCCCACTAAACTGGAATATGTAAACCCCTCAGATATAGTAGTTCTACCTCATTCTTTATTTTTGTATCTAACCCTAATGCTTAATGTGTCTGACAGAGATAGTAGGTGCTTAATATGCAAACATTTTTGAGTGAATTGATTATTATAGCAGGAATAATGGTGGTGGGCAATGCCATCTCATTAAATGAATGGTGGTGTGAGGGATATAAGATAGCACTTGCCTCTGATGCATTTCAGACTGAAAAAGGTTGGGTTAAGGGCCATCAGAAGGATCTGCTAACCTGTTGGATACCTTCCAGACATCATTTCTTGGTGGGGGAGCAGGGGACACAAGGGAGAGTTTAGATCTGTACTAAGCATAGTTTTCTTTATCTTTCAGAGGAAAAAAGCAATGACAAGCAAGCTTTCCCTACTTTTTTTCAGGCTAGGCCACATCTCACAGTGGAGTCCTCTGTGCCGGCCATAACCTTGTCAATCCATACCCTCCCATCCCCTCTTCTTCTGGCCTCATACAGAACTCGTCATTCTCCTGTCTGTCAACCCCTCAGCCAAGAAGAGAATTCATGCTAGCCATCAGACAGCCATCTGACGTCCTAGCTAGGAATCAGTGACCTAAACCTCCCAGGGAAGCAACGACCTAATTTAAAGAGAGGGTTCATCCCTAAAAAGTCGATAGGACCATACAGAACAAGGTCAAAGTTCACCCTGGAAGCAATGAGAAAAGAGAACTGAGGATGAATCCTGAATTTTCCCATCCTGGATTTTCTTGGTTCTCCAGGACACAGTACACACTACAGGATTAGTATTTATCTGGAAAAAAATCTTCAAAGTACATCACCTCCCCTGGCTTTGGGCAAACTTTAACCATTCTGAGCAGAAAATAATTTACCTTCTAGAGTTCCTTTAGTAAAGTGTCCTATGGCCTTGAAATAAGGAAGTTCTCCTTCATTTCTAACCTAAAGTATTTCTGTTAAAATTGAAATTTATTTCTTTTTTTTTTTTTTTCTTTTGAGATGGAATCTCACTCTGTCGCCCAGATGGAGTGCAGTGGCGCGATCTCGGCTTACTGCAAGCTCCGCCTCCCGGGTTCAGGCCATTCTGCCTCTGCCTCAGCCTCCGGAGTAGCTGGGACTACAGGCGCCCGCCACCACGCCTGGCTAATTTTTTTGTATTTTAGTAGAGATGGGGTTTCACCGTGTTAGCCAGGATGGTCTCGATCTCCTGACCTCGTGATCCGCCGTCTCTGCCTCCCAAAGTGCTGGGATTACAGGCATGAGCCACTGCGCCCGGCCTGAAATTTATTTCTTCAGAAGACATTCAAGGCAGCAAATTAGCATCCTGTGTCATTACTTCTCAGGTTATTCATGCATGCTAATGCTTGAGACTCACGACTCTACTTCCTAACCTTTAGAGGATTTAAGTTTCACTTCCCCAGTGCTAATAATTCTACTTTTTTCTTTTTCATAGGTTCCATGATTTCCCTTCTCTATCTCTTTATACCTATCTCAGTTTCTTTCCACTCTTAAGATTGTTCTTTCCACCTCAACCTTTATTCCTCTTCTCCCTACCTTCCCATCCCTAAATCTCCTATCTTAAATGGACAAAGCCTTGTTTTACCACCCCCCATTTTTCTGACCTGGCATTCTTCCCTGTAGAAATGTTAATTAGCATGTAGGATTTAATTAATTCAGCACCTAATTAAAAATGAGAGAGGAAGAGAGGGAGAGGAGGAGGGCGGGACAGACAGTGCCTGCTTCAGTGCAGAAGGCACCGCAGATGGTTCTGGGTTGGCTGGCATCATGCCACCGCCCTCCAAGCCCCCCCCTGCCCCCGCCCCCCGGCAACAGCATGCACAGCGAGGGGGGAGGGACAAAAGTGAGGGGCATAGGCTGGCAGAGTCTCTAGACAGGCTCATTCAGTCCTGCCGCTGCTTTGTGCTGGGGAGAGACAGAAAGAGAAAACAAGAGAAAGGGAGGGAGAGACATGGACATACCCACACTCAGGAGCCAAAGAATGGGGCATCTGAACCGAATAATTCCTCTCCTCTTCAACACTGGAAGAAGCCAAGAGAGCTTGTTCATTCCAAGAGTCAGCATCTTGGGGTTCCCTGGCTCTTAAGGATCACTGAGGACAAGATGGGAAAACATAGGACTGATCTTCTGGAGAAAAAGGATAGCTTACTTTGGCAACCAGGGACCTACTCTGCTGCCATTCTTCCCACAGCATGCTGTTTGCTCAGCAGGAGCAAGAGATGAGGAAGATAGCTATTCAAAATGAAAGATGGGGGTAGTGGGCATGGATGGGCAACAGGGAGCAAACGAACAAGAAGGAGATTTAAAGGAAGGGTATCCATGAGAGAAAGGGAGAAGTGAGGAAAGCAAAGAAGAAATAAATGATGGAGGAGAAGGAAGAGGAGGAAGTTAGGGGCACTGCGATGCTTTGTTTGCCAAGATGGATAAAGAGGGATGGAAATGTCTATGCAGAGGACTCCACATACTGATCCCACATAGCCTAGGCCAGGCAGAGGGCAATGGCAGCACTGCAGGCAGAATGCAGGAGCAGATCTTTCTGAGGGGCAATCAAGCTGCTGGAGACAGGGAACCCATTCCACAGGATCTTCCTAAAAACTGGATATTTCTACCAAACCAGGAATTTATCAAAAGCAATGGAGAAAATCTTCCAAATGAACAGAGAAGGAGGCTAGAATGACAGGAAACTGCAAAATCCGATTCCAGGAGCTCCAGCAGGGAGATGGGTGAGGAATGGGATTTGGAGCAGTACCTAGTGGCTCTCTAGGAGTGTCCCCTGATACTCTCAGGGGAAATGTGTCCAGTAGGGGATTGATGTAGGATATGAGGGCTGAGAAAGAGACAAAAGATTTGGTTTCAGAAAGCACCCCTTTGGTGGGAGGCACCTAGGAAGCTTTGTGGCTTGAAGCCTCAGGGGTACTACCTAAGGAGGGTAAGAAGGAAGTCTGCCATCAGTGACAGATTACGTAAGACTCAACTGAAGGAAACTAAGAAGGAGGGTGTGAAGCCAGATGAAGGTTTTCTGGTGTTAACTGCCACAGAGCTGAATGCAGTACAGAGAAGGGTCATTGTAACTAAGAGACAAGGTTTTCCTGGCTAGGAATTTTGATTTGATCTCTTTACCACCTAGGGCTTCCTGTAAGAGTCAGCAGTGAGTAAATCAAAATTGGGAGAGAGGAAGTAGAAACTCAGGGGCTTTCTGTTCTCCAGAGCCCACCCGTGGGGCTAAACCCAAGGCTGGGAAATGAAACAAAGCAGTTGTCAGGGTAAGGTACCATAGGCTCAGTCAAAGTGGCACATACAAATGCTTTCTAAGCCTATTTTCTATTCTAAGCTTTAACTAACAATAAAAATTATAAGGAAATGTATTAATATAGCTACAATGGTAGTTTTACACTAGAAAGAAATGCTGTAAGATTTAGAGTTACCAGCACTAGTGAAGGGGGTGGTCCATAGAGCCTTTTGTTATTTAAGTGATCCTGGGACTGAAGAGCTTGCTGCAAATGATCAGCACAGAGAGAATGGAGCATCCAGAGTTCCAGCATCCACCACCACATGCCACCCAGCCCCAAGGTATTTAGCAGAAGGAGTATGCTAGCCAGCAGTAAGGTCAAATTAAATGTGGAATGGGAATTTATTCCCTGCCTTGGTACTCTGGAGGCCCCTGTAGTAGGCTAGCCTATGTAAGGCCTGCGGAAATGCTAATCCCATCCCAGTGAGCTAGATTCCTCAACCAGCCAGCCAAGCCCACACACCCTGACTGTCTTGCTGCTGATGCTGTCTCAGCATCAGGCCAACCAAAGCCAGCTTTTGACACAAAACCTGGCCACATTGCTGCCTTCAAGGCTGCCAGTGGCTCTGGGGATGAATTGGGGACATTGGTTTCTAAGGGGTAGTAAATGGAATGTCAGACCTGGATGTCAGAGAAAACAGATTCTAATACCAGCTCTGCTAATGATTTATTTGAATAGTCTTAGATAAATCATTTCCCCCTATAGGGCCTGTAAGCAAAAGAAAACAAAAATCAAACAATTTTAGCTACAGCAATGTAAGTACCTAGAAAAAAAATAGTTAAAACTCAATTTACTGCTCTCCCAAAGGATGCTAAAGCAGAAAAGTCTCTACCATTCACTTCAACAAATATTTATTGGGCCTTGCTTTTTAAAAGAGGGACCTAAACAGAGATCGCTGTCTACATTACATGAAACCATGATCCTAACTACAGTCCCCTGAATAGAGCAAGAAAGATCTCTAAGAAAGGAAATAGGAAAATCTGCCGAGGAAATGAAGAGGCCACTGGCCTCTGCCTCCACCAACACATGTATGCACCTTAGGAAGGCAGGAGAGGCAGGCAAGAAGACAGGGCTCCACAGGCACTTCCAAGGCTCAGACAGTAAGGTGAGGGATTGGTGTTCTAGTCCCTGCTTTTCACTTGGCTCTGGCAAACTCTGCCTCTCCCCATAGTCCAGGATTCAGTCTTGACCCACACATGCTGAGGAAATGGAAGCCAGCCATTCTAGGACTGCCATTTAAGCTAAGGAAGATCTCCTCCCACCAGGGAATCAAGGAAAGAGGTCCATATTTTGGCCTATTCCTAGGATATACAGAAGTCAGACTCAGCACTACCATCCAGGGAATAACTAGGATGCTATTAATTCATAAAGAATAATCCAATAAGAGAAAAATTAGCCATCCTAGAAATTGGGTAAGTTTACAATAAAAAACACTACTGAATTAGGTGGTTGTGGGGTACTGGTCTCGCAATGAAAGGTCTCCAAAATAAAGTTAAGAAGTAAGATGATGCAAGAGCTGACATAACAGTCTAAAGAGTGTGGGTGTATTCTGGAAAGGCTAAACAATACAGGGCACTGTGGGCTGAATGGGGCAACCATGTAAATTCAGCTGTGATAAAGGAATGACACGGAATGACAAAAAGAGGAAGCAGACTACAAGAGTGTGCCAAGGTCCTGCAGCCAGAACTGTGCTCAGCAGTGACCAGAGAGCCGGGATGCCCATCACGTAAGTGTCACAGCTGTCCTGGCAAGAACCTTCTAAGGACACAAAAGATCAGTAACAGGACATCTCCTCCAGTCTTCAAAACATAGGATAATGAAAGTAGAAGTATCCTTAGCAATCTAATCCAAAAGTTTCTGGATGAAGCCACTATTATCTGAATTATTGCTATTCCCTAGCTCCCATTTTCCCAGCATGTAGAACCCAAATCTGTAGATTCAGGTAACACAGGATCGATCCCTTGCCAAGTGAACTCTCATTATCCAAATCCAGGAACTGAATAGATGCGGACAGCAAAGGATATTTTCTCTCTCCCATCATGTTTCCCCTACAAAGCCTCATCATTCTCCCCACCTACTCTTCAGTACTGACCCCTCGGTTCTCCTCACCCTATTCTCTTCTAAGCCACTCTCATCTACAGCCCCCTTTCATTGGGAGAGTCATCTGTAAGATGTCAAGGATAGAACAGATAATGAAAAAGAAAGGGAGTAAGGAAGAGTGTAGATTTCAGATAAGGAAGTGAGACGGAGATCCTGCAGACAGACAGAGAGAAAGAGAGAGACAGAAAGCAAGAGAGCTGGAGCTGGGGGAGGGGAAGAAGATGGCACTGCGGAAAAAAGAGCACCACAAAATTAATTTGAGGAAGGGAACAGTAGAGGAGACGTTGGTGGAATAACAATCAGGCAGTAGAGGGCTGGGGAAAGGGGGAGGGCGACAGGGTGGGGAGGAATGATGTTGGTGGGGAGGGCCCTGCCTGCAGAGCAACAGCAGCACCACCTATGGGTATGGTGAAGGGCTACAGGCTGCAACAAAAGAGGTCCTCGCCTGGGCATGGGAGTCTGGGGTGCAGGTTGGGAGGAAGAAGCCATGGCTTTTGCCCTTCAAATCTCTTGGTTACACAACATGCAGGCTAGAAGAATAAATTGTATATGGCTCTCCTGGGAAGAGAGGGACTTAAGGTAAGGGAGGGAAGACAGAGAACTCCCGGCTTTTTCCATTACAAGGGGGTTTCCCCTTCAGAATTCAGGCAGTAGAAAAGACAAGAATATGAAGAGGGAGGAACACTAGGTACTGAAAGGAATGTGAGCACCTGCTTATTTCATTACCTGGAGAAAGAGTTTTTATCTTTATTTCCAAGTGATTTCCTTTCCCCACTGGATATGAGAGAATACAGCTACCTCCCTGGGGCCATGAATGCCCCTCACTCGGCTGCTTCCTCCCAGCACTGCCTCAAAACTCCCAACCACCATTAGAAACCCCCAGGGAGCCACCAAGCTCTAAGAAGGAAAGAAGGGAAAGGCTCCCCACCACCAAACAGACCAAGTAGGGGAGGACAGGGCGGAATGAAAGAGAGAATGCAAAAGCTCTGCAGAGGGAGGGGAGAGAGAAATGTGATCAGCAGTATTTGTTGTGCTTCCAGGGAGGAAGGATCTGTCACATTTTTAATAATAATAAATACATGAAGACAGATTTGCCAGCACTGCTCTGGCTCCTTGAGAAGTGTGGGGGAGGGGAAGCAATGCAGCTGCAGCACAGACCAATATCTCCCCCTCCCCTCCCCTATTAGATAGGCTCAAGTATTGCAGCAGCCCCTCCCCCTCTAACCGCAGTCCTCCCCTTCACAGCCCACCCTTTCCATGGTCCCTTCACACAGATCTGCCCCTCCTTCCCCCACTTGTATCGCTACTCACTCCAACCCCACTCTATCCTTTCAGTGCTGGTCCTCATTTAACACAGGCTTACTCTAGCTGGAAGAGGCCTTAGCACCTACATCTTAGATGAATGAATCTGCTCCCCCAATCCTAAGGCTGTGCTCTTTCCAACCAGTGCCCTTCATTAGCTGACAGCAATCTTCCTCATACTCCACACAACATTCCCACAGATGTAATCCAGCACATTTCAGCATTTCCTGGATTCCACCAAAAAGGATTGCTTTTCTTCCCCATTTTAATCTCAATGTGACCTCCTTTCTCACATCCTTCCTTAAATATAATGGCCATCAAATGTGTTTGTGTTTAGGGGGTGTCAGGGCCTCAACACTCGGTGACTACTGCCACCTATTGACCCAAATTTGTTCAAGATAGACCTTTAATACACTTCTTACACAGCGACGTTCTGTTATTTCAAAAGCATCAATAGCTTAAACATGCAAAGGCATGGCTCTTGGGGCTTCTCTGAGACCCTCTGAACAATGAGATCAAAGAAACACAAAAGCAAGACTGGGCAGAGAGCCAGAGCATTGATGCCTTTCCTCATGCAGAGGCAGAAAACGAGGCCCAAGGAATGAAAAAGCAACTTTAAGTTCCCTCAAGGTTCTCTAAGCAAAGATGAATAGGAAAGAGTTTTTCTTAAGGGCTGGTAAAAATTTCATGTATCACAATATAAATGATGTTACCAATGGAGCAGGAGGCAGGATTCCACTCACATACCTCCATCAAATTAGTCAAATCTTTGGCATGAATCTGGGATTTATAGACTTAAAAACGATTCCAGGGAGGATGGGGGACACTCAGAGGTGTTTGATTTTCACCCAATCTGTACCAATCAGAACTTGGAGATTGGACAAACTGGGCTCTGAAAAAGGGCAGGTCTATACCACGCAGTTCTATGGTTTAGCTACGTCCTATTCACCAACTAAAGGAATGAAGAGAGTTTGAACTCTCCATGGTGCTGACAATTGACACACTAATACTTTCCCGCACAAACAAAACACATTTTTACTAATAAGGTTATCTATGAAGACTGTTGTGAATTCCCAACAGACATTTCCCCAAACCTTCATAAAATCCTAACAAAACAATGCTTTTAAGGCAAAGACAGGCCTTGGCCAAACTCTCTTCCTTGTCCCCTAAGATGAAAAGAATAAGGCGGAGATATAAACTACTTGTATAGAATAAAGCTATCACATGATAAAACGATCACGATAAAACAAACAGGCAAGGTGCTCATGTGTGCATTAATGACAGCTATTACTTAGTGAACACCAGAAATGATCTGTTGTCAGCAATACACTGAGAAAATCTGATATTCATATGGTCTGAATAATCAGAGAACTGAATCTATGAGTAGGAATAAGGGAAAGAAAAAAGTGAACAGAACAGCCATAACGAAATCCTAAAATTTTAATTCTTAGTTCCCTTGTTCTACTACCCTAACAGTTGTTCTCAAACTATATTCTAAGGTATTCGAAAGGTTCCTTGGGGGCTCCTCAGGAATCTTGGAGAAAGGGGGTCATAAGAACACGGAACTTTAGGACTCCTCATCCCCACTTCAATCAAAGTAACCGCACTTACCCCTGTTTTACATATTGAGAATCCATGTAATACTCTATCAAACAATACACTCTAAACAGTGTTTGATGACTCTGGCACAAACATTCTCAGAAATAGTTCAACTTTTTACCAGAAACTTATTTCAAATAATGCCTAAAAGCCAGGGAAAACAAAATGTCCTGGGATTAAAGACTTGATTGAATTAATATAAGGTCCACAAAGGCAGGGATTTTGTCTGCTGTGTTCACTGGTATACCACAAAGAGACCAGAATTGTGGAACTTGGGGTTTCCTTGAAGACAAGGCCTCTAACAGAAATGCGGCAGTAGGGTGGGGGAGCTAGATTATAAACCATCTACAAATGAAAAAGATTTTTTAACCCTGAAGATTTTCATGAACCACAGGACACTTGAAGTCCTCCATCCTCAGTGTTCTCCAAGCACTGGTTCTACAACTTAGGAAAAATTGTTTGCCCTAAGTGTCTCAGCTTCCTCACTAGTAAAATGGAGATGGCATACATTTTATAAGGATTACTAGGTGCAGTGGCTCACATCTGTAATCCCAGCACTTTGGGAGGCCGAGATGGGTGGATTACGAGGTCAGGAGGTTGAGACTTTCCCGGCTAACACAGTGAAACCCCGTTTCTACTAAAAATACAAAAAATTAGCCTGGCGTGGTGGCACACAGCTGCAGTCCCAGATACTCGTGAGGCTGAGATAGGAGAATCGCTTGAACCCAGGAGGCACAGGTTGCAGTGAGTGGAGATTGCACCACTGCACTCCTGCCTGGGCAACAGAGTGAGACTCTGTCTCAAAAAAAAAAAAAAAAAAATTGTAAGGATTAAGCATAAAGCACTTAGCTCAGCATATAATACAGTTTTTTTTGTTTTTTTGGTCTTTTTTTTACAGGGGTCTTGCTGTCATTCAGTCTGGAATACAGTGGTGAGATCATAGCTCACAGCAAGCTCAAACTCCAGGGCTTAGGCAATACTCCTGCCTCAGCCTCCCAAGCAGCTGAGACTATAGGCGCACACCACCACATCTGGCTAATTTTTTTATTTTTTATTTGTTTTACAGACAGGGTCTTGTTGTGTTAAACACGCTGGTCTTGAACTCCTGGCCTCAAACAATCCTCCTGCCCCAGCCTCCCAAAGTGCCGGGATTATAGATATGAGCCACCACACCTGGCCAGAAGGTAGTATCTGTTTTGCTTTTTTAAAAAACAGTGCTTCCCTTCCCCTGACAGTTCCCATAATCCACAAATCTTAATAAATTAGAAACAAATACAGTCGTCCTAACAAGCAAATGAAGTGGTTTTAACTAAAGTATTTTTGAACAGAATCACTCATCTAGTTAGTTCAGTCGTAAAGGAAAAAAAGTCTCCAAATCTGTTCTTGTGGCTTTGTTTAGATTCCCTCGAGGAAACAGAAGTATGAGAGCCCAGGGCATGTCAGACTCCCTCAGATCTATCAGGAACTAAAAGTGAGCAGCCCCAGACATAAACCCATCTTGGTGTCATCCACAAAAGCTGTAGGCTCTTTGACTTGAAGGGAATCTCAGAGATGAAGTCTAATACATTAATTTCTTAGCTGAAGAAAATTAAAGGCCAGGGATATTAAGTGATTTGCCCGAGATCACAGAATTAGCAGAAGACAGTCATAGGTCCAGTCTCTTAACTACTTTCTACCAGGCAGCAGACTGAAAGTAGACCCCTGCCCCAATCAGGCAGAATAGTATAAATCCAAATTCATAAATTCATAATCGACAAGGTTTTAGTCACATACTAACCCAAATTAATTTGTCTATCGATATAATCCAGCAATACTAGACACTAAAATCAAATGTTCATGAGACCCAAAGCCTTTTTTAAAAACTCCAATGAATTAATTCTACAGACCCAACTTCTATCTTTTTTAATCCCTTTTTTCACTTTCTGTATTATCCAAGGCCTGTGGGATATCTCACCAACAGAGGTTATTCTCTCGTTAGAATACAAGATCTCAGATGTGTAACTCCCACCAGTCTCCTGGACTGAGTTTGGCTAATTATTTCTGTGGGATTTTCATTTGCTTGGCTGTTAAGCTAGGAATATTCTGCTTGTCTGCTGGCAATTTTTATTTTTTTCGCCAGCTTTTTATAGAAGGGTTGGCCTTTACTGACTCTGGTAAAACAACCCTCAGTTGAAGGCAGGGTAAGAGACTGAATAACACGACTATACTGACTCTTCACTCTAGCCTTCTTACTCACTCTACTATTTTCTACAAACTCTCTCAGTAACTGACCCAAGATCAGCCTTATGTTCATGCTATTTCAGAAAGAAATGAAAAACATTCAGGGAAGTGAAGACAAGAATAATCTTGCTGATGTGGAAAGGTTCTATCTTGCTTTTGATTACAGCCAAGCTCCACAAGTTTCTTGAACCACTTATGCCACCTGGTGGCCAGCCCAGATAACACCAATAAAACCTAAAACTCATGTATTAATATCTCAATCTGTATTGTAACAAATCATACAGGAAGTTGAGGCAACATGGGTTGGAAGAGCTATTATACCACCCTCGTCTCTCAATATTTTCCAATTTTTTGTTTCTGGGAAAAATATACTATCAAAGAAAACAATACAAATGTTTTGCACTTCCAAAAAATCTTTCCCTTTTCACCAACCACTCACCAAAAATATCCCAAACCCAACGAGTCCAGTCATATAACACATGTGAAAAAAGGGGCTTTAATTCATAAGTAAAATCAATTTTATTAGTAAGGTTCTTTCTACATGTCCAAAGCAAACAATTAATGAATTCCACGGAAAACAACCCATATACAATGAAATTAGAAGTATCTCAGGATGACAAAAAATATACAAATATGTACACCCATAATCACCGCCGCCTCCGAAAACCTGAAAGGAAGGGAAACCAAGAATGAGGCAAAAGACAGTTAGAAAAGCTAAAGGGACAGGAAAAGAGGATATCTAGAGAGAAGGGCTCACAGGGGTGGGGTCTCCTAGGCAGTACTCTGAGTATCTTCCCAGGGCAAAAGATGTGAAGTAGGAATAAAATTGAAATGGGATAATGGTTCTATTTAGGGAAGCCTGAACAGGAGCTGTGGGACCTTAGAGGTGGAATCCAGAAATTCATTTTGTGAATGATGCTGATTTCCAGCTTAGGAAAGAAAAAATAAAAGCCTACCTAAGGAGATTAT
Organism: Colobus angolensis palliatus; assembly: GCF_000951035.1. Taxonomy (NCBI): domain Eukaryota; kingdom Metazoa; phylum Chordata; class Mammalia; order Primates; family Cercopithecidae; genus Colobus; species Colobus angolensis. The sequence goes on from NW_012122709.1 coordinate 4,522,088, forward strand.
TACCCAGTACAGAAGAGATACTACAAGGGTTGGTGAGACCCAGAATGGCAAATCCAGAGAGTCTCAATTTGTAGTCCCCACCTTGCACCTGATCACCTAAGTCCTGGCAGTTCACTGACCTTTTTTCTTCCGACCTTTCTTAGGTATCTTCTTCCGCTTCTTAATAGGATTCTGATCCTGGAGACAGATGGAGAAGTGAAGGAATGGCACTGTGCTTTTGAGAGCCAGCATCCCTTCCCCAGTTTCTCATGGTAATAAGCCCCACATACATTTGGCTGAAAGCAAGAAAGTCACATCCTACTACAACCATATCTCAACCTCACCTCATCAAGATGAGAAGTTCCCCCTGTCAAAGCACTGATGTCACTAAAGTGCGTGAGGGAATGAAGTTGTGAGCTCATGACATCTGCTCGTTTTCGTCGTCCTTTCTCTCGCTTACTGACGCTCAAACGCACCATCATGCTCTCCTCATAGTTAACCCTGCCAGAGAAAGCCAGTTTCCAGCAGGCTCAGACCATGGAGATGGAAAGCTCCAGCCCAGAACCTGGCCCAAGTATTTACTCATCCCTTGTTCAGGGAGTTCTCAAGAAGTTTCACAGCAGATCAACATATTGATTTAGTAAGGACATATTGAATGTTCAATACTGAGCTTCCTCAATGAAACATGCTCTGTGCTAGAACTTCCCTCATGCTAGATATGAATCCATAGCCTATTCATAATACTATTTAAAATATTATACCAACATTTTTTTAATTTCAGCTCTATAAATGGGTTTCCCTAAATGTGTCCATTCATGCAAATCCATCAACTGTAAAGACTGCACCTGAGCAAAGTTGATGAGCCTGTATTCAATTACACTGCTTTTCTACTTTCCTTCCCTGAACTTATCTAGCACTCACAATGTCACTATAAAAACCTACCTTTATTGCCTTCTGCACAAAAGTGAGAGCTGTGACAGTGAAACACAGAATTTTAAAGTTGCACTATGTGGAACTGCATATATTCCTCTCTAAACTGCTTTTTTTTCCCCTCAAATCGCATGTCGAATTGTAATGTACTGCTTTTGCTTTGAACAGTTGGGGTAAAAATTTTCCTAGCTCCTATCCTGTACTCCAAACTCCTGATTCTTAGAAACTATCATCCCAAATTTTTCACTCCATTTTCTATATAACATCAATTCTCTTGGTACCAAACTTAGTCACGTTAGTCTAAAGCATGAGGACAGGACTCTAGAGTGTAGGAATAATTTCTAATGCAAGGGCTCAGACCTGTGTTGGTCCTCCTGACTCTGGCGAGTAACATGGGGATGCCGAGCATCACGGATTTCCTCTGGAGCATCTGAGTACTGCTCCTTAAGTTCACGAATGACAGAGCTACTCAATGCCCGTCTCTTGGCTCGTTCCAGACGCTTCTTCTCCCGCTCAGCTTCTGTTTCATCTACATGATGAAAATAAGCAGGGGTTATCCAAGAACAGGGAAAAGAAGAGAAACAATTCATACTGAGGAGGCAGCAGCCAAAGTTCATACCATAATGTACTGGAACCAAGCGTGGAGGAACATATTTCTTAGACACTCCTTTCACAGATTTCTTCCCTGAAGCCTCAGACTGGCCATCTTCTACTTCATCTTCCTCCTCATCCTCAGAGCTCAACTACAAAAGAAATAATGTCTGCAAACTGAGGAAACATTCATAAGTGAGAAGAAAACCCAAAGCTGGAGTACCCTGGGGAGGTGGGAATATAAAAAGGCAGAAAAGGAAATCTCATACTCAGCATTCTAACACACAAGTTGGAAAGTCAAGTCCTAAGAGAATCCCAGGGGATCCAGGATCACCACGAGGCTCACCTAGGTATAGATGTCTCAGAAAAAAATCAGGAGAATAATACAACCCCTTACCTTGCTCATCATATTGCTGGGATGAGGCTTAAAACGAAGTGGGTCATTCTCACCTGAAATAAATAAACCAAGGAATTTTACAAAATTTGTAACTTTCTGATGGTCCCCACAACTTCATGGTGGTCTCCTCACTTACTAAGGCTTCCGGTCACTGCAGTCTTGACCAGTTTGTCAATTTGATACTTCAGTTTTTGGTCCAAGGGACGAAGCTTTTCCAAAACCTACAACATGGTAGTTAAACGGGATTACATTTCCTTCCCAAAATGAAGCACACACCAGAGTCCCTATATTAAGGTGCCACATAAGGCACCTAAAATAAGTACAAAGTAGAGCAAATGAACAGAAAAACACCTTTTTAAATTTGGTTTCCTTAAACATGAGAAGACTCACTTAAATGAGAGCTACTATGTGACAGCCTTGGAGCTCAAGATTTAGAAACTTAAAACCCCAAGACGCCAAATGCTTCATACCGTGCGAATCTCCACCAGTCTCAAAACTCCATCATGTCCCTGAAGAGACCCTCCTGAGGCTTTGTCCAGAATGAGGTGGGTCAAATCCATAAGGTACATGAGCAGCAGCTGGTCTTTCACTTCCAAGAAGCTGAGACCCTGAGTTGAACAAAAGAGAAAGAGATGCAGATTTGGTTTTAGCTAAAGAACTAGGATGAAAGCCTAGGGTAAACAGGATGTTTCTCCAAGTTCAAGATTTTCCCAATCACTTCATATTAGATATCTGGAGTAGTCTCAAGAAGTAGCTGTGCCTAAGATGGCCAATGAGAAAGTTACGCTAATACAAGAAAAACAACGCTCAGAGAATTAATAGAAGACAATGAGAAGAGGAAAATCGATAAACTACCCTCCAAAAAAGACTATAAAAGGGTTTCTCAATCTCAGAGCTATTGACATTTGACGCCAGAACATTTTTTGTTGAGGGCTGTCCTGGGCATTGTAGGTTTTCAGCAGCATCCTTGGCCTCTTCCCATGGATGGCCCCTCCAAGCTGTAGCAGTCAAAAATGTCTCCACACACCGCCAAATTTTAAATTAATTTAATCAAAGTAATTACTAATTTCTCCCCATACAATGGAATTATATGATACAGGTAAAAACAATGATTTATATATAATGACATCGAATTAAATCCATGTCAGCACAAGTTGCAGAAAGTATAATATGACTTCAATTGTGAAAGTGTGTGTGTGTGGGGGGGATATGATGAATACATTTTATACACATAGAAAAATGTCTACAAGACAACACACAAGTAACTGCTACTCCTAGGGTGAGATGAGGAAAAGGAAGAAATGGTGTACTTTAGACTGAAAAAGTGTTGCATATATTATTTTCATAATTTTAAAAATCTCAAAAAAATATACCACAGTGGTTATCTCAGAGTGGTGATTATACTGATTTTTCATTTTTTTCTTTGGGCTTTTATGTATCTTCCAAACTTCACAGCCCTAAGAAAACCTATTTCAGAGACGTTAAATACTTTGGCCAAGATAACACAGTAATATAAGTAGAGCTAAGATTCAAACTCAATCTGACTCCAACACCTAATCCCTGGATGTCTTTAAGCCAACATGCTAAGCTCTCGAGATCAACACTACTGTGGTATAGAAGGAGAGCAAAGGATTTAGAGTCCACAAACTGAGTTTAAGTTCTGAAATAGGTATTTGGTAGTCAAACATTGAGTAAGTCACTTAACCTTGTGACTTCAGTCTTTTTTTCTTTTTTTTTTGAGATGAAGTCTCACTCTGTTGCCCAGGCTGGAGTGCAGTGGCACTGTCTCAGCTCATTGCAACCTCCACCTCCCAGGTTCAAGCGATTCTCCTGCCTCAGCATCCTAAGGAGCTGGAATTACAGGTGCCTGCCACCACGCCCAGCTAATTTTTTGTATTTTTAGTAGAGATGGGGTTTCACCATGAATGGCCAGGCTGGTCTCGAACTCCTGACGTCATGATCCACCCGCCTCAGGCTCCCAAAGCGCTGGGATTACAGCCGTGACCCACTGCGCCAGGTCAACCTCAGTCTTATCAGTAAAATATATACGATATTTCCTTCCTGCCACAAAGAACAATTATGAGGCTCAAACAAGATAATGTGAAAGTACTTTGTAACCTATAAAGCACCTAGTAAAACTCTTTGGTCAAAAAGGTAAGTTAATATGTATTTGTTCAACAAACAAACAAATATATAGTGATCTAAGAAGGATGCTGGCAACTCATCCATCTCCAAAAGGCACTGAAATGGTTCAAAGCATGGTACCCAAGGCCAGGTGTGGTGGCTCACACCTGCAATCCCAGCAATTTGGGATGCCGAGGTGGACAGATCACCTGAGGTCAGGATTTCGAGACCAGCCTGGCTAACATGGTAAAACCTCGTCTCTACTAAAAACACAAAATTAGCCGGGAGTAGTGGCAGGCACCTGTAATCCCAGCTACTCGGGAGGCTGAGGCAGGAGAATCACTTGAACCCAGGAGGCAGAGGTTGCAGTGAGCCAGGATCATGCCACTGCACTCCAGCCTGTGTGACAAAGGGAGACTCCATCTCAACAAAACAAAACAAAAAAGCATGGTACCCAGGACAAAAACAGGTAAGAATTTGAGAAGCAGGCTCTTCTGATGTGCTTGGGCATTGTCAAATTCAAACTGAGCTATAAGCATATGAGAGAAAAACAAAGACTTAAATTTTTTTAAATAAAAATGGACAATAAGAACATAAGCGAATGATAAAGGCAAGAAGGGAATATATTTTGAATGCTTAGTTATCTTTCTGTAAGCACAAATTTGCTGTAACTCCTGTGCTTAAAACTCCTTCAGTGATTCTTATTACAATGATTTTCATACTTGTGTTTACCCATAGAATATTTGGCTTAAATATCTTAGGACAAAAGCTCAATATATAAAAACAGATAATACCAGAGTTTTCAGTTAAGCAGGAATGAGAGGTCCAGAGTTGTTGTTCTACATTGTCCCCAACCAGTAATCCCTGAGAAGGTTCTACCAGACCTTAATTTGAAAACTACAATATTTCAATTGTTGTTTTGTTTTTTCTCAGATGGAGTCTTGCTCTGTCACCCAGGCCGGAGTGCAGTGGCGTGATCTTGGCTCACTGCAACCTCTGCCTCCTGAGTTCAAGCGATTCTCCTGCCTCAGCCTCCCAAGTAACTGGGATTACAGACAGGCACGTGCCCCCATGCCTGGCTAATTTTTGTATTTTTAGTAAAGATGGGGTTTTGCCATGTTGGCCAGGCTGGTCTTGAACTCCTGACCTCAGGTGATCTGTCCGCCACAATCTCCCAAAGTGCTGGAATTATAGGCGTAAGCCACTTTTTTTTCTTAGCCAGGCCCTTTTTTTGTTTGTTTGTTTGTTTAGACAGTCTCACTCTGTTGCCCAGGCTGGAGTGCAGTGGTGCAATCGTGGCTGATGGCAGCCTCGCCCTCCTGGGCTCAAGCGATCCATTCACCTCAGCCTCCCGAGTAGCTGGGACTATGGGCACACGCCACTGCGCCCAGCTAATTTTTTATTTTTTTGTAGAGACAGGTCTCACCACGTTGCCCAGGCTGGTCTCAAACCCATGGGCTCAGGCAATCCTCCCACTTTGGCCTCCCAAAGTGCTGCGATTACAGGCGCATATTTCAATTTTAAGATGCACATTGTTTTCATATTTTAACATCTCTGAAATCAGGATGTGTGTTTCAGTCACTGGCATCTTGGTATTATGTCATGAGGAATTTTTTTTTTTTTTTTCAGACAGCATCTTGCTCTGTCACCCAGGCTGAATGTAGTGGCACAACCACAGCTCACTGCAGCCTCAACCTCCCAGGCTCAAGCAATCCTCTGGCCTCAGCATCCCGAGTGGCTGGGACTACAGGCACATGCCATCATGTCCGGCTAATTTTTAACTTTTGTAGAGACAGGGTCTCACTGTGTTACCCAGGTTGGTCCCGAGCTCCTGAGCTCAAGCAATCCTCCAGCCTCAGCCTCCTGAAGTGCTGGGAATTACAGGCATGAGCCACCAGGCCCAGCCTGTCACATTTTTTCTTAATATACACAATAAGTGATATGTTCCAATTAATAACTGTCTTAGATTAAATGAAATCTGAAAGTAACTCCTCATTTGGCCTACAATGATCTTCAGAGTGACTACTTTTCCAGTCTTATTTCCTACCCCCACCACACATAACACAGAAAGTACATCCTATCACAAAAACGGCTTCCTCCTTTCCCATAATATCACCATACTTTCAGGCCTTTGTGCATTTGCACATGTTCCTTCTTTCCTTCTTTCTGTCCCTCCTGTTTATTCCTCAAAATCCTATCACCTCCTCTGGGAAGCCTGTCCTGAATCCCTCTGCTCTTCTGGCAGTTAATTAATCCCTCTCTTTGGCTAGAGACTCCTCATAACTCTGTAATGTGATTGCTACTATTAATACTTACATCTATTGCTTTGCTTTGTCTTCCCACTAGACTTCAGCACAGAAAGCGAATCGTATTTATGTTTGAAGCTCGAGCACTTAGGATATATAAGACACAATAAACATACAATGAAAGAACTACTGAGAACGTTAAGTCAGGGGATGCTTACTGCTTGAGTACATCTTACCTTTTCTGTAGGATAGGCACCAGCTTGAACTTTTTGTGTCAGTGATTGCACTTGTGCAGTTATAGCCATCACCTGAAATTAGCCCAAATGAAACAACTGACTAGACTGTATCAAATCATGTCTGCAAACTGTGAAGAGCAAAAGCTAAACAATGCCACCTAAAAATCGTCTGAAACACTGTCTAAAGTACAGTACTATCTTCTCACTTCTGGGAAAGTATAGGGGAGATGGTTCTTCAAAAAGTAAAAAAAAAAAAAAAAAAACTTTTTAAAGAAGAGACCATCTTTTACTGAACCATAGGGAGGAGAAAAGTGACTGGAGGACTGTAATTTTGTTTGTACTGGTTGAACTTACAATGCATAAAACTACATAACTCCCCGACTTATGTCTTAATTTCCACTTTACAAGGGTGCAAAAGCAATATGCATTCGGTAGAAACCGTCCTTTTCTCTCGTGATGCTGGGCCGTGGCATCAAGCCAAAATTTTGACTTACGAGATTTTCGTATTACAATGGGTTTATCAGGCCATAACCTCCATCGTCAAGTCAAGAAGCCTCTGTATTTAAGTGTGTATTACCTGGGCACCCAACGGGCAAATCATGTTACCATTCCAAGCACTGGTTTCCTTAGCTATATGAATAAGGGAAAACTATTCAGATAATTTCTTTTTGGCGTTTCTTGTATTCCCTTGGGTGCAGAATCAATTACTTAGAACTCTGGCCTGGAAAGGTTTTCATTACATCACTTTACTCTTATGGTTTTTGGGAGCATTCATGTATCTCAATCACCAAAGTTTTGAGGTGAAGTACATAAAGTCAAAGCCAATCCATGACTAATTTATTCCAGAGGCGACACTACTCACTTGCTCCTGGAGATTTTTCAGAAGTGTCACGGCACTTGGCAGGTCTGACTCCAGCACCTCCTACAGAAGGGAGAGGAGGAGTAAAGCAGTCATTCTTTCCTCAGGATTATAAGAAGGCGGAACGTCTAGGTTGGGAAACTGCCCTCTCTCCGTCTGACACCCCAGACTCGGGGCCTTCACACTCCTGTTCACAGACTCGCCCTAAAGCCAGCCCCTTGGGTTACTGGACAGGAACAGTAACTCTAGGAAGGCCGCCTCCCTGAAGCAACTTTCATCACCACCCTTCCCTGGTACCAACAGTTTGCCTCCAGCCGCTGAAGGGAAAGGAAAACTCCACAATAGCTACGCGAGGAAGAAACCACACCAAACTCACCAGCGCCGCCATCTTCGCAAAGCCCACCCCTTCCGGTTCCGTACTTCCTGAGCGCTAAGGGCGTCTTGATAGATTTGATAGACAACTGCCGCTTGCAAACCTAAGCCAATACGAATAAGGACTCTCTCACTTCCGCCCCCAACGGGATAAATGAGAGGAGGAGTCTGATCTGGCCAATGGAATAAAGGAACTGGCTAAATTCGTCAGACTCAGGGATGTCAGGACCAAAAAAAAAAGCACTTGGCAAAGAGCGTGTGATTGGTATACTGAGTAAAATGATTGACGGCAAGCCAATAAGGGATAGGCAAATAGTTGATTGACAGTTGGAAGGACCAATAGAAAAAAGGAATTAGCAGCGCGAACTTAGCGCTTATTGGCTCCCGTCTGCTGCAGAACCAGAGTCTTTTTTCACGGCACTTTTCTTGTAGTGCCTGAACAGGCCGCTAGGTGACGGGCCTCGGCTTCGCTTTGCTGTGTAGACATTGCGGAGCCGCCATTGCTGGCTGCTCATCCAACGGCTACCGCGCCAAATTCCTCACAGACCCGGTGGCCGGGGGATCGATTCTGTAACAATACTCCTTGTGGCCGGGCGCGGTGGCTCAAGCCTGTAATCCTAGCACTTTAGGAGGCCGAGACGGGCGGATCACGAGGTCAGGAGATCGAGACCATCCTGGCTAACACGGTGAAACCCCGTCTCTACTAAAAATACAAAAACTAGCCGGGCGAGGTGGCGGTCGCCTTTAGTCCCAGCTACTTGGGAGACTGAGGCAGGAGAATGGCGTAAACCCGGGAGGCGGAGCTTGCAGTGAGCTGAGATCCGGCCACTGCACTCCAGCCCGGGCGACAGAGCGAGACTCCGCCTCAAAAATAAATAAACAAACAAACAAACAATACTCCTTGTGTGACCGTGGACAAGTCACTCGGTCTCTGAGCCTTCTTCATCTGTAAATAAGAGAGCGGGGCCAGAGAAGCCAGAGTTTAGAAACTGACTGCGAGGACACCTACTCTCTTGATGTGCACCGTGTGGCGCTGAGAAACGGCTCCAATAACGCCCCGACACTCTTCGCTCCTACCAGTTTGGGGACATGAAAAGGAACGTTTTACAAGTTGGGGAACCGTTCGTATTTACATGACTTACCCCGGTCACACAGGTCTTCAGCAGCAGAACTTGGTTCAGTCCAGCAGTGCATGTTTCAATATGACCTGCCTCATCATTACCCAATGCTTTCAGATGTGTTGACTCACTCTGATTTTTCACAGGCTGGTGAAGTAGACTGGACAGATATTCATTGTTCCCATCACATGCCTTAGGAAATAAAGCACTGAAAGGGTGAATGATAGTGTATAATTTTCGTTCACAACCGTCCAGCAGAGCTGGGTCTAGAAATCAGATCTTCTTGAAGCTGCTTTGGAATTAAGAATAACACCCGTATCTGGGCAGCTGGGGTGAGGAAATCCTGGTATCTAGATCTTGCTGGAATCAAGAAAGCGGGAGGGTGTTCAGTCCCCACTCCTCTTGACATTTATTTGCTGCTTTAGGCCTAGTGTGGAAGCTCAGGATGCTGTTGCAGCATACTTAGTCAATTATCCAGTAGCTTTTGTAATGTTTTATCAAGATTTGTATTATGAAAAGTTTGTTTCTACATAAATTTTCGGACCTGTGTAGTTAGATCAGCAATAAACTTTTTGGGGAACTTGAAATTTAGTTTGTTCATATGCTTTATGACATCAATGAGAAAACAAATTGCACTGCCATATTTTGGTCTTGATTTTTTTTTTTTTTTTTCAGACGGAGTCTTGTACTGTTGCCCGGGCTGGAGTGCAGTGTCACAATCTGGAATCTCGGCTCACTGCAACTTCCGCCTCCCTGTTTAACCGATTCTCCTGCCTCAGCCTCCTGAGTAGCTGGGATTAGAGGCACCCGTCACCATGCCCAGCTCATTTTTTGTATTTTTAGTGGAGATGGAGTTTCACTATGTTGACCAGGCTCGTCTCAAACTCCTGAGCTCGCCATCTGCCTGCCTCGGCCTCCCAAAGTGCTGGGATTATAGGCATGAGCCTCCACTCCCAGCCTTGATTATTAAAATAATTGTCCACTAGGAACGGTGACTTAAGCCTGTAAGAGGCAGGAGAATCACTTGAGCCCATGTGTTCAAGGCAGCATTGAGCCATGATCATGCCACTGCACTCCAGCCTGGGTGATGGAGCAAGACCCTATCTAAAAAAAAAAAGGTGACAGAGGGAGACGCCATCTCTAAAAAAATAAAATACTTGTCAACTATAGGGGCAGAAAAGTGTGATACCTTTCCTCACCCATCATAAGGGTCATAGAAGACACTCCTATAACAAAAGACAAGTTAACAAGAAAAAAGTTTGATGAATTTATTTAACGTTTTACCTGACACAGGAGCCTTCAGAAATGAAGATTCAACGACCCAGGGAAAACTGTCCATTTTTATGGTTAGGTTTGGTGAAGAATGGACAGTGAGTAGAACTGTGACAGGACAAAAAGAGTACGATCTGACAGAAATAGACTGAGGGGGGAAACCCAGCAAGGCCTGTCTGTTCAGATTTTTCTTAGCCTCTCTAGATAACAATCCTTTTGGGTATAGGGAATGTGAAAGAAAAATAACTTGGAACCCCAGTTCACTAAGCCAAAAGAAAAAAATTAAATTCAACGCAGAGTTATGCAAGCAACTGCCTTTGCTTTTGTTCCTAAGTGGATAGCTACAGATAAAATGTTAAATATCTCTACAAGGATATACTGTGTGTTCACCTTATCTTGTGTGCCGATTTACTGAGCCTGAAACAAATACCAATTGACTATTCCCCTACCTGCTCCTTTTCTCTTGCAACGTGTGGATTAGTGTACCCTCCCTTTTTCCCCTCCAGCTTGCTTTTTCCCTTGTAACAGTGAAGCCCTGAAAGTCACCTTTGGAGAAAGGCACAAGCCTCACTCCCAGACGCGTCCTTAATCTTGGCAAAATAAACTTCTAAATGGATTGAGACCTGTTTCAGATACTTTCTGGTTTACAGGGAGGACCCCTCCAAAATGAGGATTTATGACTATCAAATGAGGAAGTCAGAGAATATTTTTTATGGTTAGCTCTCAGCAGAAAGGTGAGAGAAATTTAGAGAAAAATTTTTATGTTTTGTGGTGGGTTTGGGGGACAGAGGTTCCAGTTTTTTGTTGTTTTGTTTTTGTTTTTGTTTTTAAGACGGAGTCTCGCTCTGTCACCCAGGATGGAGTGCAGTGGCGCGATCTCAGCTCATTGCAACCTCTGCCTCCTGGGTTCAAGCAATTCTTTTGCCCCAACCTCCCAAGTAGCTGGGACTACAGGCTTGTGCCACCATGCCCAGCTAATTTTTGTATTTTTAGTAGAGATGGGGTTTCACCACATTGGCCAGGCTGGTCTCGAACTCCTGACCTTGTGAACCACCAGCCTTGGCCTCCCTAAGTGCTGGGATTACAGGCATAAGCCACCGTGCCCAGCCTTTATTTTTGTTTTTTAGACGGATTCTCGCTCTGTTGCTGAGGCTAGAGTGACTGGAGTGCAATGGCACGATCTCGGCCCACTGCAGCCTCCACCTCCCAGTTTCAAGCGATTCTCCTGCCTCAGCGTCCCAAGTAGCTGAGATTACAGGCATCCATCATGATGCCCGGCTAATTCTTGTATTTTTAGTAGAGATGGGGTTTCATCATGTTGGCCAGGCTGGTCTCAAACTCCTGGCCTCAAGTGATCTGCCCACCTGGGCCTCCCAAAGTGCTGGGATGGGCCTCCCAAAGTGCTGGGATTACAGGTGTGAGCCACCAGGCCCAGCCAGAATTCTAGTTTCTATGGCTTGCCTTAGAGCAGAAGGAAGGGCAGCAGACAGGAGGACAGGAGAAGGTCAGAGAAAGACTTTGCTTCTGAGGCTGCTTCTAAGGCCTTCCCATCTCCTTTAGTTCAAAGTGCTTAGCATGCCAAAGTGCCATACTCTGGAGTATCGTTTTCTGAGCCCTGACACAACCATTCCTTTTGTTACAAGAGAATCTTGGAGCTAACAGTACAATAAATCTTTGTAAAGCTCTTCTACCACTCAACCAACAAGCATTGGCAAAGAATACAAGATCATTAAATTTATTGTCTTCTATTTCTTTCAACAGTTTCATAAACAGGCAGTCGTCCATAATATTTCAAGTATATGCTGAGAAAAATTGTTAGCATCTATACTGAGATTTAATACACATACCATACAATTCACTATTTAAAGGATACAATTCAGTGGGGTTGGGCATGGTGGCTTGCACCTGTAATCCTAGCGCTTTGGGAGGCTGAGGCAGGAGGATCACTTGAGGCCTAGAGTTTGACACCAGCCTGGGGAGCATAGTGAAGAAACCTGTCTCTACCAAAAAAAAAAATTGTTTTGATTTAAAAAATCATAAAATTCAGTGGTTTTCGGTATATTCCCAGAGTTGTGCAAATATAACCATAATAATTTTAGAACATTTTTACAATGTTCTAAAAAAAACCCAGTACCCATTAGTAGTCACTCCCCTTTTTTTCCCCAACCCTCTAAACCTCAGCTGTAGACAACCACTAATCAGCTTTGTATCCCTGTCACTTTGTCTATTCTTAACATATCCTTAATGTGGAATTATGCAATGTTAGTCTTTTGTGACTGGCTGCTTTCACTTAGCATAATGTTGTCAAGGTATCCATATTGTAGTGTATATCACTACTTTATTCCTTTTTACTGCTGAATAACATTTCATTGTATGGATATACTACATTTTATTTATCCATTCATCAGCTGGTGGACATTTTAGTTGTTTCCACGTTCTGGTTAAGTAGTGCTGCTATAAACATTTATAGCTAAATTCCTATGGGAACATATGTTTTCATTTCTTTTGGGTTTACATCTAGGAGTAGAGTTGCTGGGTTATACGTAACTCTATGTTTAACCTTTTGAGGAACTGCCAGACTGTTTTCCAAAGAGCTGCGCTATTTTACGTTTCCACCAGCAATAAAACAGTTCCAATTTTTCCACATCCTTGCCAACATCTGCTATAATCTATAGTCTTAATTATAGTTACTCTAGTGAGTTACAAAGCAGTGTTTATTGAGATTTTGATTTGCATTTCCCTAATGTCTTATGATGTTGGACATGTTTTCATGTGCTTATGGGCCATGTGAATATCTTTGAAGAACTCTTAGCTGGGCGTAGTGGCTCACGCCTGCAATCCCAGCACTTTGGGAGGCTGAGGCAGGTGGATCACGAGGTCAGGAGTTCAAGACCAGCCTGGCCGATATGGTGAAACCCCATCTCTACTAAAAATACAAAAATTAAGCTGGGTGTGGTGGCACACGCCTGTAGTCCCAGCTATTGGGAGGCTGAGGCAGAAGAATTGCTTGAACCCAACCCAGGAGGTGGAGGTTGCAGTGAGCTGAGATCTCACCAATGCACGCCAGCCTGGGTGACAGAGCAAGACTCCATCTCAAAAAAAAAAAAAAAAGAACTGTCTGTTCAGATCACTTGCTCAGTTTTAAATTGAGTTTTCCTTTTATTATTGGTCGTAAGAGTTATTTCCATATTCTAGACGCAAGCTCCTTATTAGATACGTGATTTGCAAATATTTTCTCCCACTTCGTTTTGTCTTTTCACTTGCTTAATGGTATTATTTGGAGGACAAAAGTGTTTAAGTTTGTTTTATTTTGCCTTGCTTTTTGAAACAGAGCCTCGCTCTGTCGCTCAGGCTGGAGTACAGTGGTGTGATCTCGGCTCACTGCAACCTCCACCTCCTGGGTTCAAGCAATTCTCCTGCCTCAGCCTCCCGAGTGACTGGGATTGCAGGCATGCACCACCATGCCTGGCTAATTTTTTGTACTTTTAGTACAGATGGGGTTTCACCATATTGGCCAGGCTGGTCTTGAACTCCTGACCTCAAGCGATCTACCTGCCTTAGCCTCCCAAAAGTGCTGTGATTGCAGGTGTGAGCCACCATGACCTCCCTGCTTCAAGTGATCCTGCAGCCTCACCCCCCCATAGCTGGGACTACAGGTATGTACCACCACACCCGACTAATTTTTGTGGGTTGTTTTTTTTTTGTGGAGACAGATTTTTGCCATGTTGCCCAGGCTGGTCTCAAACTCTTTCTTGGTTCAAGCAATCCTCCTGCCTTGGCCTCCCAAAGTGCTGGGATTGCAGGTGTTAGCCACCATGCCTCACCAAGATTTTAATTTTTAGGAAGTCCAATTTACCTTTTTTTTGGCAGGGGGAGAGTATTGCTTGTGTTTTAGGTGTCATATCTAAGAAATTGTTGCCTAATACAAGTTCATGAAGATTTACACTTATGTTTTCTCCTAAGAATTCAAAAATTGACTCAAAATGGATCAAAGACCTAATGTAAGATCTACTTTGTCAGTTTTTGTGTGTGGTGTGAAGTAGGGGTCTGCCCTCATTCCTTTGCATGTGAATATTCAGTTGTTCCAGCAACATTTTTTGGAAAGACTGTTCTTTCCTTGTTGGTCATTTCCTCAAGGGTCTTGGGACCCTTGTTAAAAATCAGTTGGGTATAAATGGCCGGGGGGGTGCAGTGGCTTAGACCTGTAATCCCAGCACTCTTGGAGGCCAAAGCAGGCAGATCACTTGAGGTCAGGATTTCGAGACCAGCCCGAACAACATGATGAAAACTGTCTCTAAAAAAAAAAAAAAAAAAAAAAAAAAAAAAAAATTTGCCAGGTGTGGTGGCACACACCTGTAGTCCAAGCTATTCAGGAGGCTGAGGCAGGAGAATAGCTTGAACCCAGGAAGTGGAGGTTGCAGTGAGCCAAGATTGTGCCACTGCACTTCAGCCTAGGCAACAGAGTGAGACCCTGTCTCAAAAAAAAAAAAAAAATCAAAAATCAGTTGACTATAAATGTACTTGTGTATTTCTGGACTCTCAATTCTATTCCATTGATCTCTACATCTGTCTTGATGCCAGTACAACACTATCTTGATTACTGTATATTTGTAATAAGTTTTGAAATTAGGAAGTATAAGTCCTCCAATTTTGTTATTAGTTTTTTTAATAGAGACAGCTTTGCCATTTTGACCAGGCTGGTCTTGAACTCCTGGCCTCAAGCAATCCACCAGCCTCAGCCTCCCAAAATGCTGGGATTACAGGTGCGAGCCACAATACCCAGTCTAACAATTTCGTTGTTTTTCAATATGATTTGACTATTCTGGGTCCCTTGCATTTCTATATGAATTTTAGGATCAGCTTGTCAATTTTTGTCCAAAAAGGACAGCTGGAATTTTGATAGGTATTGCAGTGAATCTGTAGATCCATTTGGAGAGTATTTACATGTTAATTACACTAAGCCTTCAGATCTATGAACATGAGACCAGGAGTAGGAAGCCCAGGATGTCCACTCTTGTCACTTCTATTCAACATTGTATTGGAGTCAGGGCAATTAGGCAAGACAATGAGATCAAAGGCATCCAGAATGGAAAGGAAGAAGTAAAATTTTATTTGCAGATGACATTATTTTATATATAGAAAATTTCCATTTGTTTAGGTCTTCTTTAATTTCTTTCAACAATATTTTGTAGGTTTTAGTGCATAAGTTTTGCATTTCTTCTGCTAAATTTATTCCTATGTTTTCAAAATTATTTTTCATGTCATATTATGTTCCTATGACTGCTTTTACAAATTACCATAAACTTGATGGCTTAAAACAACAGGAATTTATTATGTCATCATCCAGGAGGCCAAAGGTTCAAAATCAGTTGAATTTGTCTGAAATCAAGGTGTCAACAGGGCCACACTCCCTCTGGAGTCTGTAGGGGAGAACTTGTTCATTGCCCCTTTCAAGCTGGTGGCTGTCAGCATTGCTTGAGTTGTGGCCATGTCACTCCAGTCTCTGCCTCCTTGGTCACATTGCCTCCTCTTCTGTGTTGTCAAATCTCCTCTGCCTCTGTTTTATAAGGATACTTGTGATTGGATTTAGGGACCACTTGGATAATCCAGAATAATCTCCCTAAGGTAATCTCCTGGATTTTATCACATTTGTAAAGACCCTTTTTTCTTATAGGGTAACATTTCCAGGTTCTAGAGATTAGGACTTGGTATTTTGGGATGGCCATTATTCAGCTGTTGCAGATCCTATTGTAAATGGAATTGTGTTTTAATTTTATTTTTTGATTGTTCATTCTAGTATGTAGAAATCCAATTGTTTTTGTATATTAATCTTGTGCCCTGCAACTTTGCTGAACTCATTTATGTTTTTTGTTGTTGTTTGTTTTGAGACAGAGTCTCACTCTGTCACCGAGGCTGGAGTGCAGTGGCACTGTGTCAGCTCACTGCAACCTCCATCTCCTGGGTTCAAGCAATTCTCCTGCCTGAGCCTCCCGAGTAACTGGGATTACAGGCGTCCACCACCACACCCTGCTAGTTTTTATATTTTTAGTAGAGATGGGGTTTCACCATGTTGGTCAGGCTGGTCTTGAACTCCTGACCTCAGGTGATCCGCCCACCTTGGCCTCCCAAAATGCTGGGATTACAGGCATGACCCACTGCACCCAGCCTAGGTGAATTCATTTATTATTCTAATTGTGTTTTCGTGGATTCCTTAGAATTTTCTATATATAAAATAATGTCATCTGCAAATAGAATTTTACTTCTTCCTTTCCATTCTGGATGCCTTTGATCTCATTGTCTTGCCTAATTGCCCTGACTCCAATACAATGTTGAATAGAAATGACAAGAGTGGACATCCTGGGCTTTACTCCTGATCTTAGGGGAAAGTATTAAGTGTTTCACTATTAAGTATTATGTTAACTGTGGAGTTTCAATAAATGCCCTTCATCAGGCTGAGGAAGTTTCCTTCTATTCCTAGTTTGTTAAGTGTTTTTATTCTGAAATGGTGTTGTATTTTGTCAAATGCTTTTTCTATGTCTATTGAGATGATCATGTGCTTTTTGTTCTTGATTCTGTTGCTAATGTGTGTTATATTAATTGACTTTCAAATGTTAAGCTAGCCTTACATTCCTGGTGTAAATCCTAGTTGCTCAGGGTGTATAATCCTTTTTATGTGTTGATGGGTGCAATTTGCTTATACTTTGTTAAGAATTTTTACATCCATATTCATAAGAAATATTGCTCTGTATTTTTCTTTTCTTGTGATATCTTTGTCTAGTTTTGATGTCAGGATAATATTGGCCTCATAAAAATGAGCTGGGAAGTGCTGAGAAATTTTTAACAACCATATCCATGAATTTTTCATATAGTCTGTTTCAGAAAGTTGAACACAAATATTTTAAATATGTATCATGTGGTGTGATAAAACAATAATGGAAACTTCAGTCTCTTGTTTTAAAATTCCAATACATTTGAACTTTTAACCTAACATGACTGGAGCACCATCCATTTTGATAGAAACCAAACTTTTTATATCTAGCAAAATTCTTCTATGCCATGAGTTTAATTTTGGGGGGAACCACATATTTCTTTGTACATTTAGAAGTCTTTTGAGACCAATGAAACAAAACAAAACAAAAAGCCAAAAGTATTAATTGAACAGTGTCTCATACTGCATAATTCATCTAAAGCTAAAGAAAAGCACTTGCAATTTTTGAAATTTTGAATCATTTGAATTTTTTTGTTTTTTAGACGGTCTTGCTCTGTCACCCAGGCTAAAGTGCACTGGTGTGATCTTGGCTCACTGAAACCTCTGCCTCTAGGTTCAATCAATTCTCATGTCTCAGCCCCCCGAGTAGCTGAGATTATAGGCATATACCACAACGCCTAGCTAATTTTTGTATTTTTAGTAGAGACAGGGTTTCCTCATGTTGGCCAGGCTGGTCTTGAACTCCTGACCTAATCTGATCTGCCGCCTCGGCCTCCCAAAGTGCTGGGATTACAGGCATGAGCCACCACTCCCGGCCTGAATCATTTGAATTCTGACTTTGTTAGAGGTGTCTTGAATTCCATAGCAACTGTTTTGTGTCTTAAATTGGAGAGCCTTCATTTAAAATTTTTTTTTCTAGACTTTTCCTTATAATTTTCTAACAAAATTTTCATAACTGAAACAACAGATTTTTTTACATCTCCATCTAAATGTGGTTTTCTTTTTTGTGTAAGAATCTAAGCCATTTTATTGCTCAATAAAGCTACGAGCTCAGATTCTGTTAATTTTTTAAAAATTTTTGCACATTTAATTTTGATTTTAGGAGACTAATTTTATCAATCCATTTTGATTATTGAGCAGAAATTAAAATATCAGGTTCACTATTTATTTATGGAAAATTTCTGTTAATATTTTGTGCATTTTATTATCTTAAAATTTTTTTACACAAGAAACAACTTTTTTTTCCCATTTGCTTTGCTGCTGCAAATTGCTATTGCCATCCATGGTGACATTTATAATCACTCACATTTAAAGTGATTATTGATATATTTGAATTATATATTTACCATGTGTGTAATTGTTTTGTATTCACTACACCTTTTTGTTTTTTAAAAATTCTTCCCCATTTTCTGCCTTCTCTGGTTTTAATTGAGCATTTTATGGGATTCCGTTTTCTCTCTACTCAACATATCTAAAAGAAAACTGTTTCTCTACTCACAGGACTTCTGATACCAAATATGTAGGGTTTTCACACAGAGCAATTTCCAGTTCTCTGCAGATGCCAACTGAGTGTGCTACAATTTATTTTTGTTGTTGTTGGTTTGTTTGTTTTGTGACAGGGTCTCACCGTGTCACTCAGGCTGGAATGCTATGATGCCATCATGGCTCACTGCAGCCTCGTAATCCTGGGCTCAAGCAATTCTCCTGCCTCAGCCTTGTGAGTAGTTAGGACTACAGGCAGGGGCCACCATGCCAACTAATTTTTTGTGTGTGTGTGTGGGGATAGGGTCTTGCTATATTGCCTAGGCTGGTCTCAAACGCCTCCCCTCAAGTGATCCTCCCGCCTTGGCCTCCCAAAGTGCTGGGATTACAGGTGTGAGCCACCATGCTTGGCTAAGTGTGCTACAATTTAATCCATTCCGATACTAACTACCTGGAGTTAGCACACATCCCACAGGTTAAAGACTTAGTCCCACAAGACTGCCCCACTTCCACATCAGATGCCAGTTACAAGTATTGGATCCCCAGGTTACCCACACTTCTCTCTCACTGGACTACAAATTGAGGATTCCCATGACCCCCTCCTCAGACTCAGTAATTTGTTTTAATGGCTCACAGAATGCAGGGAAGCTATTTACTTACCTTTACCAGTTTATTATGAAGGCTATCATAAAGGATACAGATGAATCACTGAAGAGGCATATAGGGCAAGGCCCAGAAAGGTCCTGCGCACAGGAGCTTCTGTTCCCATGGATTTGAGGTGCACTATCCTCCCAGCACATGGATGTGTTCACCAACCTGGAAACCTTCTCAACCTCATCATTTAAGGTTTTTATGGAGGTTCCATTACATAGACGTGATTGATTAAGTCATTAGGCATTGTGATTAATTCAATGTCTAGCCCCTCTCCCTTCTCTGGAAGTTGGGTGGAGGGGGTGGGTGCTGAAAGTTCCAACCTATTTTAGTTCATTCTGCTGCTGTAACAAAAGCATCACAGACTGGGTAATTTATAAATAATAGAAATTTATTGGCCTGGCGTGGTGACTCACACCTGTAATCCCAGCACCATGGGAGGCCGAGGCGGGTGGATCACCTGAGGTCAGGGGTTTGAGACCAGCCTGACCAACGTGGAGAAACCCCATCTCTACTAAAAATACAAAATTAGCTGGGCGTGGTGGTGCATCCTGGTAATCCCAGCTACTTGGGAGGCTGAGGCAGGAGAATCACTTGAACCCGGGAGGTGGAGGTTGCAGTAAGCCAAGATCGCACCATTGCACTCCAGCCTGGGCAACAAGAGCAAAACTCCATCTCAAAAAAAAAAAGAAAAAAGAAATTTATTTCTCACTGTTCTGGTAGCTAGGAAGTCCAGGATGAAGGCACTGGCCGACTCGGGGTTTGGCAAGGGCTTGCCTTCTGCTTCCCAGAAGGTACTTTGTGACTCCATCCTCTGGAGGGGACATATATTGTGTCCTCACTTGGCAAAAGAGCAGAAGGGCGAAAGGGATGAATTTTCTCCCTCAGGCTGTTTTAGAAGGATACTAATCCCATCCACAAGGAGGAGCTCTCACGGCCTGGTCACTCCCAAGGTCCCCAATTCTTAATAATGTCATCTTGTGGGAGCTGTAGTCCAACACATGAATTTTGCAGGGACACATACATTCAAACCGTAGCCCTTTAATCACATAGTTTGTCCCTCTGCCAGTCAGCCCCCATCCTCCTAGGGTCACTTCATTTACACAAGACCAGGTATGGTTGCAAGGGCCTATTATGAATAACAATAACTACCACCTCTATCACCCTGGATATTCCAAGGGTCTGAGATACTCTGTGTGAGGAACTGGGGACAAAAATAAAATATTAATTTATTGTATTACACTAGGAGTTCTGTGTCAGAAACCAGGGATAAAGACCAAATATATATTTCTTATCATATGACTATATTACATACACTACTGGGTTTGTTTGTTTGTTTGTTGAGATGGAGTTTCACTCTTGTCACCCAGGCTAGAGTGTAATGGCACGATCTCAACTCACTGAAACCTCTGCCTCCCAGGTTCAAGTGATTCTCCTGCCTCAGCCTACCATGTAGCTGGGGTTACTGGCATGCGCCCCTGTGCCCAGCTAATTTTTGTATTTTTAGTAGAGACGAGGTTTTACCACATTGCCCAGGCTGGTCTCCTGACCTCAGGTGATCCACCTGCCTTGGCCTCTCAAGTGCTGGGATTGCAGGCGTAAGCCACCAAGCCCGGCCCTAGCTACACCTCTTACAAAAATTTTTTAGTGGTTGCCTTAGGGTGTGCAATATACATTTACAACTAATCTAAGTCCACTTTCAAATAATATTCTGTCTCACAGTTAATGAAGGTACCTTATAACAGAATATTCCCAATTCTTCCCTCCCTTCTCTAGTAACATTGCTGTAATTCATTGAACCACTTGTTCATGTGCCCTAATCACCCAATCCATTGCTGCTATTATTACTTTGAACAGTTATCTATTAGATCAGATAGGATTAAGAAAAATAAAGATTTATTTTATCTTCATCTTTTGCCTTCTCTGATGTTCTTCTTTCTTTATGTAGATGCAAGCTTCTGATTTATACAATCTTTTAGCATTTCTTGAGAGGAAGGTCTACTGGTGACAGATTCCCTCACTTTTGTTTGTTTGAGAAAGTCTTTTTTTTTTTTAAATTGGAGTAGACTCCATTCTACAAAATAGAAAGGTTCCCCTGAGGGAGTCTTTATTTTCTCTTCACTTTTGAGAAATAATTTCACTGTATACAAAATTCTAGTTTAGTGGGTTTTTTTTTTTCATATTTAATATTTCACTTTACTCTCTTCTTGTGTGCAGATTTCTGACAAGAAATTACAAGTTGATTCTTATCTGTTTCTCCATAGGTAATTTTTTTCTCTTCTTTAAGATTTTCTTTGTCTTTGGTTTTTGCAATTTGAATATGATATGCCCAGGTATAGGTTTTTTTGGTATTTATCCTGCTTTGATATTTTTCTCTAATCTTCCTGCATTATGGTTTGATTTCTGTCATTAATTTAACAAAATTATCAGCCATTATTGCTTCAAATATTTATTCTGCCCATTTCCTTCTTCTCCTTCTGGTATTTCCATTACACATAATTACATCTTTTGTAATTGTCCCACAGTTCTTGAATATTCTGTTTCTTTTCTTTTTCTGTTACTTTCCTTTTTGCGTTTCAGTTTGGAACATTTCTATTGACATATCTTCAAGCTCATTGAATATTTCCTCAGCCATGTCCAGTCTACTAATCCATCAAAGGCGTTCTTCCTTTTGGTCAGTGTTTTTGACTCTAACATTTCCTTTTGATTCTTTCCTAGAGTTCTCATCTCTCTGTTTACATTACCCATCTGTTCTTGAATATTATCCACTTTTTTCATTAGAATCCTTAGCATATTAATCATAGTCAATTTCAATTTCCACTCCAATAATGTATTAATCATGTTTTTTAATTTTCTGTATTTTATGAGGTTTTGACATCTTAGGGTCTTGCTAATCCTGGAAAGACTGCCTTTCCCAGAGCTAACTGATTTCTGGAGGCAGTAAACAACTTGCCTATGAGCATCAAGCAAACCAACCAATCCAAAGCCTGTATCCCTAACTACCTCCTTTATCTAACTCTTGCACACCGAGCCAATATTTCCCCTGCCCTAAATAATCTCAGGGCCAGAGACCAGACAACTAGAGATCACTGCTGTAACACTGAGCCTGCTAAAATTGTCCAGACTGATCAAAGCTAAGCTATTTACCTTGCCCTGCCTTCCTTTCCTGTGGAAAACACAATAAAAGCTTGTGTCCATGCTTTTCTCTCTCTGTTTACCTCCTGACTGAACCTGATGCTTCTCCATCTGGCCCTGTGTGGCATGACTTGCCCCTCCCCTTAAGAGCTGTAATAAACTCTTCTTTCAAGGCAGTTGTCTCCATGTTTGTCATTTTACTATATTTGATTAAAACAAAATCCTCAGTACATTTTAAAACAGATAATACCAAAATCTCTGCCATATCTGAGCCTAGTTCTGATGCCTACTATGTCTCTTTGGATTGTGTTTTTTCTTGTCTTTTAGCATGCCTTGTAATTTTTTGCTGAAAGCAGACATGATGTATTGGGTAATAGGAATTGAGGTAGATTTTGTGTGAAGTTTTATTTTTATTTTTATCTGGCTAGGAGTTAGACTGTGTTTAGTTTGCTGCAGCTGTAGGTGTCAAAGATTTAATTTCTTCTAAAATCCTTGTGTTTGCCTCCTCTGTTGTCTTTGAGTTTCCCTAGAAACTCCTTCGTAAATAGAATCTAAGCCTTGTAGCCCTTTCGGCTATAATCCACTTTTACTATTCAGGAGTCCTGTTGATGTGATAGCAAGATATGGGGTAGGAGAGCATTCTATAATCCTATGATTAGGGCTCAGTATTTTAGTGGGCCTGTGACTCTAGACTGTCACCTTCATAATTGCTTCTTAGGGTATTTTTTTGTTTTGTTTTGTTTTTTACCCCATATGTGAGACAAGAAGTCCAGAATGAGATGGAGCTAGATAATTTCCTTTTCTCCAAGTAAGACAAGGCATCGGTGAAGGCTTTTCCCCTGCTGGATAGGCCTTTGTTGTGGAGAAAGTTTACCCTCCCCCTGCCAAACATAAGGATATTTTTCTCCATTCTTCATCATGAGAACCTGGTGGGAGGTAAAACTCAAGAGAGTGTGGGTTCTCCCCTTAGACTAGGCTCCCAGGAGTTTTTAACTCTCAAGCTAATTCACACTCAGCCTCTGGCAATTCATCGAAGATACCATATAGGTGTACCTGTCAGTTACTGGTTCCAGCACCTCCTGCTTCAGGTAAGCTGGCTTGTATTCTCTGTATTCACCTGTCTCTCCAGTTTTCAGGTTGAGAGTTTGTCCTGTAGCCAAAATTCTCTAATAGAGCTAAGAAAAGTTGTAGGTTTTCAGTTCAGCTTTCTTCTTACTTTGAGAATGAGAGTGACCGACTTATAATCTCTTTACATGTTGGAGTGTTCACAATCAGAAGTGTTCACACTAGATTCTATATTAGTAACATGTCTTCATTTTAAACTAAAACATTTTGTAATACTTATTTTTCACCTAGAAAAGTGTCATATTTATTAAATTAAAATAATAAGTATTTCAATTTAATTATCAATTGTGACTCTACATAGGTATCACTATAACCTTGCTATCTATATCAAATATTCAAATACATTATAATGTTAAATTAGTGTGACAAAAACGCATTGGAACAAATCAATCTATTGATAACAACTAGTTTGGTGATGTCTGTGTATACACTAGAAACAACGCATATTCTTGACTAGAAACAACGCATATTCTTGTTACGTTACTATAATACGACAATATCTTATGTTGATCGTTAAAGTAAAACAATCCTACCAAAACAACAAAGCTGTGTTTTGCAGAAAAGTATTTTACACTGCTTTAGTTTTTTTTAAGAGCTTTATTGAGGCATAATTTACATAGCATAAAATTCACCCCTTTATACGACTCAATTATTTTTAAGGAAAATTTACATTTGTGGAAGCATCACCACAATCCAATTTAGAGCATTCCCAATGCTCCAAAGGGATCCCTTACACCCATTTGCAGTCCATTGCCATTTCCACCACCAGCTTCAGGCAGCCACTGCCTTCTGTCTTCATAGATTTTCCTTTTCTGGACATTTCATATAAATGGAATCATAAAATAATAGGTGGCCTTTTCATCTGGATTCTTTCATTTAGTATGTTTTTGAGGTAAATCCATGTTACATTAATAACATGTATCAGTACTCATTCCTTTTTATTGCTGAATAATATTCCATTGTATGGATTTACCACATTTTGTTTATCTATTCACCAAATGATAAACATTGGGATTATTTCCACTTTTTGGATATTATGAATAATGCTTCTTTGAACACGTTTATATAAGTCTTTGTGTGGATATATACTTTCTTTTCTGTTGAGTAAATACCTAAAAGTGGATGGCTGAGTTATTTGGTACATGTATGTCAGTTAAGCTTTTAAGAAAAGTTCAGCCGGGCGCAGTGGCTCAAGCCTGTAATCCCAGCACTTTGGGAGGCCGAGATGGGCGGATCACGATGGTCAGGAGATCAAGACCATCCTGGCTAACACGGTGAAGCCCCACCGGGCGAGGTGGTGGGAGCCTGTAGTCCCAGCTACTCCGGAGGCTGAGGCAGGAGAATGGCGTAAACCCGGGAGGCGGAGCTTGCAATGAGCTGAGATCTGGCCACTGCACTCCAGCCTGGGCGACAGAGCGAGACTCCATCTCAAAAAGAAAAAAGAAAAAAAAAGAAAAGTTCAAACTCTTTTCCAAAGTAGCTGTTCCATTTTACATTCTCACCAGCAATGTTTGAGGGTTTTGGTTTCTCCACATCCTAGCCACAATTTATTATTGCCTGTATTTTTTATTACAGTCACATTAATGGGTATGAAGTGGTATCTCATTGAGGTTTTAATTAGAATTTTTCTATAACGACTGATGATGTTGAGCATATTTTCATGTGCTTATTATACATTTGCATATCTTTGTTGTGATATGTATAAATCTTTTCTTTCTTTAACCTTGCTAATCAGCTGATTTGAAGTCTATAAATCTTTTGACTATTTTAAAATTCTGTTGTCTTATTATTGAGTTGTAATAGTTCTTTATCTATTCTTAACACAAGTCCTTTATTAGAAATATGATTTGCAAAATCCAGTCTGTGGCTTGGATTTTAATTTTCTTTTTAAAATTTTAATCTTCTTAGTGACATCTTTTGAAGCACAAAATCTTTCAACTTTGATGAAGTCCAACTTATCAATTTTGTCTTTTGTGGATTATGCTTTTAGTATTGTATATAAGAACTTGTTTCCTAACCAAAGACTTTTCATATGTTTTCTTCCAAAAAGTGTAAGTTTTAGACCTTACATATAAGTTTCTGAACTGTTTTAAGTTATTTTTGTGTATAGTGTGGGGTGCGGTCTAAATGTATCTTTTTGCATGTGTGTATCTAGCACCATTTCCTCAATGAATTGCTTTGGAACCTTTGTTGAAAATAAATTGATCTCCCTTCATTTTAAATTTTAACTAAATGAAAAATTCAGTGTCTCAGTTGCAGTAGACACATTTCAAGTACCCAACAGCCATGTTTGGCTAGTGACTACCACACTCAATAGTGCAGCCTTGGGGGACACAAAGATGAAAATATTACAGTTCTGAACCCCAAGGACCTCATATTCTGATGATATCAACTTAAGAAAACTGAAGCAGTGTGAGAATAAGCAATATGCTAACAATGAAAAGCAACAGCAGGAAAAAAAGCCACAATGATTGTAAGTTAATGCTTTCAAAGAGTGGCTATATGTAAACATATTCATAATTTTTGACTAAGGAATTCATCTCCTAGAATTTGTTCTATTGAAATTATTCAAAAGAAAAAGAAGCCATGTGTACTTATGTTTAGAAATACATTATTTATAAGTTCAAAAAAACTACAAACGGGGGTCGGGGAAATGAGGAGTAATTGCTAATAGGTGTAGCATTTCTTTTGGGGGTGATGAAAATGTTCTAAAATTCGATAGTGGTGATGCTTGCACAACTCTCACTATACTAAAAACTGAGTTGTATGTTGTAAAATGGTAAATTTTATGGCATGTGAATTACATCTCAATAACAATGTCATTTAAAACTATAAACAATCTAAATATCAAACAAGTAAATGTTAATATTTTAACTCAGAAATAGCAAATGAATAGCTCCGTAGCTCCATTTATTGGACATTGACTACATGCCAGGCACTATTCTGAGCACTTTACATGCATTAATTCAGTGATTCTCAAAGTGTAGTCCTCAATCCAGTAGCATCCGGTATGCAAATTCAGGCATCCCAGGCTAGAGTGCAGCGGTGCAGTCTCAGCTCACTGCAATGTCCACCTCCCAGGCCCAAGTGATTCTCCTGCTTCAGGCTCCCAAGTAGCTGGGATTATAAGCATGAGCCACTGCACCAGCTAATTTTTTTTGTATTTTTCATAGAGACGGGGTTTCACCATGTTGGTCAGGCTGGTCTCAAACTCCTGACCTCAAATGATCTGCCTGCCTCAGCCTCCCAAAGTCCTGGGATTACAAGTGTGAGCCACTGCTTCCAGCCAAGAAAATGTGTCCTAACAAAGCTTCTGTGTGATTCTGCAGCATGAACAAGTTTGAGAATCTCTGTATGTATTAGACCATTCTTGCATTGCCATGAAGAAGTACCCCAGACTGGGTAATTTACAAAGAAAAGAGGTTTAGTTGTCTCACGGTTCTGCAGGCTTTACAGTGTCTGCTCAGCTTCTGGGAAGGCCTCAAGGAACTTTTACTCATGGCAGAAGCCAAAGCAGGAGAAGGCACGTCATCTGGCAAGAGCAGGAGCAGGAGAGGGAGAGGGTGCCATACACTTTTAAACAACCAGATCTTGAGGGAACACACACACTGTTGTGAAGACAGCACCAAGGATATGGAGCTAAATCATTCATGAGAAATCTACTCCCAGGACCTAAACACCTCCCACCAGGCCCCACCTCCAAAACTGGGGATTACTTTTCAACATGAGATTTGGGGGGGACACATATTTAAACTATATCACTGTACTACGTTATCTAATTCTGACAGCAAACCCATAGGTTAGCAATATTATTATCCCCATTTATGAAATAGAAGATTGTAAAAATATGAAATGCTAATTGGTATTTTATGAGATTGTGTACATATATATCTACACACAGCAGCCATACAAAAAATACATATACACCCTATACACACCCCTTGGAAAACTGAACAAAGAAGAATAATGTGATTGGGTAGGAGATCTTGGGTGTCATTTTTGTAATTGTAAAGTTTCAACAAACTTTGTTTTGTGTGTTTCAGGGGTAGCTGTGTTGGACTGGCAAGTGCTTTCATAGCAGAGCCACTGAGCTGTGCCTAGAAGAGCAGGCAGAAAAAGTCCCGACAAGGTCAGGGCCTGAGAAAGCCCAACCTGAGGTAAGGGTGCTGTCTGTAGACCAGCCAGACCTGGTGGGAGACTGTGAAGGGATAAGGTGAGGCAGTTGGGCCAACTTATGGAGCACCTTTAAATGTGAACCAGAGGAGTCCAGGCTTCATCTTAAAGACAACAGGGAGCCCTGGAAGTTTCTATGAATGACAGATACATAAGTAGTGCTTTAGAAAATCAAGTCTGCTAGCCATCTGGTGAAATAAGCCTCTGGAAGACTAGTTAAGGTGCTGTTGCAATTATCCAGACATGAAAAGGGGCCTTGCCTAGTGTTTATAGAGAGAATGGAAAAGAAGGGAGGAGGCAGGACATTTCGAAGGTGGAATCTACAGAATAGTATAAATATAATTGAGTACCCTTCTCCTGGATCCCTTCCCCTTTCTCATCTCTAGTTCCCAGTTTCTCTAGGTAGTTTTCTTCATTCTCTACCTGTGACCAAAAATCTAGAATCTCTCATGCAAATGAGTCAGAAACTAAACATTGCTTTCCCCAAGAATGATGGGTTATGCCACCTATTCTATAAAATCAGATCCATGATCTCTCTTAAAACACATTAATACCTGCTCAGTGCCTATAGAGTCCAAACTTCCTTAACTTGGTTCAGAAGGTCCTTCATGACCAGCTGATTCTGCCTTCTAGGTTCTTCTCTTGTCATATTCCCCGATTACTCCCATACTTTAGCCATTCTGAATCAATATCAGTTCTTCTCGGGGCTTTGGACATGCTGGTTTCTCTGCTCACCTCCTTCTTGACATATTCTGATAGAATTTGGATCTGTGTCCCCAACCAAATCTCATATTGAAATGTAATCCCCAATGTTGGAGGTGGGGCCTGGTGAGAGGTGACTGGATCATGGGAGCAGATTTTTTTTTTTTTTTTTTTTTGAGACGGAGTCTCGCTCTGTCGCCCAGGCTGGAGTGCAGTGGCCGGATCTCAGCTCACTGCAAGCTCTGCCTCCCGGGTTTACGCCATTCTCTTGCCTCAGCCTCCCGAGTAGCTGGGACTACAGGCGCCTGCCACTTCGCCCGGCTAGTTTTTTGTATTTTTTAGTAGAGACGGGGTTTCACCGTGTTAGCCAGGATGGTCTCGATCTGCTGACCTCGTGATCCGCCGGTCTCGGCCTCCCAAAGTGCTGGGATTACAGGCTTGAGCCACCGCGCCCGGCGGGAGCAGATTTCTTACAAATGGTTTAGCTGCATCCCCCTTGATACTGTCCTCATGGTAGTGAGTGAGTTCTGGTACAATCTGGTCATTTGAAAGTGTGCAGCACCTCCCCTTCTCTCTCTTGCTCCTGCTTTCACCATGTGACATGCCTGCTCCCTCTTCACCTTCCACCATAATTGGAAGCTTTCTGAGATCTCCGCAGAAGCAGATACCACTATGCTTCCTGTACAGCCTACAGAACTGTGAGCCAATTGAACCTCCTTTCTTTATAAATTACCCAGTCTCAGGGATTTCTCTATAGCAATGTGAGCATGGACTAATACATATTCCAATTTATCCTTTAAGTCTCACCTAAAATGGTGTTTCTTCTAGAGAACCTTCCCTGATCTCCAGTCCAAATCACGTGGCCTTGCTTCATGCTCCCATGGCATCCGGACTTTGCCCTTCATAGCACCTGGTACTTCCTCCATCATAGAACCTGTTCTATTGTAACCACCTCTGTGCTTTGTCTGCCCTGCTACAGTGTTAAAGTAATTGAAATGGACACTGGGCCTGAGGAATCCCTGAGCAGGAAAAGCCAGTTAGGCCTCTTAAGTGATCTTTTTTTTTTTTTCCGAGACGAAGTCTTGCTCTGTCGCCCGGGCTGGAGTGCAGTGGCCGGATCTCAGCTCACTGCAAGCTCTGCCTCCCGGGTTTACGCCATTCTCCTGCCTCAGCCTCCCAAGTAGCTGGGACTACAGGCGCCCGCCACCTCGCCCGGCTAGTTTTTTGTATTTTTTTAGTAGAGACGGGGTTTCACCGTGTTAGCCAGGATGGTCTCGATCTCCTGACCTCGTGATCCGCCGGTCTCGGCCTCCCAAAGTGCTGGGATTACAGGCTTGAGCCACCGCGCCCAGCCCTCTTAAGTGATCTTAACCTTGCTTGATTTGCAAACATAAGTGAAACTGTACTTCGGCTATTTCTTGTAAATGCCTATATTAAAGAAAAATAGAACCTAAGCTCGATGAATCAGAAGCAACCAACAAACTTATAATTATGTGACTAGGGACTTTCCAACAGGACAGACCAAATAAGACAGCTATATAACTGTAACCAATCAAATGTTTTATTTGCCTTACTTCCATGTTTCTTCTGTAAAAACCTCCCACTGGTGTACCCTTAGTGGAGCCTCCCAGCCACTTCTGGTTTGGAGCTGCCTGATTCATGAATTGCTGTTTGCTCAAGTAAACTCTTTTAAATCTTACGTGCTTTAGTTTATCTTTTTAACAACATTATTCTGTGAGCTCCCAAAGTCAAGACTATGCCTGCCACAAAGCTGGTGCTAATCAATGTTGGTGTGATGAATTCCTGGGGTGTGGTGAGCTGTGTTCCTGTTAGCTGCAGTGGAACAGTAGGCCTGGAAGGACCTGGGATCTGGAGTTAGACAGGACCCAGTGAGATGGGGCAGATCCCAGAGAACATTCTCATTGCAGAGGCTGGGAGGATGTCCAGACTAGCCTGGCAGCAGATAAAAGGAGGTAGTCTATTAAAGCAATCAGAATCAGGAAGATGTTCTAATAAGAGGGCACTAGAACAGGTTTGGAAAGCCAAGCAGGCCATAGATAGTAATAGATACATTCATTGTTTGTGAATTCACTGTTTGCTAGAACCTGTGCCTGTAACTTCATATACATAATCCTCAAGAGAAGTATATGGAGGAGGTATTGCCATCCACATTTTACAGGTAAGACTGAGGTTTAGAGCTGGGATTCAGAGCAAGATCTTCTTGGTTCCAAAGCCTGTGCTCTTTCCTCTACATTAGTGCTTCTTCTTCTTTTTTTTTTTTTTCTTTTTTTTCTGAGATGGAGTCTTGCTCTGTTGCCCAGGCTGGAGTGCAGTAGTGCGATCTCGGCTCACTGCAAGCTCTGCCTCCCAGGTTCACGTCATTCTCCTGCCTCAGCCTCCCAAGTAGATGGGACTACAGGCACCCGTCACAATGCCCGGCTAATTTTTTGTATTTTCAGTAGAGACGGGGTTTCACTGTGTTAGCCAGGATGGTCTCGATCTCCTGATCTTGTGATCCGCCTGCCTCGGCCTCCCAAAGTGCTGGGATTACAGGCGTGAGCCACCGCGCCCAGCCAGTGCTTCTTAAACGTTAATGTGCACAGAATCATCTTGGGTTCTTGTTAACATGCTAATGTCTCAATAGATCTAGGCTGGGGCCTAAGGTTCTGCAATTCTAACAAACTCCCACTGATGCTGATGCTGCCAGTCTATGGATTATATTTTGGGTCATAAGACTGCACATGATACTGCATGTTTTTCTCAGAGACATTAAATAGCATACCCAGGTCACATAGCTGGTTCGTGGTAGAGCCAGGATTTTTTAACCTAAGTCGGACTCCAAAATCTTAGTCCTTAGTTATCAAAATGTGCTGTCTGCTTCTATGAGCAGGAAACAGTGCCCCCGGCTCCTTGGCTGGGGCTTAAGGGAAAAATCTAATCCCTGAGAAGTAGACAGGGGCCAGAAAAACTTAAAGGGTTACCAAGACAAGGCCTCTGGCAGAGGAAACCAAGGCTCAGTTACCAGCCTGCGGCACAGGGTGGGGCCCAAGTCTTAGGAACAGGATAGAAGCTGAATTTCTAGAACTAGGGCACAGCAGCAAAGGTGATGATGCTGAGACTCCAAGTGTGGGCCAGAGCCCATGCAGGTCCTCCTTCTGGGTTTTCACATGCATCCGGAAACAGGGGCGGGACTGACCCTTCAGGTGTAATGAGGCATGGGAGAGGGGAAGAAGGACACAAGGGCTGGGAGCCAGGCCACTCCTCATATTCTCTTCCCCAGGATTTTTGGCACTGCCCAGAGAGGTGAGGCCTTCTTGAGGCTCGCCTTTGGGGCTGTAGGCCCCACTCCCTGCACTTCCCTTTCTCACCCTCCATTCTCTTGATTTCAAGCCTTCCAATCCCACTTTGGTCCTCCACAGGCATGCCCCCTGTTTGCAAGAGGTTCCATATCTCAGACCCTTATCCTACTGATAGAGCTGTCAGAAGCCATAATAATTATCTTATATTTTTCTTTCCTTTTTTCCATCCCACCTTTACCCTTTGATTGGCCAGGGCACACGGTGGGTCTCTGAAAAGGCAGAAACTGGGGAATTAGTATTGGCTTAGTGTGGAAACTGCAGTGGGGAGGAGGGGGAGCAGCACAGAGCAGAATGAGAGTAGAGAGTTGGGCATTTCAGATGCTTCTGGTCTCATGCTTTCACATCAGGAATCCAGCCATCCACGCTACACCAGCTGTCAGCTCAAGGGCTGCATCAGCGTCATCAACTATATTAGGATCTTGCTCAAAACTTTTGATTGACTTTTGGCTAAAGGCCTCTTTAGAGCTTCCACACAAAGGACAGGTACAAATGTGACATTCAGGATAAGTTCCAGAGTTCAAAACAGAAAAACGACCTGATAAAATGATCACCTTTTTCTGAGCATGAAAAAGGTGACATTTCAGAAGCAGCCTTGCAAAATTAATTACTAGGCATCATCATGCCAATGCTACCATTGTGGGGAAAAAAAAAGTCTTTTTCACAGCAGAGACTGGTAACTCTGCCATGAGGATAATCTCCCATGACCCGAGAGTCTACCTTGCGCCTACTGTCACTTCTGACCCCAAGTGACCTCTCCCGAGAGGAGGATGTCCAGGGGCAAAGAAGGGGTGAGGTTAAAAGGGGTCAGCATCCTCTTACTTATCCTTCCTTGGCCTCTTTCATTCACTTCTCAAAATTTACTTTGATTCATTTTTGAGTGCGGATTACTGTATAGCCTCTGAAGGCTCTGGTAACTGTTCACATGTGTCACTTGAAGAGGGATCCTGGAATCGTTAATGACTTGAGAAGCTTCCAAAAACTACATACATTTTTTTTAAAGTCAGCATTCCCTGATTGCATATACATGTTTCATTTTTTTTTATATCCCAGTTGAAAAAAATCCCCATGTGGCCGGGCACAGTGGCTCATCCCAATAATTCCAGCATTTTGGGAGGCCAAGGCAGGAGGATTGTTTGAGTCCAGGAGTTTGAAAGCAGCCTGGGCAATACAGGAAGACCCTGTCTCTCTCTCTCTCTCTCTCTCTCTTTTTTAAATCCACCGGGTGTGGTGGCTCACGCCTGTAATGCCAGCGCTTTGGGAGGCTGAGGCAGGTGAACCACCTGAGCTCAGGAATTCGAGACCAGCCTGGGCAACACTGTGAAACCCCATCTCTACTAAAAAATTAGTTGGGTGTGGTGGTACGCACCTGTAATCCCAGCTACTGGGGAGGCTGAGACACAAGAATTGCTTGAACCTGGGAGGCAGAGGTTGCAGTGAGCAGAGATCACACCACTGCATTCCAGCCTGAGTGACAGAGTGAGACACTGCCAAAAAAAAAAAAAAAAATCCCATCGTATATTTTATGCATATACATAAAAGTTTCCAAATGGGTGAGCACAGGATACACTCTGACTATTAACCTTTGGGGATGGGATTGTGAACAGTGGAAGGGACTTCACTTCTTTTGCCTTATAGAAGATTTACTCTTTGAATTTTTAAAGTAATGAGTATTACTTTTATAATTTGGGAGGAAGGAAAGAAGGAGGGAGGAAGGGAGAGAGGAAGAAAAAAGCAACTTGAGAGAGAGAAGGAACAGAAAGAAAAAGAGAGAAAGCAAGCTACCTCCACCCTCCTCCACCCTCTCCCTGAATATGATCCAGAGAATCTCATCTATGTCCCTCATCCTGCAAGAGCAATTGGAGCCCTCATAGGAACAGAGAACAGCAGCTGCTCACTTTCTTTGGTACATTATTCATCATGTATTTATTTTATTTCGATTTGTCAGAGTCAAAAGAGCTCAAAATAAAAATATGCATGATAACTTTTGGCCATTTTAAGTATCAAAACGATAAACAGTATTTAGGGATACTAGAGGCAAGAGGGAGGCTAAAGGGAAAATATAAAAGGAACACATTGGACAAGAAAGAAACAGCAGTTTTAAGTAAATAGCAACAAATACCAGTGTGCTTAAAAACCCAGGAGTCTGCTACTAAGCTTTTAACAACCTTGCCCCTAGAGACTGGGCCGTAAAAGTAGACATAAAAGCCACTGTCCCCTTGATTCCCTTCTTTCCTCCGGAATGCCCACAGCATTGGCCAGCAGCTGTGGACATGGTTCCTCAAGATCCATCCTCTCAAGACCCACCTCCAAGCTCGACTTCACCAGAAACCCTTCTCTGTCTGTCCTGCCCTTTCACGACTCTGCTGTTTTGCATCCCCATGGCTATGTGTTTGACTTTCCAGTTATTTTGCTCATGTTAACCAGTTATTTTGCACTTGTGATCATGTTGCTTGTGTATTTATTCTATTGATCTGAAAACTCTTTGAGCACAAAGACCTCTGGTGCACCTCTTCACCCCTCTCTGTGTCTAGCTGCTGCCTCATCCACAGAGGGTGTTCTGTGACCTTCCATCCCCTTCCCACTACCTCTCTATCCTCTTCTCCAGTAACATTGCCTAGAAGCCCGGACACCGTGGTTAGCAGATGACCATGCAGGCACGTCTGTCTAATTCTAGCCAAGGGCATGGGGGAAAGGACAGAGCCCAGGGACCTGTGGCCTATTCTCTGAGAGGACGCTGGGCTAATAATAGGAGGGGAGATTAGGCAGGGATTTGACTGCATTGTTATCTCACAGGAATGGCGTTTGAGAGCCTTGCTTCCAAGCTCTTCCAAGAGTCATGCTACCCCCCTCCATCCCTGAATCTCTGTGGAAGCACCCCCTTCATTCTCTTCTCTCCTTCCATCTGCTCTTCTCTGTCAACCCGTCCATCCTGCTCCCCCTCCCCCAGCCCATTCCTCATCCCTTTGCTTTCCACATTCTGGCCTCCATGTGCACCTATTCTCTCTGCTTCTCCTCCGCATCCCACAAGTCCTTCCCATGTGTCTCTCCCCGCTCTGGCCTCTTCTGGCTGCTGTCCCTCAACCCCTACCCTTCCCAGAACCCTCCCTGTCTTTACTTTCAGGCATTAAATTTGTTTTCCAGGCTTGTGGCCTTTGTCTCCTCTCCCTTAATACCTTGGGGCCACTCCATGTCTGCCCCTCCACTGTCCCTGGGCCTGCGCCTTCTCCCAAAGCTGAGCTGGACAAGCACAGGTAACAGAGGCTGAGGTGGGCTGACAGCCTCCACTTCCCCAGCAAGTAGCAATGAGCCCTGCCAACACCAGGCATTCAAACACCTCTGAGAACAAGACCCGGGACAGGCAGGCCACAGACACCTCCCCACACACAGCCAAGCTATTCTTAGGAACCCAGAATCACAAAGGGCCCTTTGCTTTGTTTCACACCGCCCCCATGGAGCTACTCTTGGCAGCCAAAGCTGTAATCTCAGAGACAAGGGGCCCAGGCATGGGGAGACCAGGCTGGAGCCTGTGCCCCCTGCCCTGGCTTCTCAAAGCCACAAGGCTCTGCCCTTGGGCAAGGTCACCTCCTCCACCGTGGACAGACGCACAGCTCTGCACCTTTTCTGCAGTCTTGGCCTAGTCACTCCACTGTCTTTGTTCCCACAGCCAGACCTCAGCTCCCCCAGCCCCGCTGCTATGCAATATCTCTGCATATCTCTCCCTCTGCCCCTCTCCCAGCCTCCCCATGGAACCCTTTCCTGACTCTTCCTCATTCCCAGCAAACCAACTACTGTCCCATCTTGCTTCCTTCCCACTCTTCCTGCTTAGAATGGTTCAGCTGTTTTAATCTAGTAAACTCCCAGACCGTTGATAAAGGCCCTTCTTTCCTTGCTACAAGTAGGAAAGCTAAACCTCTGCACTGGTCCCTTCAGACATCCAGGAGCCTGACCAGCTCTCAGCCTCCAATCTGATTCACGGACCCAAGAGGCAGTCTGGCACTTGGACCGCTAGCTGCCCTGGAAAAGTTTCCTTGGGGAAAAGCAGCAGCCAGCTCCCCAGGCCCCTCAGTTCCAAATCTGACTTTGTGACTCTCAGACCCAGGGAGGTCACTTACCACCCTCTCCCATGGCTGGAAGGACCTGCATAATGTGTGTATCTGTTGCCTACTTACTCAGTTTCTAATTCTTGTGGCGAACTTTGGGGCATGTGTAGCAAAGGACTGGAATTAATGTTCTGTACTAAAGTGGAATTAAGGTTCTACTGGGCTTGCACACCCAGCAAGTGCTGCTACCGTCTCAAACGCCTGCTACCGCACAGAACATCCCAGAAGGCTCAGCATTCCACCATCCTCCTGCAGCACCAGCAAAAGCCCTGCCCTAAGAGACTAGGAAGCTCTCTTGGGGCTGAGTTGTAGGTTGGGCCCAGTAGAGGCACCTGTACCTTCACACCAGGGACATTGTCTTTCTAGGTAAAGTAAAAATACCAAAACAAAAACAAGGAGAAGACATTGAATTACTGAGCACTACTTATGTTTCCAGATCATTCGCTAGGGCTACTCCCTGCCCTCCAGCCCTACTTTAGTCTTTATATGATGGAACTCAGGAGGCTGCGACCCTTCCCAAGTTAGTCAGTGGGCCCAAAGGTGAGACAGCTCTCCCTTGAGTTCCCTACGTGCATATCTGAAGATGAGGAGGGAGCCAGCTGAGCCTCATGTTTGTAAGCCTACTTTCTGGTGGTGGGCACCCAAACTCCCCAGGCATTCCCAAAGCACCCCCCAGTCTTCCAAAAAGAAAAATGAGAATAAGAAAACAACCAGAAAGTGCAAAAGAAAATGGTGAACAAAACAAGGGCATCTTTTATTACTCCCTCTTCACATATTCTGGACCACCCTATCTTAAAAACAAAACAAACTGTGCTACTTGGCCCTCTTCCCTTGAGTTGTTGTCTAATCTCATTTCACTGCCAAACTCCTCAAATGCATGGTGTACATCCACTGCTTCCACTTCCTGTCCCTCATCTTTTTCCTCATTAACTCCCTGTGGCCTGGCTTTGCCTGTGACGCTACACAAGCTGCTTGCTCCAAAATAATCCAAGTTCTTTTCTCTGTCTTCCTGACACACAGCCTTTCTTTGGCATCTGACACTGATGGCCACCTGCTCTTCTTGAAATGCTTCTTCTGGCTTCTAGGAAACTGCCCATTTCTCACGCTC
This sequence comes from Colobus angolensis palliatus, assembly GCF_000951035.1. Lineage (NCBI taxonomy): Eukaryota > Metazoa > Chordata > Mammalia > Primates > Cercopithecidae > Colobus > Colobus angolensis. Next base: position 4,558,756 of record NW_012122709.1, read on the forward strand.
CTTGGCTCTCTTTGAATCTTCTCTTCTCTGCGGGCTTCTCTTCCTTCTCCCATCACTGTGCTGTGGGTATCTCCCAGGCCTTTCCTCTTCTCTCCAACCTCACAGCTTCTTTCACATCTCCTGAGGTAGTCAGTCCTCTTTTGCCAGTTGTGCCCACTGGTCTCATAGCTCCAGCTTCCTTCAGGAAAGCAAAACATCTTCCATTGGTTGCCCCACTGTTACCTCCAATTCCCCCAAACAGAACATTGTCCTTCCTCCTATGTGTCCCTTTTGCCATTATTCCCATCCTTGCCGACATCGTGCAGTCATGCCTCTCCCTTCCTCATTTCTTACGTCCAGGCTGTCAGCAAGGCATTTTATTCCTCCTTTAGAAAGGCCTTCCAGCCTTGCCTCTCCTTTCATGCTGCTGGTCTTGCTCTCCTGCTAACGTTGATGGCTACTGTATCCTCCTCTCAGGTCTCCCTGCCTCCAGCCTCTCTTCCACAAAGAACCCAATAATACCCCTGCTAGGCCCATCAAACTCTAGTTTCAAGAAATCACAGTGACTGCTATGGTTTAGAACTTTAGTCATTCCTCATTGCTTCCAGGGTATTGTCCATTTTGCTATCCTGGGAAACAGGGCAGAGTCTGTAGAAAGCCCTTTGAGCAAGACAGACCTGGGTCTGAATCCCAGTGCCACGTTTGCTACTTACCTTAAGCAAATATCTTACCCTCTCTGAACCCCATTGCTCCTCCATAAAACACAATTTAAGTGACACACAATTGTGAGCATGTGTGAGATCATGCTGTATAAAACACTGTGCACCTGGCACAGGTGGTCACTCAACATGTATATGGCCCTTTCCCCTCTTCGACAATGTGGCCTCACCTTTCTTTCTTTCCACCTGTGTCTCCAGATCCCCCATAGCATAGCCTTACCAGGCATGTGTCCTCTGAGTCCTTATGAACTCACCACACCATTCCCCTTCCATGCCTTTGGTCACTGTGATTCTCATTGCCTAGAACATTTCCTGATACTCAGTGCTTCCCAAAGCCCTCCCCTCACTTCAAGCTCCAGTGTCACGTCACCATCTTGAAAGCTTATTTTATTTTATTTTGAGACAGAGTCTCACTCTGTCCAGACTGGAATGCAGTGGCACGATCTCAGCTCATTGCAACCTCTGATTCCCAGATTCAAATGATTCTCATGCTTCAGCGATTCTCACACCTCCTGAGTAGCTGGGACTAGAGGAGTACACCACCATGCCCGGCTAATTTTTGTATTTTTTGTAGAGAAGGGGTTTTCACTATGTTGGTCAGGCTAGTCTTGAACTCCCGACCTCAAGTGATCTGCCTGCCTCAGCCTCCCAAAGTGCTTCGATTGCAGGTGTGAGCCACCAATGCCTAGCCTGCTCCTATCCAGTGGCCTGACCAATGTCACCACTTGGCCTGGGTCAACTCCTGGTGGACCTCAGGACACATACTGGCTTATCATGAGGGAAGTTCAGTGGGCAGCAGTCAGGCAGCGATGCCTGTTCCAGTTCAGGGTTGGGCTTTGGGCCTGGACTGAGTCTAGGACAGTGTGAGAACCTTGGCCTCCTGGCATGACATTCCCAAAGGCAGCCACAGTCTGGGTACAACAGACCACAAGACTATAGGATTTCCGGCCCAGACCATCCTTTGAACCAAGTGGACTTAGTGGGGCGGAAGGAGGTGTGGGGACCAAGAACCTATGGCAGGGCAACTGGCCCTCCTGTCTGCAGCCTGGCTTCCTCAATTCTGTGTTCCTAACCTAAGAGCTGCCGTTCAGTGAGGGCCCACAGTGTGTCTGCTGTGTGTAGACTCTTTATTTGTGCAATCTCTAGTGGCCTGAGTAGCCCTACTATCCCCATGTTATAGATGACAAACTGGCTCAAAGCGATTATATGACTGACATAGACCACACAGCTAGAAAATGGAATCACTGGCCGGGCGCGGTGGCTCAAGCCTGTAATCCCAGCACTTTGGGAGGCCGAGACGGGCGGATCACGAGGTCAGGAGATCGAGACCATCCTGGCTAACCCGGTGAAACCCCGTCTCTACTAAAAAATACAAAAAACTAGCCGGGCGAGGTGGCGGGCGCCTGTAGTCCCAGCTACTCGGGAGGCTGAGGCAGGAGAATGGCGTGAACCCGGGAGGCGGAGCTTGCAGTGAGCTGAGATCCGGCCACTGCACTCCAGCCCGGGCGGCAGAGCGAGACTCCGTCTCAAAAAAAAAAAAAAAAAAAAAGAAAGAAAATGGAATCACTGGGTTTCAAAGTGGATTTTTGTGTCTGACTCCAAAGCTCACCAGGCTGCTCATCCTGTATGCTTCTGAGGCCTCTGGCCCTCCAGACCGGCCACTCTCCACAAAGTCTCCCTTTTGGTGAGTCATGTCCCTCCAAATACTCCCTGAAGGCAAGATCAACCTGCCCTAACTACCCCAAACTGAACTAGGCCAGCCCCAAGCCTGTCTCTGGCCCTCCATCTCTCTCACTGTTCACATCCATCGGAGAGCAGAGACCTGGAGTAGGGAATGGGAGGGGTGCACAAGTACAAAAGATTTTGAAGCCAGCAGGAAGACAAAAGAATGACAAGAAGGAGCAGCTGTTTGTAAAGGGAAACCTGAGACAGGCAGAAAGCTCAGCTCCCTAATCCTAGGCTCGTGTGGAGCCAGGGCAGGGGCCCCCAAGGTCAGGGATTCTGGGGGCAGGCGGATGGGAGAGTCAGCCTCCGCTCCTGGGTGGCTCCCCTCTGCCCTGTGCACAAACAACGAGTACCTCATTCCTCCCCTGTGCCAAGTGACCTGCCTCTTCCTGCCCCATTTCTTCCTTCCCTTTGGGTACCAGGGCTTCTTTCTGATTCCCCTCTCTCCATGCCGACATCGCTTCTAATTCACCCTGGTGTCTCCCTCCCTCACAATTACTGGGAGTAATTTTAGCAACTTTTCCTCTCAACTACCGCTGGCATGTTCACAGCAAATGGCCCCTGTTTTGGCTTGACACTTGATCAGGGTGGTGACAGAGTGCAGACAAAGCCGGCACAATGCGGGGAGGGGAGGACAGAGGGACAGATCACCTTCCTTTCACTTCAGGCCTTATTTGGTCTACCTTGCTGAAGCGGCCCTCCTTCCAGTCTCTCTTTATTTATAGCATTTTGCTTTGCTCTCCCTTATCTTGCTATCATTTTGTAGCACACTCTGCACAATCCCCACCTACCCCCGGCATGGTGGGGCCCCTGGCCCCTCACTCTCCCCACAAGGAATGCGCATGTGTGCAAAGCGTAGGCCTGGATTCCATTTCTACAAAGAGCTGACCAGAGCAGTCCAGAGGAGGGATCTTTCTTTTGGTCATTGTTATGTCCTTATTGACCAGAATAATGCCTGGCACATAATAGGCACTCAATAAATACTTGTTGAATGGAGGAATCTACAAAGCTGCTCAGTCTTCAGACAGCAGCAAGTAGCAGGAAGAGAATCATGATGTAGCCAAGAGCAGGTGCTGGAGGGGCTAGGGAGTGAGTGGAGATCTTTAAGGACAGCAAGCCCTCTGATCTGTCTGAGCTGTGAGGAAGAGCCTAGCTAGGGAGGTGAGTTCTATTCTGCAATGACGTGGGGCAGGGGTAGAGAACAGTAACACCCAAACACCAATAGACCAGAGCCTCCCAAGCCTGAAGGGAGGGAAACAAAGTGTGATTGATTTCTCAAATGCGGGAAAGACTTCCCAAGTCCCCAGCCAAGGAAGGAGGCTGGCCCATGGTGAAGACACTGGCTTTGAAATGGCTCAACTACGTCCCAAGCACCCTTTGTGCATCTTAATTGTCGGCATCTCTGCCTGAGCCCTGGGAAATCAGGGAGGGGTGGCAGTTTGGAGCTTGGAAAGCAGGAAGGTGGGGATGAAAGGAGTTTTTGCCCCTCATCGCAAATCCTTAAGGTTCCTACAGGGAACCTCAGACAAAGCTGTCTTAGGGGTTGTCTTCCAGCTCCAAGCAGCTGTATTATCTATAGCTCCAAGAGGGTCTGTCTCTGTCAATAAGGCTGATTCCTCAGCACCTGGCAGGGCCTGGAGGGCACTGCCAGAGTCTATTCTGCTGGGCATGTTAGTAGCAGAGCCTACTGGGATCACCTCAGCAACTGTATACCTTAGCACTGCAGAGCTGCAGTGGTGTCAGTCACAGCCCTTGCAGTTCATAGTCTACCCCCACTTGCCTGCACACCCCCCTTACAGCTGCTCAGTGTCCTCAGACTGTACCTTAGTGCCTTGATTACCAAGCAACCCCCACAGAGGCCTCTTCCTGGATTTTCCCTTCCCTGCTATGCCCACCCCACCTTCAAAATGTACCTGCTGCACCCATCCCCCAGGCCTGCCTCTCTCCTTCCAAGCTGACAGCTAATCAGATGGATTAATCCGCATGCGCCGAAGAGCTGTGCTCAAAAGAAGGGGGAGATTTCACACCAAACCCTGCAGTGGTTGCCTAGACACGGAGCCAGTCAAGCTTGCACACCCCGTTGCTAGAAGAGCATGGCATCGGCTCTGTTCTCTGCTCATAGGCTGGGCCCCAGCTCCCTTTCCTCCCCTTCTTTGTGGCTGTTCCTCAGGCCTGCAGAGGGGAGGATTTTTCCTGTCCTGTCACTCTGCCTCACTTGCCAGAACACTAGTCGCCTCCAGCTCTGGACAAAGGTCATCCCACCTGAGGCTGGGTGGGCCAGACAACAGCTGTCTTAGGGGTCTCCTTCCAGCTCCAAGCAGCTATATTATCTACAGCTTTGAGAGGGTCTGTCTCTGGGCTCAGGCCTTTAGTACCCGTGAGGCAGAGCCAGGAACATGAGTCAGGCAAAGGGTTCCAAACTAGGACCATTGCAGCTGGGTCCTGCCCTCTGTGCATAGGTGGTCCCCACACCTTTGGAATCCCAGCCCTCCTTTCCAGGCTACCCTCCGCAGGCCCGGCTCCACTCCCATCTGCTGAGGTTTCCCATCTTGAATCCTGCTGCCCCGATTAGCTGTATAACCTTAAAGAATGCACTGTACCTCTCCATAAAATGAAGTGCTTGGACGGCTTGCTAAAGGCCTGTCTGGCTCAGAGGCTTGGTGACCTCAACACATCGCCTGCTGGTCCAAGGAAATCAGTGCCTGAGCCAGAGTCCCCATCTCTAAGCTCCATGGTTATTGTTCTTGCCACCTGGCTAGGAAACGTCCTTCCAGCTGCCCCAGTCTAGCCTCACCCTGGGGCATGCCCCCAACTCTGTCCTACCCCTCTCTGCTGCTGACACTTAGCCCCTTCCCAGCTTACAGTTGGATACAGGACCTGGGCCAGGAGAGCAGGGAGGACACTGTGGAAATGGGGCCAGGCCAGCAGGGGCCTCAGGGCAGGAGACTGGAGGGGCAGCAGTGTCCAGGGCCAGAAGTGCCCTGTGGGAGAGCCAGGACCCTGGCTGCCTTGGTCTTGGTGGTCGTGGTCAGTTCCCTCTCCTGCCAGCTGTGGAATGTGAGGCCTGGCCTGGGAGATATTTTTGCTGCACTTTGAGCCACCCCGCCCCCTGGAACTCAGACCCTGCACACTCCATGCCATAACAATGACGACCACTTCCAATTGTTTCCTAGCTGGAGCGGGGGGAGGGGAGCACTGTTTGGGAAGGGGGGGAGCCTGGGGGAAATGCTTCTAGTGACAACAGCCCTTTCTAAATCCGGCTAGGGACTGGGTGCAGGTGGGGGTGGGGGTGCCCTGCTGCCCCATATATACAGCCCCTGAGACCAGGTCTGGCTCCACAGCTCTGTCCTGCTCTGTGTCTTTCCCTGCTGCTCTCAGGTAGGAGCGGGAGCTGGAGGCTTTCCTCTGGGATAAGGGTGCTCCAGGCTTAGGAAGGGATTCCTCTAGGAATAGCAAACTTCATGCAGGACTTCATGCAGTGTACCAGGTCCAGTCACTGGGCACACATGTGCAGGTCTAAACATGGGCGTATGTGCCACAGGAGTTCCCAGGGGAAGATATCTGCATCTGAGCAGATGGGACCAATATGCATTACAGGGTGTGATGTGTGTGTGTGTGTGTGTACAAGCCTGCATAGTCTGAATGTGATAGAGGGTATGTACCTCACTGACTGACACAGAAATATCAAGTGGGAGATGTGGGTGTATGATCATGCCTGTGAATGAGGAGATTCCTTTGCAGGGAGGGAGAAAGGATGGTGGAGAAGGATTCTAGGAAGTGTGTATGCCTTCATATGATTCTGTGAGGCCTGGAATGTGTAGCTACCCCTGTCCATGCATGCAGAGATGATTGTCTATGCCTCCAGGAGTCATGATTGTTATAGTATGTACCCTCTGCAGAAGGAGCTTACAGGCACGGGGGTGTAGGATGTTCCAGGTCTTTGTGTACTGAAGAACACGCAGTGATGTGAGTCTACTTATGCAGCACACATCCTGAAATGTGCACATTTGCTGTTGAGGCATATGTGGCACCCTGGGGGTGGGGTGCGGACTGAGGTATGGGAAAGAAGCCTGTCTTTGTGTCACATGCACGCCCAAGCAGCAGGCATGAGTGTTCATCAGAGGGCTTGTGGAGGGTGTTCAGCTACGTGATGGAGGTGTATCTATGAGAGGAAGCCCACAGTGTCTTCTCTCTGAGAATGTCCACAAAATCTGACAACAAAATGGGGACAGGATGGAAAAGAACTCTCTTTAGAGTCATCAGACTTGCATTCAAGTCTTGGCTCTCCCACTTATTGTCATGGGCTCTTGGAAAGGCAAGCCACTTAACCTCGACTTCCTCATCTGTCAAATGGGGTGAAGACTGAGTAGGAGAATGTGCATTGAAGTGCTTTTAAACTGGAAAGTGCTCAGCAAATGTGACCATTAGTTGTCTCTCAGATGGCTCAAAGAAAGGTACCACTAGATGGGTACAGGCAGGGGTGGGACCGTCTCGGAGGAGTGAAGAGGATTAGAGTTCAGGGTGAGTTGACACCAGGAAGCTGTTAGAACTAGTTCTTGAGGAAAAAGGGAAAAGGGTTTGAAAAACAAGAAGGATGGGACCAGAGAAGTTGACTGCCCTTTCCAACTTGTTTTGGAAGAGGGTGGATGCTGAAGGATAGAGCCAGGGAGAAGCACGAAGGTGGGACTGGCCAGGTTGGGCACAGCCTGCCCTGACACAGCCTCTTCCCTCTCTCCAGGTCCCCTGCAGGCCTTGGCCCCCTTCCTCATCTGTAGACACACTTGAGTAGCCCAGGTAAGAAAAGCTGAAGCTAGAGCACTGAAAATCTAGTGAGACTGGGCATTAGAGCCCCAAAGCCAGCCTATGGAACTCTAGTTTCTGCCCTGTGCTGGAGAAATATCTTGGCTATCAGGAGCTCCTTACCTGTGGCCAAGGGGTCCAGGGACAGATGAGGGTCAGAGATGGAAATAGTTAGATTTCTGCTCCTACCAGGAGCTCAGGATGCTCTTCCTTCCCCTAGGGGAGCTCCAGCTTGAACAATAGTTAGTTGCTCCTTTTACTCTGGCATGTTTGCTAGGCTGCTCTTCTGGTTAAGGGGTAACCTCAAAGAGGAAGGGACTCACTGGTAACTCTTCTTGACTCTTGAGCATGGTGCTAGGTTTTGGGGCTCCCACTGAAGGGGAGAGCCCAGGGAGGGAAGGGGAGAGTGGGCAGATGGGAGGGCAGCCAGCTTCTGCTCACTCCAGGCACAGCCATGGGAGATTCGGAGATGGCCGCCTTTGGGGCTGCCGCCCCCTACCTGCGCAAGTCAGAGAAGGAGCGGCTAGAAGCCCAGACCAGGCCTTTTGACCTCAAGAAGGATGTCTTCGTGCCTGATGACAAAGAGGAGTTCGTCAAGGCCAAGATCCTGTCTCGAGAGGGTGGCAAAGTCACTGCCGAGACCGAGAATGGCAAGGTGGGTGTCAGACTAATGTGAGAGTCCACCCTGGCCACCTGCACACCTGGGTGGACACAGAGGGGTACACCCATGCCCCCCCCTCACGCAGACCTGAGGATGGCCCCATTCTCCTTCCCTTTGGGGAAGAATCCAGACCCTCCAAGGAGCCCTGTCCTTCCAAATCCCTTCTGTCTTCTCCGTGAGATCCTGGTTCCTTCTCTCTTGAGCACTATTGCCCTGTCACTCATCAACTCCTAACCCTCTTGAGGGAGAAGGGAAAGCCCAGGCTGACAGGAGGGCCTGGATGGGGGTTCTTGCAGACAGTGACTGTGAAGGAGGATCAGGTGATGCAGCAGAACCCACCCAAGTTCGACAAAATCGAGGACATGGCCATGCTGACCTTCCTGCACGAGCCCGCGGTGCTCTACAACCTCAAGGATCGCTATGGCTCCTGGATGATCTATGTGAGTGCTGCACCTGGCCCCACCTTGGAATCTTTGTTCCTGCTCCATCCATGTCCGCCCCAGGAGCCAAGAGTGTCTTCTGTTTGTGTCTAGGCAGGGTTACACTCTAACCTCATCCCAACATCCTTGGTTCAATTCCAACACTCTGGGGACTGGCATTACTCAGATTGAGTGCATGCAGAGTTTTTCCTTTCTCTTCTTTCTCCCCTGGGATCTTTCTCTAACTCCCAAAATCACCAGCCCTCCCCCTTTGCAACTGGCAAGTCACTGCTACTTTTCTATCCCCAGACCTACTCGGGCCTCTTCTGTGTCACCGTCAACCCCTACAAGTGGCTGCCAGTGTACAATGCCGAGGTGGTGGCTGCCTACCGGGGCAAGAAGAGGAGCGAGGCCCCACCCCACATCTTCTCCATCTCCGACAATGCCTATCAGTACATGCTGACAGGTGAGAGGCCCCAGAAGGGTCTTCCTGAAGGGAACTGGGAGATGCCAGGATGGAGAGGGAGAAGGTGAAGGAGGGGAGAAGCCCCACGAGAGCATTCTGTGCAGCTCCTGACCTTTACTCCCCACCCTCTCCCCACAGACAGAGAAAACCAGTCCATCCTGATCACGTGAGTGTAGCTGCTACCCTGTTCCCTTCCAGAATCTCCCTGATCCCCGCCTCCAGCCCCATCAGGGATCCCAGGCCCCTAGGCATAGACTCAGCCTCTTTCCCCACCACCTCCTGCCCATCTCCTTCTCTTCTGACCCTTACCCTGACCCCTTTCTTTGATCTCCCTATTCCTTTCTGCTTTCCACCCCCTTCATGTTTTTCCTCTCCCACCTCCTTCACCCACTCTCCTCCAACTCATCACTCATTTATCCAGAAGCTCATTATCGCCATGTCTTCATCTCTTCCTTTTCTTTCCCTTCAGAAACATTTCCCATTCTTCCAGCCCCACTCACTTTTCCCAAAACAGCCCAGGCCCATCTCTTCCGTTTACTTTGCCCAGCCAAGCACAGGCTCAGCCTGCCCAAACCAGTGCCTTCTGGTGGCATCCTTCCTGGTGCCAGCCCTGACCTCTGTGCATCAGAAGACAGTTGTGGATTTTGGGTGCAGATAACCTGGCAGCTTCTTGTCCAGGGCTCCTACTCGTGGGTAGGCCCAGGCATTCTCTCCTGATTTGAGGCTTGTTGGTCTCCAGCAGTATTGTTCACTGCCCAATAAGCCCCTGACTGTCTTCACAGTGGAGAATCCGGAGCAGGGAAGACGGTCAACACCAAGAGGGTCATCCAGTATTTTGCTGTTATTGCAGCCATTGGGGACCGCAGCAAGAAGGACCAGAACACGGGCAAGGTAGGCCTACTGCCTTCCAAGGTCTTGCACCGCAGAAAGGGAGGGGGAAGAGCTCTCACCCGCCTCCTTCTTGATCTCTGCAGGGCACCCTGGAGGACCAGATCATTGAGGCCAACCCTGCTCTGGAGGCCTTTGGCAATGCCAAGACTGTCCGGAATGATAACTCCTCCCGCTTCGTGAGTGGTCCCTGACCTTGGGCTTGGGACTTGGACTGGTGGAGGGATGGTCTCAAATATGAGCCTTTCCCAGACTCATCACCACTCTCTTCCATCTCTCCAGGGGAAATTCATTCGAATCCATTTTGGGGCAACAGGAAAGTTGGCATCTGCAGACATAGAGACCTGTGAGTGCCGTGAATCTGCTAGGCTCAGCCTAAGCTCACCCTTGCTCTAGACCATCTGGTCTTGATCTCTCTCTCTCTCTCTCCTCCCTCCCTCTGTTTTTCCCCTCCTTAAGTCTATGTCTGTAGGTGTCTCTGTTTTCAGATCTACATATCTGTCTCTCTCTGAGACTTTCTCTGCATCTTTCTCCATTTCTGTCTCTGCATGGCTAGGTGTCTTTCTCTGGGATTTCTCTCTGAGACTATTTCTCTCCTTCTGGGTCTCTCTCTCCATCTCTCTGTGTGATCTCTTTGTGTCTGTCCAACTAGTCTCTCTGACTCTTCCCTTCCCTCTGCCTTTTGCTTGCTACATTTATCATTAATTTTCCTTGTGCCCAAACCCTAACTTTTCTTTCTCTCCTTCTTCTCCCCGCCTGTCCACAGATCTTCTGGAAAAATCCAGAGTTATTTTCCAGCTGAAAGCGGAGAGAGATTATCACATTTTCTACCAAATCCTGTCTAACAAAAAGCCTGAGCTGCTGGGTGAGTCAGAGCCACTGACTGAGACCAACTATTTCCATGGCAACCTGGTCCCCTCTCCTTGTGGCTGGATTCAGCTGGCATGCCCTGGGTTTCATGGCACTGCTGGATTCAGTTCAGTGGGATGTGGGGCCAAGCCAAGCCCTGTCCTGTGCTCCTCCTCAGGCCATGTGCTGTGGTGAGCAGCCTCCATGAGAGCCGGGGGCTTGTGTCCCTCCCTAACCATGTTTTTTCCCCTAGACATGCTGCTGATCACCAACAACCCCTATGATTATGCATTCATCTCCCAAGGAGAGACCACTGTGGCCTCCATTGATGATGCTGAGGAGCTCATGGCCACTGATGTGAGTGTGTGAGGACCCAGCCAGGTGGTGGGAGGATTAGCAGTGAGGGGCAAACAGGGGTCCGGAAGCAGAGCTAAGATGCTGGCCATTGGTTGTTTAAAGTGGTATGGATCTCCTGAGAGCCAGAATGTGCCCCGTGATCAGGGTGTACTGGGGAACGGATGAGATGAGACAAGACTGGCCAGTATTTGGTGTTCTATCAAACCAGGAAGGGCTGAAAGTCATGAGACAGAGAGGCACACAGCCAAGAAATAAGCATCACCAAGGGAGCAGGATGAGGAGGGAAGGCCATGCAGATGGCATGGGGCCGGAGGGGCTGTTAGGTAAACAGATGCAGACAGGTATGGAAGGCCAGGCAGGAAGCAAGTGTAGGGCCAGGAAGCATAAGTGGGTAACTCAGAAAAGCTGTGGCCACTGACACTGGGTTTGGGACCGGCTGATGTCTGCTCTACTCTTGCATCTTCCATCCTTTGTTCTGGAGTTCCCCACTGGGTATGGGAGTCTCAGAACCCACAGGGATTAAGGAGACAAGTTTTCTCTACAACTTACAAGGGATCTCACTTACCCATCATACTTCTTTTTGGGGGGTCCACCCATACGGGGCCTCCCTACAGAACGCCTTTGACGTGCTGGGCTTCACTACAGAGGAGAAAAACTCCATGTACAAGCTGACAGGCGCCATCATGCACTTTGGAAACATGAAGTTCAAGCAGAAGCAGCGGGAGGAGCAGGCGGAACCGGACGGCACTGAAGGTGAGAGGCAGGGATTCTAGGGGGCAGCTGTCAAGTCATGGAGGGCCACGTCTGCTCAGCAGTCATCTGTCTTTTTGTATTTTGTATTTTGTATTTATTTATTTATTTTTTTTTGAGATGGAGTCTTGCTCTGTTGCCCAGGCTGGAGTGTAGTGGCACGATCTTGGCTCACTGCAATCTCCACATCCTGGGTTCAAGTGATTCTCTTGCCTCAGCCTCCTGAGTAGTTGGAATTACAGGCATACACCACCATGACCAGCTAATTTTTGTATTTTTATGATAGATGGGGTTTCACCGTGTTGGCCAGGCTGGTCTCAAACTCCTGACCTCAAGTGATCTGCCCGCCTTGGCCTCCCAAAGTGCTGGGTTTATAGGCGTGAGCCACTATGCCCGGCCAGCAGTCATCTTTTTACCAACTTTGCTACTTGTCTTTTCCTTCCAGAGGCTGACAAGTCTGCCTACCTCATGGGGCTGAACTCAGCCGACCTGCTTAAGGGGTTGTGCCATCCTCGGGTGAAAGTGGGCAATGAGTATGTCACCAAGGGGCAGAACGTCCAGCAGGTGGGTCCATCTTCAGATGATAATGGGTGGGCAGGGTAGGGAGACTGGCATGATGGGGTGGGAGTTTTCAAGTTCACTCTTCCCAACAACCCTGCTCAATATGGGTCTCTCCTCTACCTTGCAGGTGGCATATGCCACTGGGGCACTGGCCAAGGCAGTGTATGAGAAGATGTTCAACTGGATGGTGACACGCATCAACGCCACCCTGGAGACCAAGCAGCCACGCCAGTACTTTATAGGAGTCCTGGACATCGCTGGCTTCGAGATCTTTGATGTGAGTTGGGACCCCTGGGAGGGGGAGAGCAATCACTCGCTCACTCCCACATTCAACAGCCATTTGCTGAGAGTCAGTTGTGGACCAGACACAGGAAGGCAGTGGGGACTGTGCGGTGACAGAGGCAGTCATTGTCCCTGTCTTCAGGGGAAGCCCTCCTCCACTGCCCTGACATGGAGGGGACCAGCCATGCCCTGCTGGGCTCGGGCACAGCACACGGGCACAGCCCCAATGGCCACTCACACCCACTTCCTGACTGATCCCACCCCTCATGACCCCTGCAGTTCAACAGCTTTGAGCAGCTCTGCATCAACTTCACCAACGAGAAGCTGCAGCAGTTCTTCAACCACCACATGTTCGTGCTGGAGCAGGAGGAGTACAAGAAGGAGGGCATCGAGTGGACATTCATTGACTTTGGCATGGACCTGCAGGCCTGCATCGACCTCATCGAGAAGGTGCCTCTTTGGCCTCACCACCTGAATTCTCCCTGAACACCCAACATGAACACCATAGACAAAATAGCAGCCCCTCTCCCTTCTGGGGAATATAATCTTGACAATAGAAGGGGCTGAAGGATCCTGAGCCCTTGGTTCCAGAGCCTATGTTGTGCTGAGCACTGAGGACAGGGTGGCACCAGGGACAGCTGAGTTCCCAGGGGCTTGAGAGTGGACACATGGAGGATGGGCACCTGCATGATGACCTCCCACACCTGCATGTTTATTGGGCCTGGTTTATGCATCCAAGGATCAGGAAGTATGAGGATGGTGTGGGAGATCATAAGAGTGCACCTATTTTTAACCCTAGCATCTCAGGAATCTGGGTGGTGGGGTGATGTGTACAGTGCTGATAGCAGCCACACTCCCAGACTTTCACAAAAGTCCTTCTGTCATCAGACAAAATCCTCCACCTTGAACCGGTGCCAGTCAGTAGATAACCGTATTCAGAGCTGAGCCTACTACCTTAACACCCAGCGGGGCACCTCCATGGGCAAGTATTGATCATAGAGCAGAATCCATGTCCACCTGTGTGAAGGACACTCAGTGATGCTCTCCCCTGCTTCCTCAGCCCATGGGCATCATGTCCATCCTGGAGGAGGAGTGCATGTTCCCCAAGGCCACCGACATGACCTTCAAGGCCAAGCTGTTTGACAACCACCTGGGCAAATCCTCCAACTTCCAGAAGCCACGCAATATCAAGGGGAAGCCTGAAGCCCACTTCTCCCTGATCCACTATGCTGGCACCGTGGACTACAACATCATTGGCTGGCTGCAGAAGAACAAGGACCCTCTCAATGAGACTGTAGTGGGCTTGTATCAGAAGTCCTCCCTCAAGCTGCTCAGCTCCCTGTTTGCCAACTATGCTGGAGCTGATGCACGTAAGTAGGAACTGAGGCTCCCAGGACAGAGGAGCAGGGATTCTGCCAAGGTTCTGAGCTAGGTCAATTGCTACACCCCACCACTTCAATGTCAGGTTGTACCCCAAGGTTTACAGACTCAGTGGGATGGAACTTGGTAAAGAAACTGAGGCAGCCACATTGAAGGCCCTCACCCAGGGGTCAAATGCCATCAAGGATGTAAAGAGGGGCTGTGATTCTTTACTCACGCCCTCACCTCCCCACACTGAGGCTTCTTTTGTTGACTCTCCTTCCTGCAGCTATTGAGAAGGGCAAAGGCAAGGCCAAGAAAGGCTCGTCCTTTCAGACTGTGTCAGCTCTGCACAGGGTGAGTGGGACCCAGCCCCAGCCAGCTCAGCTCCCCATCTGCCAACTCCACCCAGCCCAGCCCTTCCCTGCCTTCTTCATCCCCTACACCTCCCACTCCCTGTCTCCTTGGTGCATTCGTGACCATTTTCACTCCATCTTCTCTTCCCATCATCTCCTGGCCTCTTCACTTATTTACTTCCCATCTCACTTTTCTCCTCTTTCCCTCCTGTCTCCCACCCTCTCTCCTTATCTGTCTTCCCCCAAGGCCCCTTCATCTCTGTGGCTCCTTGAATTCTCTCCATCTCTCTTTTCCTTCCTTCTTCTCCTCTCTCCTTCCTGCATCTCTTTCTTGCATTTTCTTTACTTTTCTCTCTTGCATTTTTGGCCACAGGAAAATCTGAACAAGCTGATGACCAACTTGCGCTCCACCCATCCCCACTTTGTACGTTGCATCATCCCCAATGAGACAAAGTCTCCAGGTGAGGCCACAAACTCAGGCCAGCCCACTGCTTGGCATACACCACCCTGGGAACAGGAACTCCTAGGGCATCTCCCTACCTACCACCACAGCGGTTTCCAAACCACATTCTTCTCTCCCCATCCCCCATAAGGCCTCACAGGCTACCTCCCTCTCAGTGCTGCCTTACACTTGGAGTGTATAATGTGGGTGATGTGTAAAGCACTCTGATGGACATTACCTCATCAGTGACCCTACAACCCCTTGGATAGCTGGTTCCAACATAGAATCTTAGTTCAACTTTAAATTTACCTGAAGAACCACTTAATCCCCTAATGAGACATATTCAAATTGTTCATCCATTTTTGGCTGATTAGGAGACAGAGGCTCAGGGACCTGAGTTCAAGACCTGGCTCTGTTCTTGATCAGCTTAGTGGCCTTGGGCCAGTCCCATAACCCCTCTGGGCTTAATTTACTAATCTAGAAAATGGGATATATCTGTTCTGGCTACCGCCTATGATAATAGGTAAGAATCATATAAAAAAGGAATGTGAAAGCCTTGTGGTTAAAAATGTGGCTAGAAAAAAAAGAAACAAATAAAGGATTATTACGACCTGACTTGCTAAGATTACAAGCTAATCAGTGACAGAGCCAGGATCGGAACCCAGAACTTCAGTGTTCTCACAGACTCCTCCCACTACCCTCCTGCCACAGGGGTGATGGACAATCCTTTGGTTATGCACCAGCTGCGCTGCAATGGCGTGCTGGAAGGCATCCGCATCTGTAGGAAGGGCTTCCCCAACCGCATCCTCTACGGGGACTTCCGACAGAGGTGGGTATGAGGGCGCCCCAGAGCTCATAGAATGGGGGAGCCAGGCTGCCCTGGTGGGAATGAGAGTCTGCAGGTGGCCCTGGAATTCTGTGGGCAGAGCAGATCACTGCAGAGCATGGGCACTTCCCTCCTCAGGTATCGCATCCTCAACCCAGCGGCCATCCCTGAGGGACAGTTCATTGACAGCAGGAAGGGGGCAGAGAAGCTGCTCGGCTCCCTGGACATTGACCACAACCAGTACAAGTTTGGCCACACCAAGGTGAGGAAAGGAGACTAGCTAATTAAAGGAAGACATCTCTTGTGCATCGACTCCTCTCCTCATGATGCTTTTTCTTTTATAATCGTCTTAGCAAAATCTCTTACCTGTATGCTACCCCTCTCAGCAGAACATCTAGCACCACTCCCCTCATTCCAGCTCCAGCTGCCATTGACCTCCTCCCTGCAATCCTTTTCTAGGCTGTTACCCTTCCTAAGGTACTCCCCACTACCTCTTTCCCTCGTACCACTCCCTAGTCATGCCCAAAACACACCTTGCCTGCAGGTGTTCTTCAAGGCCGGGCTGCTGGGACTGCTGGAGGAGATGAGGGACGAGAGGCTGAGCCGCATCATCACGCGTATCCAGGCCCAGTCCCGCGGTGTACTTTCCAGAATGGAGTACAAGAAGCTTCTGGAACGTAGGTGAGAGATCTCAAGAGGAGGTTTCCACTTCTCTGAGGCCCAGGCTGGTTCAGGGGCAGTGTCAGGAAAAAGAGCTCAACAGGTCTTCAAACAGAGAGACCTGCAGGAGGGGCTCATATGAACACATTGCAGTCACAGGGTCAGAGGTCCTCAGGGAGAGTGGGAGGGATGAAGAAAATGGGACATTCCCAAGGTTTCAGGACCTCAGGTAGGAAGGAGGCAGGAGGCTCAGCACTCCTTTCAATGGGCCCCTGCAGAGACTCCCTGCTGATAATCCAGTGGAACATTCGAGCCTTCATGGGGGTCAAGAATTGGCCCTGGATGAAGCTCTACTTCAAGATCAAGCCGCTGCTGAAGAGCGCAGAGACAGAGAAGGAGATGGCCACCATGAAGGAGGAGTTCGCACGCCTCAAAGAGGCGCTGGAGAAGTCCGAGGCTCGCCGCAAGGAGCTGGAAGAGAAGATGGTGTCCCTGCTGCAGGAGAAGAATGACCTGCAGCTCCAAGTGCAGGCGGTGAGGCTCCTGGGCTACTGTTGGTTCTTCCACCCTGCTCCACCTTCACCTCCCACAACCCTGCACCTCCCTGCACAGGGGCTCACTGTCTTGTACCTTCAGTCAGAGGACTCTGGGCTCAACACTTCTAAAGATGTCCAAAGAGGTCCCTCAGGAGGAGGAAAGGGCAGAGGGAAAAGAGCTGACTTTTAAAAGCATAGGCTTTCTACTTGGGTTCAACCTAGATTCACAGCTTAATACTTTGTGACCTTGGGCAGACCATGCATCATCTTTGAGCCTCAGTTTCCTCTAGACAGGGAATAGAGCTGTCCATTTCATTAAGCCATCATACATAAGCGCTTGGCATCAGCAAATGCAATTCCCGCCGTTCGTTGGAGGAGACCAGAGGAAGAGGTCCAGATGAAGACTTCTGGTTCCTTTCCTCTCTGCTCCCCTCCCCATACTTCTGAAGCTCTTGCCAACTGGGGATATCCTAGAGTTCCCGTCCTATTTGAGGGATGTGCCTCTCCTTCCCTCTACCTGCAAGAATGAGGACTTTGCCCCCGAACAGCCTCCCCTCTGTTCCTCGCTCTCAGGAACAAGATAACCTGGCAGATGCTGAGGAGCGCTGTGATCAGCTGATCAAAAACAAGATTCAGCTGGAGGCCAAGGTGAAGGAGATGAATGAGAGGCTGGAGGATGAGGAGGAGATGAATGCTGAGCTCACTGCCAAGAAGCGCAAGCTGGAAGATGAGTGCTCAGAGCTCAAAAGGGACATCGATGATCTGGAGCTGACACTGGCCAAAGTGGAGAAGGAGAAACACGCAACAGAGAACAAGGTAAGGGCAGCTCCCTTTGGCTGCAGCCCAGGTCTCCTCAGGACTCTAGACCATACTGACCTTGACCCAGGCCAGCCACTCGGCATCCAGAGAGCAGCATGGACCTTGACATGGAGCTCCCCGTAGACGGTCCCCATAGACGGTGACCTTTGACCCTAAAGGAGATGGGATTCTTGGTCGGCAGGTGAAAAACCTGACAGAGGAGATGGCTGGGCTGGATGAGATCATTGCTAAGCTGACCAAGGAGAAAAAAGCTCTGCAAGAGGCCCACCAGCAGGCCCTGGATGACCTTCAGGCCGAGGAGGACAAGGTCAACACCCTGACTAAGGCCAAAGTCAAGCTGGAGCAGCAAGTGGATGATGTGAGTAGATTGAGAGTAGTGGGGCCTAGATATGCCATGTCCATCTGTGCCCAGAGGGGTGTGTGTGTGCGTGCGTGTGTGTGTTTGGAGGGGGGTGGGGTTAGAGGATGTTAACTTTCCTGATATCTTTCTAGAAAGGAGCTGGGGAATGAAAAGTCAGAAGTGGCGATCAATTCTGAATTATGTATCTAATCTCACTGGTATGATCAATGATAGAGATGAGTTTCCTTATTTAATTTAAGTTCAATCCCAGATATCTCTGCCTTTGACACAAGATTTAGAGGGTCATCCCATAAGAACATGATATATTTCTTTGGAAATTTTGTGAGGCTCTCCAAGAAGAATTTTTGAAATTCCAATATTTAAGGTAGAATCTGATCATTGTTCCCTCTGATGCACATATGTCTGTTGACTCACTTATCACTCTGTATTATAATTATTTAAGCTTCTATCTCAGCCATAAGACTACAGGCTTCTTTTAGACAGGAACTTGGATCTATTCAGTTTGGGGACTGCAGTGCTTAGCACAGAGCCCAATGCCCAGTAGGTGTTTATAGGATGCTGGAAGAATGAATACTGCGGCCCGACGCGGTGGCTCACGCCTGTACTCCCAGCACTTTGGGAGGCCAAGGCAGGTGGATCATGAGATCAAGAGATCGAGACCATCCTGGCCGATATGGTGAAACTCCATCTCTACTAAAAATACAAAAATTAGCTGGATGTGGTGGCACGTGCCTGTAGTTCCAGCTACTCGGGAGGCTGAGGCAGAAGACTCCCTTGAACCAGGAAGGTGGAGGTTTCAGTGAGCCGAGATCATGCCACTGCACTCCAGCCTGGTGATAGAGTGAGACTCCATCTCGAAAGAAAGAAAGAAAGAAAGAAAGAAAGAAAGAAAGAAAGAAAGAAAGAAAGAAAGAAAGAAAGAAAGAAAGAAAGAAAGAAAGAGAG
>NW_012122709.1:4577615-4677416 GCF_000951035.1 Colobus angolensis palliatus
AGAAAGAAAGAAAGAAAGAAAGAAAGAAAACGGCTTTGAGGTTTCATCCCACAATCATTCATTCATTTATTTATCAAATATTGATTGAGCATCCCCTATATCTAGGCAATCTCACAGTCCCCTAATAACATCTGGTCCACTCTGGGGAAGGTTTCCCAAGTCCTGAACTCAAAGATTTACCAAGTCCTGGGGCAACTGAACAACAGAATCACCAAGTCAGGATGCTTTGCCTACTGGGCCTGGCTCCTTCTCTCTACCAGCTGGAGGGATCCCTAGAACAAGAGAAGAAGGTGCGCATGGACCTGGAGCGAGCGAAGCGGAAGTTGGAGGGCGACCTGAAGCTGACCCAGGAGAGCATCATGGACCTGGAGAATGACAAGCAGCAGCTGGATGAGCGACTGAAAAAGTACTGTGTTCCCTCCCTGCTGTCCTTCCTTCTCCCCAGCCCATAACAGTACAAGCAGACACAAGACAACCATCCTCTGAGGCAACAACCTCATGCAGCCTCCACAAGCGGAGTTGCAAACCATGGGAAAAGACCTCTCACACAAGGGCTTTCCTCCCTCAGTCCCACATATCAGGGTTAGTTAGATGGTCCTCCCTGGCAAAAAGTCCATTGTATCCCTTAAGTCCTTTCTTCTTATTAGGCACTCAGTGGGAATGAAAATAACAGCCTTCCCCCTTTACACACATCTCTCTTTGGAGACCAGTTCCTTGACATGGAGGAAGGCTCCACATGAGAGCCTCTTAGGAAAGTCCCTTTGTGGCTTTTCACAGAGAGCCCACAGGGCACCCAGAAATGCCCTTACACTTAAGAAGTCAGAGGATCAGGGCCATTTCTTTGTTTTGCTTAATTTGTGGTTTCAATTCTTAGTGTAAGTTCTTCCAAAATGTATAGACTTTCCAGACTTGGTAAACAGTGAGCTTGCAGAACATATTTTGATAATTGAAGGTCTTATGGTGTTTCAGGCTCAGCACTTTGAAAGGCTTTGAGAATCATCACAATCTACATCCTCTTCAAGTTTGTGTTTGCACAGGAATCTCCATACCTTCCCAGGCACAGAATGTGTTGAATAAATGAATAAATACATGATCCTATTTGATTCTCAAAACATCTTTTAAGGATGGTATCTTTAATTTCACTTTACCAAAGAGGAAAATAACTTTCAGAAAGGTTAGCTGAGTTACCCAAAGCAACAGTGACAAAATTAAAGACCATCAGAGCTAAAAGGGACCTTTCAAACAATCTAGTCCAACCCCCTCATTTTACAGATGAGAAAACAAGGACCAAAGATGGGAATGTCCTGTAGAGCCCAGGCCCCATCACCCTGTCTACAGCACTCCTCCCATTACGTTCTTGTTGGATTTCAATCCTACGACAGGTGTTACACCTCCAGGGATCCTACATCACCCCCAGAAGCTGTTTTTCTAATGAAATCCTACTCTTTAGCTGTTTCATTACCATTTTTAACCACTGGTGGACCTTCCTGAGGCCCCACGAGTCTTCCTTACCTCACCATCCCTCCTTCCCCACAGGAAAGACTTTGAGCTGAATGCTCTCAACGCAAGGATTGAGGATGAACAGGCCCTCGGCAGCCAGCTGCAGAAGAAACTCAAGGAGCTTCAGGTGAGGTCTGGACACCCTTGCGGGATGCTTAGTCCCTGCGCTGGTTCTGTTTCCCCCGCCCCCTCCTCTAGGGTGTCCTGTTCACAGCATTACAGGAACTGATTATGTGTCCATGGAGGCAGACACGCAGCTATCACAGTGTCCCCATAGATACATCCAAAAGGGGCCAGGTGATCCACAGCCACCCCGAAAAGGTCACAGGCCTGGAGGGCAGAATTCCTGGCTTCCTGTCTCAGCTCTGCCTTAGTTGGGTGACCTCGGGGAGCCCACTCCAGATCTCTGGGTCTCCATGACCTCCCCTGTTACATGGAGGTTTTTACGGGCTCCTCAACTCTGATGGCATGACTTTCCTTACTCTAGAGCAGAAGTTGTGTTAGATCTTTAGTTGTCTGGTCAGAAAAATATGACTCTCTCATTTTCAACTTTTCTTATTTTTTTATGACTAAACTACTTAAAATATCCTCAGAAGACAGGTCTCTGTCCATCTTTAAGAGCAGGTTTCAACCACTTTCCTTCCAATAAAGAGCATGTAGACTGTCAGGCCCTCGCCCAAAGGAAGGCTAACACCGCTCTTCAAACCATCTTCCCCAAATCCTTTAATTCCCACCTCTCTGCTGGAAGAGCTAAACTGACTTGCTGTTCCAGAGAAGCCGAGAGCCTTTTAGAACCAGGTGGAATCCAGTGGAGGGGTCCAGGCGGTGGGTCTGAGCCTTTTGTGTCTGACCCAGGCGCGCATCGAGGAGCTGGAGGAGGAGCTGGAGGCGGAGCGCACCGCCAGGGCTAAGGTGGAGAAGCTGCGCTCAGACCTGTCCCGGGAGCTGGAGGAGATCAGCGAGCGGCTGGAAGAAGCCGGCGGGGCCACGTCCGTGCAGATCGAGATGAACAAGAAGCGCGAGGCCGAGTTCCAGAAGATGCGGCGGGACCTGGAGGAGGCCACGCTGCAGCACGAGGCCACAGCCGCCGCTCTGCGCAAGAAGCACGCCGACAGCGTGGCAGAGCTGGGCGAGCAGATCGACAACCTGCAGCGGGTGAAGCAGAAGCTGGAGAAGGAGAAGAGCGAGTTCAAGCTGGAGCTGGACGACGTCACCTCCAACATGGAGCAGATCATCAAGGCCAAGGCAGGCTCTGCTCAGCCTCCCCTCCTCCAACTTCCTCCTCCCACCTCTACTTCTTCTGCCCGTGTTGTCTCTCTTCCTTCATGGTTCATTTTCCCACTTCCCTTCCTCTGCCTGGTTCTCCCATCCCCTCCTTCCTTCCACACCTTCCTCTTCCTTTCTCCTTTAGTTGTACCCCTTACACTCTCTTCATTTGCACCCCTCTCAACCCCCAACATCCATCACGTAACTCTCCTTCCCTTCTCAGGCTAACCTGGAGAAAATGTGCAGGACCTTGGAAGACCAGATGAATGAGCATCGGAGCAAGGCGGAGGAGACCCAGCGTTCTGTCAATGACCTCACCAGCCAGCGGGCCAAGCTGCAAACGGAGAATGGTGAGCCTAGAGCAGGGGCTCCATGGATCCTACCACAGTCTCCCCAACCTCCTGAGCCGCTCCAGCCTCCTGCACACGCCAATACATGCATACAGAGACACAGAGTCTCTCCAGAGGATGGGGCCTGAGGGTTAGGGGAGGAGGTGGATATAGGAGCGCTGATCTAGAATGGTACTTCCCCAGGTGAGCTGTCCCGGCAGCTGGATGAAAAGGAGGCACTGATCTCCCAACTGACCCGAGGCAAGCTCACCTACACCCAGCAGCTGGAGGACCTCAAGAGGCAGCTGGAGGAGGAGGTTAAGGTAAGGGCTAGACTCCAGCCACCTGGCCCAAGCAAGGAGCACACTGACTAGCCTTGCATTGACATCACTTCCCTTCCCAGGAATAAAGCTGGCTGTAGACCAATTGTTCTCCAAGAATTCTAAAAAGAAATCATAGCCCAAACCCTGCCACATGCCATCTACTCCCCAGGCTGAGGCCCTCTGCTTTTGCTGCATCCCTGGGCGGGAAGCAAGGTGTGAGAAGGAGGAGAGGAAATGAACTAGGGAGGCATGAGATGGCTTTGCCTAGGCACAGCAAGGGGATGTAAGGACTGCACAAATGGGTCCTGGGATTTGCAGGGCAACCTGCAAACTGGAGAAAGAAATTAAACTGGAGCCTATTCCTAGCACTTTGGTGGTCTCATGAAAAAGGAGAAAGAACATGAGTTTTAAAAAACACCAGGGTTCAATACTAACCTGCCTCTTACAGCTCAGTGATCTTGGGGAAGTCCCCCAACCTTTCTGAGCCTATTTCCCTCTCCCCAACCAGGTAAAATGGCAGCGATGATGACCATGTCTGGTGTGGGGAGGAGCTCAGGGCCAATGGCCACGAAGCTTTTCTTAAATAGTTCACTGCCGTATTGGCATTATTTGTTATTAGCAAACAGTAAACCATGCTAGGTCCACCAGGGGTTTGGACGTAGATGAGGCCAAGGGACGATGTTGACATTGGGGTGAGGAGAAGGGCAAGGGTGGGGTTGCTTAATGGAGAAAGCTGAGCCCACCTCCTGGTACCCACCCCTCCCCAGGCGAAGAACGCCCTGGCCCACGCACTGCAGTCAGCCCGGCATGACTGTGACCTGCTGCGGGAGCAGTACGAGGAGGAGACGGAGGCCAAGGCTGAGCTGCAGCGCGTCCTGTCCAAGGCCAACTCAGAGGTGGCCCAGTGGAGGACCAAGTATGAGACGGATGCCATTCAGCGGACTGAGGAGCTTGAGGAGGCCAAGTGAGTTCCGAGCAGCCTGACTTCTGGCTGAGGCCCCGTAGCAGGCAGGACTTGGCCCAGCCCCAGCCTCAGCAGATCCCACACAGGAGATGCTTAGCTAGTGTTTGACAACATAGGAGGACTCTGTTCCAGCCCCACCTCCGTCTCCTCTCAGGGAAGCTTTTTGCTCGAATTATGTTTCTGATCCGAATATAAGACGAACAAAAGGTTTGTCTGAGGGCAGAGTGCTTCCGTCTGGGGCAGGGCACTGTGGCAGGGAAAGGCAGTGGGGAGGGCTGAGGAAACCTATACTTCCTCCATGTCCACAGCCCAGAGGCTGGTCCAGGGTCAGAGGGTGCCTGGGTCTCCACACCCTGCTGGGATCCTCTGTCTGCCATTCTTAGCCCCTGGGACCTGTCCTCAGGCTTCTCCAGCTACACTTCTGAGTTTTCAAGGATTGTCTTCTGGAAGGCTCATATTGTTTCTTCTTGTCCCCATCCACACCCTCCATCCTCCCCACCCTCTCCCACCTTCCTCTGGGCAGGAAGAAGCTGGCCCAGCGGCTGCAGGATGCTGAGGAGGCCGTGGAGGCTGTTAATGCCAAGTGCTCCTCACTGGAGAAGACCAAGCACCGGCTACAGAATGAGATTGAGGACCTGATGGTGGACGTGGAGCGCTCCAATGCTGCTGCTGCAGCCCTGGACAAGAAGCAGAGGAACTTCGACAAGGTGGGTCATGGGTGGGGGATGCGGCCAGCATGCAGGGCAAGGGGGTGTGAGGGCTTCAGTGCGAGGCCAGAGCTGTCCCCTTTGAAGGCGGGGGAGGAGGGCTGAGCCCAGGCAGGTCCTGAGACAGACCCTGGACATGGGGCTGAGGCTGGGGGGCTGAAGACTGAGCCATGTCCTCGGGCAGATCCTGGCTGAGTGGAAGCAGAAGTATGAGGAGTCGCAGTCGGAGCTGGAGTCCTCGCAGAAGGAGGCTCGCTCCCTCAGCACAGAGCTCTTCAAGCTCAAGAACGCCTATGAGGAGTCCCTGGAGCATCTGGAGACCTTCAAGCGGGAGAACAAGAACCTTCAGGGTGTGCTGGGGGCCCGAGAGGCTGGGGAGGGGCTGCACTGGCAGTGTCCCCATATGGTGCCACCCAGGGGCTCCAAGAGGGGTCTGGGCAAAGAGGCATGTCCCTGCAACTCCACTGGACCTCAGCAGCCCTCAACCGAGTTACCGTGTTCCCCACACAGAGGAGATCTCCGACTTGACTGAGCAGTTGGGTTCCAGCGGAAAGACTATCCATGAGCTGGAGAAGGTCCGAAAGCAGCTGGAGGCCGAGAAGCTGGAGCTGCAGTCAGCCCTGGAGGAGGCCGAGGTGTGTGTGTGTGCAGGGCATGGGGTGTAGGGAGCTGAGCTTCAGGCTTTTGGTCCCTGTTCTCATCCCCCGCTTTGTCTGCTTTGTTCACTGTCCCATCCCCAGAGCCTAGGACAGAGCCTGGCACATAGTAGGCACTCAATGAAGATTTCTGGAGTAAATGAATGACCAGTCACTGAACTCCCTTATATAAACATTTTACCCATTGCATCTTAGCCGAGTTTCCCATTTCCACACACCTCCCGGTTCCCACCTCTGCCTGCCTATTTTCTTTTATACTCTACACATGATTGCCTCTGTTTCCTTGGCAACACCTTTCTCTTCATTTTCCTCCTTGTCTTCATAGCTAGCTCTCCCCTGTGAGGGCCTGAATCACCTTTCGTTAGGCTTATTTTTATTTTCTCTTAGATTCTCTTTTCCTCCACCTCCTGCTTCTTTGACTGAACCACTTACACCACTCTTGAACTCACTTTGTATCCATGATTAGTGAACAGATCCCCACCCTGCCCTGTGCCCTGACTGTCTGCCTGCATCCCCTCCGTCACCCCTTCCCAGGCCTCCCTGGAGCATGAGGAGGGCAAGATCCTCCGGGCCCAGCTAGAGTTCAACCAGATCAAGGCAGAGATCGAGCGGAAGCTGGCAGAGAAGGACGAGGAGATGGAACAGGCCAAGCGCAACCACCTGCGGGTGGTGGACTCGCTGCAGACCTCCCTGGATGCAGAGACACGCAGCCGCAATGAGGCCCTGAGGGTGAAGAAGAAGATGGAAGGAGACCTCAATGAGATGGAGATCCAGCTCAGCCACGCCAACCGCATGGCCGCTGAGGCCCAGAAGCAAGTCAAGAGTCTCCAGAGCTTGTTGAAGGTACACAAGGGGAGGAGGTCCCCTCACCCGGAGGGGACTGGCCTCCACGTGGCCTGGCGAAGGAGTGGTGTCTCAACACAGACACCAGATTCTTCCTGACCCTGGGTCACTGAGGGACCTCTGACGGGTGCCCTCAGTGAAGGGCACCAAGGCTGGCTACCCACTCATGCCCACTCTCCTGATCCTCAGGACACCCAGATTCAGCTGGACGACGCAGTCCGCGCCAACGACGACCTAAAGGAGAACATCGCCATCGTGGAGCGGCGCAACAACCTGCTTCAGGCCGAGCTGGAGGAGTTGCGTGCCGTGGTAGAGCAGACAGAGCGGTCTCGGAAGCTGGCAGAGCAGGAGCTGATTGAGACCAGCGAGCGGGTGCAGCTGCTGCATTCCCAGGTGAGCGGCTCCCCTGCTCATTCCTGAAGGGAGCACAGGCTGGGACTCAGCAAGCAAAGCTTGAGAGCTACGCATAGATGCTCAATGCTTTTCCTGTTTTGCCCACCCCTCCCCCAACCCAGAACACCAGCCTCATCAACCAGAAGAAGAAGATGGATGCGGACCTGTCCCAACTGCAGACTGAAGTGGAGGAGGCAGTACAGGAGTGCAGGAACGCCGAGGAGAAAGCCAAGAAGGCCATCACAGACGTGAGTGCCCCCCTCCACCCACCCAATCCAGACCACTATCTCTCCGTGGGCTGGGCCGTGAGTGTGTGAGGACTTGACCAGACCATGTGCCACCTCTCCGCTGCGCACAGGCTGCCATGATGGCAGAGGAGCTGAAGAAGGAGCAGGACACCAGCGCTCACCTGGAGCGCATGAAGAAGAACATGGAGCAGACTATTAAGGACCTGCAGCACCGGCTGGACGAAGCCGAGCAGATCGCCCTCAAGGGAGGCAAGAAGCAGCTGCAGAAGCTGGAAGCGCGGGTGCGGGAGCTGGAGAATGAGCTGGAGGCAGAGCAGAAACGCAATGCGGAGTCGGTGAAGGGCATGAGGAAGAGTGAGCGGCGCATCAAGGAGCTCACCTACCAGGTGCGGTGGGCGGTGACTCCAGGCAGAGCCCTGGCACCATGGCCACGGTGACAACCAGCTAAGGAGAATGAAGAGTTTGCTCTTAGCCTCTTCCAGGGCGAGGACGGGAATGCAGCCCCCATTTCACTTTGCCTAGCCCTGCCCCACCCTGAATGTCCCCTAGCTCAGAGGTCAGTCTCTGAGCCTCCTGGCCTGAGCTCCATCTCAACATCCACCCTCAGCCCATCCCCAGGAGACACACACAGAATTCCAGACAAAGCTCACCTAGCACAGCTCACCAGCGTCACCCCCAAAAGACACCAAAAACACACCAATCCCATTCAAACAAGCATCAAAACTTTTCCATTACCCAGGGCAGTGTGGTCTCTAGCTTTCCGAGGTGTTTTCTAGAATCAGACTCTGAATTAGAATTTGTTTCTTTTCCAATCCAGGATGTCACCATCCCTCTAAGCACACTTTGCCCTTAACCTAGGTTAAGTCAGTGTCATCTGCATTGCAGCCCAGGAAATTCCATCACACTCATAGCCCCAAAGTCACTCCCAGCATGTGCTGAGGTCCAGAGCAGGGGAATTTATCCTCCATGGGGTCCCCGGACCCTGAAAAACCTGCTCCCCGGAGCACTGCACACACACAATTTTGTGCATAGTTTCAGGAGTCCCACTAGTTCTTTGGACTTCTTCCTGGTACAGATCATTTAAAATATTTACACATATCAGGTAAGAAATTATAAGGAGAATTCAAGTGTTCAGTGAGGATCAGAAAGTAGAATTGGGTCAGGATATCAGATGAAGCAGGGCAGGGCAGAGGGGATGCTACCTTCTATGACTGTGCCATCTTCACCACCTGCCTCTCCTCTGGCCCCCAGACGGAGGAGGACAGGAAAAACCTGCTGCGGCTGCAGGACCTGGTGGACAAGCTGCAGCTAAAGGTCAAGGCCTACAAGCGCCAGGCCGAGGAGGCGGTGAGTGACCCTGATGGGGACTAGGTCCAGGGGAGGCATAGGAGAGCTCATCCCCCAAGCCAGAAGTCAGAGAACTCAGGCCCCCTCTCACCTCATGCTCCCACCTCCCGCAGGAGGAGCAAGCCAACACCAACCTGTCCAAGTTCCGCAAGGTGCAGCACGAGCTGGATGAGGCGGAGGAGCGGGCGGACATTGCCGAGTCCCAGGTCAACAAGCTGAGGGCCAAGAGCCGCGACATTGGCACCAAGGTGGGTCCCTTCTCTGGGCTTTGCTAGTCACCCCCACAGCAGGCATACCCAGACAGAGCACCCTCAAACCAGGGATGCTTCCTTTTCATTTATTCTACACAATTGAACCACACAACCTCAGAGGCCAAGGTAATTGGTAATTCAGTTCTGTGTGATTTCTAAGATTCTCCCAGCTCTAACTTTTTTTTTTTGAGACCGTGTCTCACTCTGCCACCCAGGCTGGAGGGCAGTGGCACAATCTCAGCTCACTGCAACCTCCGCCTCCCAGGTTCTCCTGCCTCGGCCTCCCAAGTAGCTGGGATTATAGGCATGTGCTACCATGTCTAGCTCATTTTTGTATTTTAGTAGAGATATGGTTTCACCACGTTGGCCAGGCTGTTCTTGAACTCCTGACCTTGTGATCCACCTGCCTCAGCCTTAACCCCCCTAAGTACTGAGATTACAGACGTGAGCTCTAAGTTTCAGTGGCTCTGGGAATTTCAGCCCTAGGGTGGTCTGCCACTCTAGAAGACCCTAATTTATATACAACCAGTATATCCCAATTTTCCCCCAACTGCTAGTTTCCAGTTCCCTCTCACCTAATTTTGTCCTATAATCTTGTAACTCAAACCTAAAATGAACATCCCAGAGAACCCCCTTATTCTCGCCCAGGCAACTTCCCTCTGGCCAACCCCAGAACCTTACCCTGCAGAACTTGCCCCCTGCACATCGATCTCTAGAAACACATCTGCTGCTGCCACAGGGGCTTCCACCTGCCCACACAGCAGGCCTCCACCATCAGACCCCTCTCACGTTTCTTTCCAGTGCCCCATCCCTGCCCAATATCTTCTCTCCAAGGACTGATTGGACTTTGTTTCCTTTCAAAAGGGCTTGAATGAGGAGTAGCTTTGCCACATCTTGATCTGCTCAGCCCTGGGGGTGCCAGCGAAGCCCCATCCTGGAGCCTATGTAATAGCTCCTTGGGAGGAAGCAGAATAAAGCAATTTTCCTTGAAGCCAAGATCCTGACTCCAGACTCTTCTTCACTGCCCTGGGGACCCGGGGATGGGGTCTGGACTAGGGGAGGTGGAAATGCAGGGGAGAGGGGGAAAATTCAAAGGCCTGGCCTAGGAGGGCTTCCTGGAGCAGCACTGAAACCCCCTTTCACTTCCTCCAAACCAGCCAAATGCAGCAGAGGCGACACCTCTCCTCCCAGCCTTCTCTCTCTCCGGTCCAGCTGGGATTTAAAGATTTAGGGAGACCCCTAAAGTTCACTTAGAGCACCCTGAGCCCATCTACTGTGGACCTGCACCCCAGCTTCCATCAACCCTGCCCCCAACCCAGCACCATGGATAATGCCCGGGGCTGGGCAAGGGGCGGCAGTTCGGGGTGTGGGTGCTGGCCAGTGCCCTTTCTGAGCCTGCAGAAGTGTGAACCACTGGGCCAGGTGAGGCAATGGTTGCCTAAATGCCAGTCCCAGGCAAGTGTCTGAGAGTACACAAGGACTCACAGCTGTAGCCCACATCCCCTTACAAATAGAGCCACCACCCTCTCCAGCTACCTCCAGAGGCCAACACACCCCCTCCCCATCACAGCTGGTAGAAACACAGTCTCAGCCCACCTGCGGTCCTCCTCAGCTCCTCCCAGGGCTGAGCCCCCTTGGTCCAGGGTGTTCCCTTCTTCCCACTCATTTCTTCCCATTGTAATTCCCATTACCAAGCCCTTTGTCCTCTGGGCTTGCGGGAAGATGGGGTTCTCTCGGCCCATTTATGGCAAGTCATCTTGAGAGGAGGCAGACAGATGAGGGGCTGGGGAAGGTTATGTGTGAGCAGGACTCCAGGGAGAGGGAGGGAAGGGATGGCTCCCCAGAAGGTCGTGAGGTAGAGGAAGGAGTAAGTCTCCTCCAGCTAAACAAGTTCAGCCCCTTTGGAGTTCCTGCCACAGCTGGGTTGCTTAGGTGGGCCTGGGACTGTGGGCCACAGAGGGCAGGGGCTAGGGAGGCACTGGGGCTGTCAGCCTCACTGGGAACCTGGGAAGCCATGGTTCAGCCTGGGACTGGATCTCCCCTAACCCACCAACACACCCACTCAGAGCCCACTCCTGCTCTGTACCCGGCTCTGAACTCTGAGTTCTGACTGTGGCAGCCAAGGCAAGGGCCCTATGCCGGAGAAGGAGAAACCAGTACTGGACAATAGCAGGTGACAGCAGAGGAGAAAAAGGGGGTAGGGAGGGGACAAGGAAAGACCTGAGGGGGTGGCAGTGGACAAAGAGATTGAGCAACCAGGGGACAAGGTAGCCAGAGGAAACAGAGACAAGGAAAAAAGATACAGGAAATGAGGAGGCTCTAGAAAGATCCACAGGCGCCACCACCTTTCTCCTTGTAGCCGCCTCCATTCTCCCTCCCTAGGCCAACCCAGACAGAGCACCCTCAAACCAGGGATGCTTCGTTTTCATTTATCCCGCTCAATTGAACCACACAGCCCCAGAGGCCAAGGTAATTCAGTTCTCCATGATTTCCAGGATTCTTTTCCAGCTCTAACTATTTTTTTTTTTTTTTTGAGACGGAGACTCACTCTGCCGCCCAGGCTGGAGGGTAGTGGCACGACCTCGGCTTGGGCCGAGATATCTAGGGCCATTCTTCTGGCTAGGAACAGACTTCAATAGCAATGAAGAGATAACTAGAAACAAAGGAGAGGACCCTTGAAAAGGGAGCTATGCAGAGAGACCCAGGGCACCTAAGCAACCAGAGCAAGAGAGACTGCAAGGGATACGGATCCTTTAAGAATGGCCAGGGACTGGACGCAGGCCTCAGGGTTGAGAGAGGACTGAGAGTCAAGCCAGGGAGAAGGAGGGGTGCTGAGGGGGATGGGGAGAGAGGAAAGGAGAGGGAGCCTTGGAGGGAGAAGCTTGAAGAGCTGAGGGCATTGATCCCGAGTGAAAGAAAGAATTCTGGGTCACTTGCAAATGCAAGGAGAGTCAGGAAGATGCAAGGAGATTGGAGAGAGAAGGAGGAAGAGCCTGGAGCAAGATGTGAAGGCCCAAAGCGAGAGAAGAGGCCAACTTGGAGAAGGCAGAGCCTCATGTTAGACCCCGAGCTGGGCGGAGATATGGGTCAGGGAGAATCGGAGGCAGGCCCCACTCTGAGATGGGGAAGCAGGCAGAGGGAATGAAGGTGAGACATAGAGACAGATGCAATGGGGAGCCAGGCAGAAGAGAGGCAACCTGTACCAGGGAGGCCAGCCCTGCCTCCTTGGCACCCTCACCTGTGGCCAAAGCCTCCATCCCTGTCCTCATACGCCAGGACTCCCAGCAGAATGAGGAGCTGTTTCATGGCAGCTAAGGGAGGAGAGAGAGCAGTATGTGAGAGCCAGGGAGAGAAGAAGCCTGGGGAAGGGAGAGGACAGTACAGCAGAGCAGACAGGGGCAGGGCCTGGGGCTGAGCGAACACCTTCCTTTCTCCTCCTTCCATAGGAGTGGGGGACCAACCCCCCCATCTCCACTACCCGCTGCCCTGCCACCACCACCTATACCAAGTGAGGCCTGCTCAGAGCCCAGGGTTCCCTGAGGACAAAGCCTGGTCTTTGTCACCTGGACCCGACCCAGACTGACCTGGTGTTCTCAGCTCCTTATCATGTCCCCAGAGCTATGGGAACCAAGCAGTGACGCACTGGGCCATGGGCTAACCCCCTGGCTCGAATTCTGGGGCCTCGAGTAACCTAGAGCTGGGGACAGGTGGCCTGCATCCCCTGGGGGTAATGATTTGGCATAAGCACCTGCAGGAGAAGGGGATGTGGGGTCAACTCAGGTCCCTCCAAGGACACTGAGAAAAGGTCCGAATGCCCTGGAGAGAGAGGTGTGTTCCTGAGCCCAGGAATGGGGCGGCTGCGTCCTAGGGAGCCTGGGGAGAGGCCACATCTTAATGGAAAGTGCTCCTCCCCAGAGAAGCTGACCCTTGTCTCCCTACCCACCTCCACAGCCTAGAGCTATATTGAGAGGTGACAGTAAACTGGTGGGAGGGGGGCTGGGAGAGTGTTCCTGGGTGTGCGGGTGGGGGGGGAAGCCAGAGCAGGGGAGCCTGGCTTTGTTTCCTGAACACAATGTCCACTCTTAGTCATAACAGGAACAGCCTGCTGAAGCCCTGACACCTACAGCCTCTGAGGGGTGGCAGCATTGGAGGATGGGGAGCAAAGCCTTGAGGACCTGGGGTGCTTGAGGACACCCACAAAGAAGAGCATGTGAGTATTAGCCCTGGAGGGCTTGGAAGGGGGCACCAAAGTTCCGCCTGGGGAGGGGGCAGGAGACAGAGCCCCACCCCCATGGAATGCGGAGCCTGGGGACTAGCTGGTGTAAATCCCCAGGCCTGCCAGGCACCTGCACCCTCTGGCAGCCCGGAGAGGCAGAAGGGGGCAGCCCCCCACCCACCCCCCTCCTCCCTCAGGCCCTGGGATTAACACCATCTGCTTCTGCCCACCCCACCCCAGGAGTAGAGAGTGGCAGGGGAGGGCAAAAGCCTATGTGTGCAAATGTGGATGTGCAAATGTGTGCATCCGTGCACACAAAAGAAAGTAGAAAAGAAATCTGCAAACTTGAGTGGGTAAGTGTGAAAAATCTGCATGTGTGGCTGAAGATGGGCACAGACACAGTCAAGTCTACATGTGAGAGAGCTGAACTGGGGTTCTGTGTGAAAATCTGCCTGAGGCGGCAGGGGAGAATCCCTTCCATTGTTTGAGCAGGTTGTATGATGGCCACTTTATCAGGAGCATCAGGGAAGGGGTGGGGACTCCAGATGTGTCCCCAAACCAGGGTGGCCTCAAGACCTCGGGAGGACCCTTGTCTGGAGACTTGGGGAATAGAAGGAGACCAGGCATGGCACTTGTGCAGACTGAGGCCAGGACAGAAGTTCCTGACAAAAGAAAACTGAGCCATGGAAGTGGACAGCAGATCCCTTCCCTGGGCACCATACTCCAGCTTTTAGTCCCTAGCACTGGGGACTCCAGTTCCAAGAGCAGGAAGATGCTCCCAGCCTGGGGCTGTGTGGGAGCAGGTCAGAGTGGGAAGGAGGGGCTGGGGAACAGGGGAGGAAAGCCCATGGTTGGGAGGGAGAGGACAGGCATTTGGCCTGCAGGAGAAGGTGACCCTAACCCATGTGTTCAATTCACCCTTCAGGTTAAAAATAACTGAGGTAAGGGCCATGGTGGGGTGGGAGAGGCGGTGCGAGAAGGTTCTGTCTTCCCACTATCTGCTCATCAGCCTTTGGAGGGGAGGAATGTGCCTAAGGACTAAAAAAAGGCCATGGAGCCAGAGAGGCTGAGGCAGCAGACCTTTCATGGGCAAATCTGGGGGCCCTGCTGTCCTCCTGTCACCTCCAGAGCCAAAGGATCAAAGGAGGAGGAGCCAGGAGGGAAGAGTGGTGGGAGGGAGGGTCCCTCCGGAAGGACTCCAAATTTAGACAGGGGGTGGGGGAAATGAGATATAAAGGAACTGGAGCTTTGAGGACAGACAGAGACTCCTCCGGCCCAGGTAAGAGGAGGTTTGGGGTGGGATGCCCTGAAGCCCGTCCACAGATCCTCCACCGTGAGGGACCTCCTTCACCAGGAGTGGGGTGCAGATCAGTTGGAGGCTTAAGGGCTCTGTTAAAACTGCCTATCTCCAGGCCCAGGGAAGTTCCCCCTGACACAAGGAAGTTCCACAGGAAACCCAGAAACCTCTTTTCTTCTCTGACTCTCCATTTCTTTCTCTGCATCATTCTGTGTCTCCTACATGTTGTCCCCATCTTTCCATCTTCCTTCCTCCTTTGGATGGCTTCCTTCCCTTGATCCTGGTTTTATCTTGTCTCTTGGTCTTCATCGACACTTGTCACAATCATGCTTCTTTGTCTCTCTCCCTTGCCCTTCCTTCTTGGCACATGTTCTCACATCCCTGCCTCTCTGCTTCTAACCCTGTTTCCACACCCAGTCCCTCACACTACTACTGACCCGGCGCCCTTTCTTTTCTGCCTCTGCATCTTTCTCTTTCTGACTCCTTGGTCTGTCCTGCCTGTCTGTGCTCCGGGCTGCCTCCATCCCCCGGTGGCCTGTTGTTCTTCACTCTCCTCATCTGTTCTCTCTGCCCGGCTCTACCTCTGGGGTTCCTTGCTCCACCCATGGTTCAGATTCTTCAGGATTCTCCGTGAAGGGATAACCAGGTGAGAACTGCCCCCATTTTCTCTGCAGAGAGCAGGGCATGCTTCTCCTGAGAGCCAGATTGCTGCACCAGGGTTCTGCTGTCCCACGCACTCAGCGTCACCCCTCAGCAAACTCCAGCCAATGCCACCCCAGGCAAACCCCTTACAGAGATTGTCCTTCAGCATCACCTCAGAGAGCAAGAGAAGCAGAGCCCTGAGTCGGGGAGGGTGCAATAGCAGGTGCCTCTCCCAGGGTGGAGGAGAGGAGCGGGTGCAGGGAGGGGGGCTGCAGAGGACAAAGCCATTCGCTGGAGCCTGGGCCCCTCAGGAATAACACAGCCCTCCTGTCTCTGACCCAGAGGAGCACCAAGATGACTGATGCCCAGATGGCTGACTTTGGGGCAGCGGCCCAGTACCTCCGCAAGTCAGAGAAGGAGCGTCTAGAGGCCCAGACCCGGCCCTTTGACATTCGCACTGAGTGCTTCGTGCCAGACGACAAGGAAGAGTTTGTCAAAGCCAAGATTGTGTCCCGGGAGGGGGGCAAGGTCACTGCTGAAACCGAGAATGGGAAGGTGAGTGGGGCATGGCGCCAGGGCGGAAGGGAAGGAGGTCTGGGGAAGAAGATGCAGAGGTGGGGCCACTCGCAGTGGGAGCTGAGAGGGCTGGAGAAAAACCAAGGCCAGTGGGGATGCCAGGACATGCTCCTTTGAGGAGCCCAGAATCTGATCCCTCTCAAATTGACCTAAGCAGGTGCAACAGGTGCCACCCAGGGCCATCTGCCCCTTGCCAGAGAGGATGCTGAGGGAGAAGGATCTCAGTGTTCGTCTCAGAGGGATCTTGTAGATAAAGAGGGCACAAACACAACATTAAATGATGCCCCTTCTTGCACTTGTATCCCTCTTCCCTGTGCCTCAGTTTCCTCCATGGGTCCACTTTCTTAAATTCTGTTCACTCAAATCAAGAGTAAATTCTTAGACCCAGATGAACACAAAGATCAGGAACTTTTGAGCTGAGCACTCCATCCTTGACTGGCACTCAGAAGCTGCTGGTCCCTGGTTTACTCATGCCAGCCAAGAGAATCACCCCTGGTTACCAGCTGCGGCTCAGGGCTGTGTGTCTCATGAACTTGTTGACTGAATGTTACAACCCATTAAAGTGTAGAATAACAGGCCACAATCCCCTGGGGCTTTTGACTCTGATCCCAGCTCTGCCACCCGCTAGTCACTGTGCAGGCAAATCATTTAGTCATTTAGAGCCATGGATTTCTCCACTATAAAAAATGCTGGAATACCTACTGGCAGGATCTGGTGACATCAGAGCATGGCAAACTGCTGCCAATCAAACCACACCAACAGTGATGGATGGGGAGTGTGGAGTAGATGGGTGAACTGCTTTTCCAGCAGGGGTGAAGGTTTGCCCTGAGCAACAGATACCCTAGAGCACTGCCCGCGGGAGACAGCCTTGGGGTTAGCATAAGGTGTGCACAGATCTGAGAGCTGCCAGTCTCCAGGTCTGCCCCAAGATCCTTGGAACATAGGGACTGAAGAGTGATGGTCATGGGCACAGGTGTCCCCAGGATGGTCTAGGCATCAGGCAAGAGAAAGGTATCCTAGGACAGTCTCTAGGATGGGAGATACTGTGGGAAGCGACATTATCTGGGGAAAGTGTCCCAGGGGACATAGAGGGTAGGGGCTGGGGCACTGGTCAGAGCAAGGGGAGCAAGGCTGTGTCCTGGGAGGAGGTCAGTGGGCAATGCTGGCAAGGGTCCCGGAGGGAGTGTGGTCACCCATCCTCCTGCCTATGTGCCCCCTCCAGACGGTGACTGTGAAGGAGGACCAGGTGTTGCAGCAGAACCCACCCAAGTTCGATAAGATTGAGGACATGGCCATGCTGACCTTCCTGCACGAGCCCGCAGTGCTTTTCAACCTCAAGGAGCGCTACGCAGCCTGGATGATATATGTGAGTGGCTCCTGCACACTGCAGAGACTTCCTGTCCTGCATAGAGGCCAAAATAAGCCAGGGAGGCTCTCCCAAGGAAACAGGGAGGACTCTCCCAAAGGACCCAAGTCCCCTTCCCCACTCCACCCCTAGTCAGTCACAGGAGGAGTAGAGCCAGCTGAAGTGAACAGGGACTTGTCTGGCTGCCACCACCTCCTGTCCCAGGTTCTCCCCACCAACCTCATGACCAGCCTTGTCTCCTGCTCCAGACCTACTCAGGCCTCTTCTGTGTCACCGTCAACCCCTACAAGTGGCTGCCGGTGTACAATGCTGAGGTGGTGGCCGCCTACCGGGGCAAGAAGAGGAGTGAGGCCCCGCCCCACATCTTCTCCATCTCCGACAACGCCTATCAGTACATGCTGACGGGTGAGCCTGGTGGCCCCTGGCCTCTGCCCCTCCTCCTGGACACCCACCCAGACCCTCAGCCCTCACCCCATTGCTTCTCCTCTTTTTTCTTCCAGATCGGGAGAACCAGTCCATCCTTATCACGTGAGCAAGTGCCATCCTCCCACAGAAGGGACTGGGCTGGGGGCATACAGGCTGATGCCTGGGGTGTAGCTGGGAGGAGAGGTTTAAGGCTGGGATTGCAGGGAGCATGGGGCACTGAGCTCTCATTAGAGGGGTGCCAGAGCAATGAACCACGACAGGCGTATCCTGCCGAGTGCTGGGCTCTGATGGCCAGGCTGGGAAGGGAAGCATGCTGTATGGAGAACAGTAGGAATTCTGAGTTTTGATTGGTTCCTGTGGTCCCCAGGGGAGAATCCGGGGCGGGGAAGACTGTGAACACCAAGCGTGTCATCCAGTACTTTGCCAGCATTGCAGCCATAGGTGACCGTGGCAAGAAGGACAATGCCAATGCGAACAAGGTGCCATGGGGGCCACAGGCTCGGCAGAACAGGGGTTGGGGGGCAGGCTGACCCGAGTTACCTGTGACATGGTGGGGACAGCCACACTGAGGTGGGCTTCTGATGGTCAGCCCAGTGTGGAAGACCTTCCTGACAGGAGACACTCACCCTGAGGTCTGGGTAGGATCCTATGGAGTTGCAGACCCACCAGAGGTTCACCCAACCCCCCACCTCCATTCCTCAGGGCCAAGGCAGCCTCCCTGCCTTCTCACCACTGCCTGGAGGTGGATGGAGGATGAACCCTTGTGGTTCTGCTCCTTTCACAGGGCACCCTGGAGGACCAGATCATCCAGGCCAACCCCGCTCTGGAGGCCTTCGGCAACGCCAAGACTGTCCGGAACGACAACTCCTCCCGCTTCGTGAGTGCCTTTGACCACTCCCAGTGGCCTCATCCATCCTTGACAACAAAAAGGGGGTGCTGTTTTGCCACACCCAGTTGATTGTACTGTATCTGGCTTTGGGATATCAACATGCTCATGTTGGTGGGAAGAGAGCTTAGGCTTTGAAGCCAAAGGCCTGACTTTCCACTTGCTCAGCAAGTCCTCACACCTCTCTGAGCCCTAGTTCCTTCACCTGTGAAACAGGGGGACTAATATCCACCCTGCAGATTACTGGGAGGATTAGGTGAGATCATATGAGGGGTACGAGCAGGTGGCATTCCATGTGCATTCCCCTCTGGGCCGAGGTTCCAACTAGGAGGTCCCTGCACATTGTGTGAGGGTGGCATCCTCTGCCCAGCTTCACTTATACTCAACTGAAACACCAAAGAGGTTGTTTACATTTCCAGAACCATCCAGGACTTCTGGGCTGAATAGAGGTCCAGGATTTCATTCTATCCTTCCCACCAGTTCCCTCACTCTGTCCCATTCGTCCCCCAGGGGAAATTCATTAGGATCCACTTTGGGGCCACTGGAAAGCTGGCTTCTGCGGACATAGAGACCTGTGAGTACCAGCAGGGAGGCTGCCACCCTCCAGGTCCCCCTCTGCCTTCTCTCCCTGCCTGGTGGCCAGTCTCATCATTCCTGCCATCTTCTGTCTTTGTCTGCATTTGCCTCTGGGCTTTAGGATCCTTTTTGTTTAAGCCACATCTTCTCGCCTGTGGGTAACCCCTGCCCCCATGGCCACCTTCTTCTGGCTCTACTCTCTTTCCTTCCTCACCTGCCTTCTTCCCCTCCGCCCACCTCAGACCTGCTGGAGAAGTCCCGGGTGATCTTCCAGCTGAAAGCTGAGAGAAACTACCACATCTTCTACCAGATTCTGTCCAACAAGAAGCCGGAGTTGCTGGGTGAGCCTGCCTGC
This sequence comes from Colobus angolensis palliatus, assembly GCF_000951035.1. Taxonomy (NCBI): domain Eukaryota; kingdom Metazoa; phylum Chordata; class Mammalia; order Primates; family Cercopithecidae; genus Colobus; species Colobus angolensis. Next base: position 4,596,783 of record NW_012122709.1, read on the forward strand.
CACCCCCCACCCACTGCTGTCCCTGCTGCCCTCCCCAAAGCCAGCTGTGTGCAGGGCAGGGCCCTCCTGCTCCCCACTGTGCCCCCATCTTGCAGCTCACTTCCCTCCTCCCTCTGCTCACTCCGCCAGCTCTGTCTCCCTTCCCACCCAAGATCACCTGAATCTCCTCTCGCCTCCCTGTGCAGTCACACACCTCACTCCTTCTCCACCCTTCTCTCCACTCCTCCCTCAGCTTGTTTTTTGCCTTCTCTTTATTTGCCTCCCTATCTCCCATGTGTCACTCCCCTGCCACCCTCCCTCCTCCTTGTTATTGGAGCCCCTGCCAGGGCCCCTCTTCTACCCTTTCACTTCCTCTGGGTTCACTCTTGGTCCTTGCTGACTTCTCTTCTCTCCCTGCTCCCTGTCCTCCCCTCCTCCATTCTCCCCGTCCCTTACCCCTCCTTGCCCCCTCCCTCCCTTTCCCAACTCTCCCTGCCTCTTCCCTGCCCTCCGCCTGCCCCTTTGCTCCTGCCCCGCCCCTTGCCTGGTGCAGACATGCTGCTGGTCACCAACAACCCCTACGACTACGCTTTCGTGTCTCAGGGAGAGGTGTCTGTGGCCTCCATCGATGACTCCGAGGAGCTCATGGCCACCGATGTGAGTGAGGGGGCTGCTGCGGCCGTTCAAGGGCCCCCAGGAGCTCCTGGGGCCACCGCTCCAACTCCTCTCTTTGCTTCTCGCTCTGTCCCAGAGCGCCTTTGACGTGCTGGGCTTCACTTCAGAGGAGAAAGCTGGCGTCTACAAGCTGACGGGAGCCATCATGCACTACGGGAACATGAAGTTCAAGCAGAAGCAGCGGGAGGAGCAGGCGGAGCCAGACGGCACTGAAGGTGGGAGGGGCAGGCAGGCAGCACTGGGAAGGCCGGAGGTGCTGACCAGGCTCTCCGAAGGACTCAGATCCTACAGAATCTGAGGCTTGTGGGGCAGTGGGGTGTGTTGAGGGATGGTGAGGGACAGGGACGTGGGAGAGGTGGGCAGATAGAAAGTCCACCACAATCCCACCAATTCCTCAACCTCCTGCACTCACCAGAACTGAGATGGGGATTTTTTCTCTGTGCCCAAGACTCGCCCAGCCCCAGGAAGTACAGCCCCTGAGCTCTGCACATCACCATCACTAATGCAGGGCCTTTGCTCCTCAGCCCTTGGGTAAGCCCCTGGTGGGCTCATACCATGTTCTATTTGGGAAGCAGAGGGCCAGGGGTCAGGACACAGCCCAGGGCATTGGTGCATCAGTTTCCTCCTCAGTGAAATGGATCGACGATCTTTACTTACTCCTCTGGTGGCTACTGTGAGGTCCTTTGAGAAAATGTGAAGGTGCAAACAGTGTTAGACAAGTGGCCAAGAACATTCTTTCCTACCTTCAGGGACCCGTCTCCAAGTCTGCCCAGATCAAAATGTCAACCTGAAGTTCGTGATAACATACCAACAGTTATTACAACATTCTTGAAATTACACCAAATAACTCCTCTAAATAGAGAAATCCCCATGTTAGGTGGCACATTTGGAAGGCTGGGGGTGGGAGTGTGGTGCTGTCTGATATACTCTTGGGGGTCTTGATCTCCCAGCCAGTCAGATTTGGTGACATGTGGATGGAGAGGACAGCACGGCCAGTCCCGGGCTAAACATTGGGGTAGAGAACGAAAGAGACAGGGAGCAGAGGACATCTAGCCCCTCAGCCACATCCCTGCCCTGGAGAGGTGAGGGACACAGTGAAGGTGGGGATATGCCCACAGCAGTGCTTGCGAAAGACCTGGCCCACAGATGCCAGAGATGTAGAGAGAGAGAGAGCTGAGAAGAGCCAGTTGTGGCAAGAGACCATGGGCTGGATAAGGGCGCCTGGGCTCCAGCCTGACTCAGGCACACATTGGTTGAGCAACCACGGCAAGCCCTGTGCTCTTCCAGGCCTTGATTTCTTCCTCTTTAAGGAGAAGAAATTGGACCTGATGCTTCCTAAAGTCTTGGCCCCAGGACAGAGAAGGAGGCTCACTCATTGAAAATGCTCACTCAGGCCAGGTGCAGTGGCTCACACCTGTAATCCCAGCACTTTTCGAGGTCAAGGTGGGCAGATCACTTGAGGTCAGGAGTTTGAGACCAGCCTGGGCAACATGGTGAAACTCTGTCTCTACTACCAATACAAAAATTAGCCTGGCGTGGTGGCTCACATCTGTAGTCCCAGCTACTCGGGAGGCTGAGGCAGGAGAATTGCTTGAACCCAGGAGGTGGAGGCTGTCATGAGCCAAGATCGTGCCACTGCACTCCAGTCTGGGTGACAGAGCAAGACTCTATCTTAAAAAAGAAAAGAAAGGGCCGGGCGTGGTGGCTCAAGCCTGTAATCCCAGCATTTTGGGAGGCCAAGACGGGCGGATCACGAGGTCAGGAGTTCGAGACCATCCTGGCCAACACGGTGAAACCCCGTCTCTACTAAAAAATACAAAAAGCTAGCTGGGCGAGGTGGCTGGCGCCTGTAGTCCCAGCTACTCGGGAGGCTGAGGCAGGAGAATGGCGTAAACCTGGGAGGCGGAGCTTGCAGTGAGCTGAGATCCAGCCACTGCACTCCAGCCCGGGTGACAGAGCGAGACTCCGTCTAAAAAAAAAAAAAAAAAAGAAAAGAAAAGAAAAGAAAAGAAAAGAAAGAAAGAAAGAAAGAAAGAAAGAAAGAAAGAAAGAAAGAAAGAAAGAAAGAAAGAGCTCACTTACTCCTTTCCTTCTCATCAAGATGCTGACAAGTCGGCCTACCTCATGGGGCTGAACTCAGCTGACCTGCTCAAAGGGCTGTGCCACCCTCGGGTGAAAGTGGGCAACGAGTACGTCACCAAGGGGCAGAGCGTGCAGCAGGTGTACTACTCCATCGGGGCACTGGCCAAGGCAGTGTACGAGAAGATGTTCAACTGGATGGTGACACGCATCAACGCCACCCTGGAGACCAAGCAGCCACGCCAGTACTTCATAGGAGTCCTGGACATCGCTGGCTTCGAGATCTTTGATGTGAGTTGGGACCCCTGGGAGGGGGAGAACAATCACTCGCTCACTCCCACATTCAACAGCCATTTGCTGAGAGTCAGTTGTGGACCAGACACAGGAAGGCAGTGGGGACTGTGCGGTGACAGAGGTAGTCATTGTCCCTGTCTTCAGGGGAAGCCCTCCTCCACTGCCCTGACATGGAGGAGACCAGCCACACCCTGCTGGGCTCGGGCACAGCCCCAATGGCCACTCACACCCATTTCCTGACTGCTCCCACCCCTCATGCCCCCTGCAGTTCAACAGCTTTGAGCAGCTCTGCATCAACTTCACCAACGAGAAGCTGCAGCAGTTCTTCAACCACCACATGTTTGTGCTGGAGCAGGAGGAGTACAAGAAGGAGGGCATCGAGTGGACATTCATTGACTTTGGCATGGACCTGCAGGCCTGCATCGACCTCATCGAGAAGGTGCCTCCTTGGCCTCACCACCTATGTTCCCTCCTCTGCCATCCAAAGTGGCAGCCGAGTCACTTCTACACCCAAGAAACTAGAGTCCCAAGAATCCCAGGCCTTTCTCCAGGCCCAGCTTCTCCCCACTGTGAAGTCATGGGCATGAACAGGATGATCCCCTCCCCGTCCTTCCTTTTCCAGGACCTTGCACTTTATGTCCCTGTGTGGTGGTCCCCTCAGTGTCTTAAGAGTGAGATGTGGTGAAGGAGAGGCCCCTGGCCCCTCTGACTGCCCATGACAAGCGTCATTCATGGAAAGATCCTAGGCTGAAATTAGAGATGTTTGCCTCCCACCACCTTCCTGTTGGTTGACAAATAAGCTAGTCTCCAGCTCTCTTGCCTATGGGCATTCCTGAGAAGAGACAAGGCCACAGGCGGAAGGACCTGTGGGCTGGGTCTGACTTGCTCTCAGGAAACCTCTGCTCTTTGTCAGCACAGGCCAGAGCCAGGAGTGTCTGATCCACACCCAGCCCAGCCACGGCCTTCAGAAAATGGGAGCTTCCCCACATATTTTGGGTCATTATCCAGATTCTTAACCAGAGTTCTCATCTTTCAGAGCCCTCAGAATCCCATAAAACTGTGTGTGACAAAAGCATGTGTACATTCATACGTGTGTGCATGTGCATGTGTGTGTGTACGTGTGTTTGTGTGTACATGTGTTTTTCTGGAGACAGTTTTTAGTTTCAACAAATTCTTAAAAGGATTCCTGCCCCCAAGAAAAGTCAAGAACTACCACGTTTTCAGAAGTGCAGAGTGTGGTGAACAACCTGGATCCTTCTACCTAACCCTTGAAAAATTGCTACTGGTGTCATATAGACAGAGCCTGGCCCAGTGCCTTTGACACACATCTGTCCCTGCCCTCCTGCCTCTGGGGCAGTGAGCCATCAGGGAGAAGAGGCTGTGCTGTGAGGCGCTGTAGGCCTTGTGGAGGGTGATTAGGAGTGCATGGCTCTTTGTTGTATCCACTGGGCACAAAGAGGGAGGAAGGGGCTCTTTTAATTCCAGGAATATTGGATTCCTGTTTTGGGCTAAGAGGTACCAGCACAGCCCCTCTTCAGCAGGCCAGTGCTACTGGCTCTAGAGTCCTTTTCCTGTCAGGGTGTGGGACTGTGGAAGCCTGGGAGCGTGCTCAGTGATTCTCTCTTTGCCTCTTCACCCTGCCCTCAGCCCATGGGCATCATGTCCATCCTGGAGGAGGAGTGCATGTTCCCCAAGGCCACCGACATGACCTTCAAGGCCAAGCTGTACGACAACCACTTAGGCAAGTCCAACAATTTCCAGAAGCCACGCAACATCAAGGGGAAGCAGGAAGCCCACTTCTCCCTGATCCATTACGCCGGCACCGTGGACTACAACATCCTGGGCTGGCTGGAAAAAAACAAGGATCCTCTCAACGAGACTGTTGTGGCCCTGTACCAGAAGTCCTCCCTCAAGCTCATGGCCACTCTCTTCTCCTCCTATGCATCTGCCGATGTTGGTAAGTGGGCAGCCCTTGCACTGGGCCAGGGGACTTCTGAAGGCACAAAGGGTCAGGGTCCTGATGCTTCAAAGCACATGACTCCAGAGGCAAGCACAGGGGAGCCCATGAGTCAAGCCACCTCCTGGCTCACCTCACCACCGTCCATCTGGGCTTCTGTAGCACCTGCCGTTCTCTGCTTTGTGTTGTGGGTGTTGATATAGCTGTCTCATGTTTCATCAAGATTGGGAGTAACTGGAAATCAGTGAGGGTGGCACATGCATCCCTGTACCGTGCCCAGCAGGGAGCGATGCATGTGGGAGTTCTCAACAAACATTGAGAGGACATTGAACAAAGGAGCCTCCAGTTCAGAAAAGGAAGAGAAAGGATGTGGCTTGAAATGAAGAAGACAAAGTGTAAGAAGAAAAGTAGAGGCTGGGCGCAGTGGCTCACACCTGTAATCCTAGCACTTTGGGAGGCCGAGGCAGGTGGATCACAAGGTCAGGAGTTCGAGACCAGTCTGGTCAATATGGTGAAACCCCCTGTCTACTAAAAATACAAAAATTAGCCTGGCATGGTGGCGCATGTCTGTAGTCCCAGTCACTCGGGAGGCTGAGGCAGGAGAGCTACTTGAACCCGGGCAGCAGGGGTTGCAGTGAGCCAAGATTGCGCCACTGTACTCCAGTGTGGGTGACCGAGTGAGACTCTATCTCAAAAAAAGAAAAAAAAAAGAAGAAGAAGAAGAAGAAAAGTAGAATGTGGAAAGATATAAGAAGGAAGGGCAAGTCTAGAAGAGGGAGGGCTAAGGGCACTGATGTATGTCAGTGCCTACTATGGGCAAGCGCCAGTGAGCTGCCCCAGAGGCGTGGTCTTATCTAATCCTCTTTACAACTTTGCAAAGTTGTTACTGTTATCCTCAATTCTTGGAGAATTCCTTACCCAAAGTCTCAGAGCTACCAAGCTAGCAGCAGAGCTCTGCCTCTGCTCAAGGGCTCCTCTATTTTCCAGCTCCTGTTCATTATTCCTGCTCTCATTATTTAGGGGACAGTGGTAAAAGCAAAGGAGGCAAGAAAAAGGGCTCATCCTTCCAGACGGTGTCAGCTCTCCACCGGGTAAGAAGGGCCCAGGGGTGCCAGGACACTTGGTGGAATGGCCCAGCCCAGAGTCTTCTGGCTGCATCACCTATTCTGATGCTTGAGTTTAATGAGGAAAGAAGCTAGAGCTACGTAGTCATTTTTTGGTGTGTAGGTTCCACACAAGCCTAAACTCACGTCATAAATTATGTGCCAGCCCCTGTTCCTTTGATGATTCTGGTGGAGAGTGTCTGGGAACCAGGATTTAAGGGCCTAAGAGATGGTCCTTGTGGCTCCTAACTCCCCACCTTCATCTGCCTCCAGGAAAATCTGAACAAGCTGATGACCAACCTGAGGACCACCCATCCTCACTTTGTGCGTTGCATCATCCCCAATGAGCGGAAGGCTCCAGGTGAGCCAGGAGAAGGCCTTAGTCTGGGGAGGACGGCTGCCATCCACTTTATGCTAAGGCTGACCCTTTTCCCTTCCCTCCTGCCACAGGGGTGATGGACAATCCTTTGGTTATGCACCAGCTGCGCTGCAATGGCGTGCTGGAGGGCATTCGCATCTGCAGGAAGGGCTTCCCCAACCGCATCCTCTACGGGGATTTCCGGCAGAGGTGGGTATGAGGGCGCCCCAGAGCTCAGAGAACAGGGAAGCCAGGGCTACTCTGGTGGGAGTGGGAGGCTGCAGGTAGCCCTGGAATTCTGTGGGCAGAGCACATCACTGCAGAGCATGGGTGACTCTGGGCACTTCCTTCCTCAGGTATCGCATCTTGAACCCAGCGGCCATCCCTGAGGGACAGTTCATTGACAGCAGGAAGGGATCAGAGAAGCTGCTCAGCTCCCTGGACATTGACCACAACCAGTACAAGTTTGGCCACACCAAGGTGAGTCTAGAGCCCCATTGGGTGGTTGCAGGGCAGGTGGCCATGTTGAGTGGAGCAGAGAGGAGTTTAGGAGGCAGAACCCTAATTCTGGCTTCCTTATCAACCTTACCAAGGGCTGAAACCCAGGCTTCACTCCGGTCTTGTTTGTCTAATTTTTACTCTCACTTCTAGAAGGCATGGGATGATGGGTCACCTGGGAGCTCATCCAGGGTCTTCCACCCTCTTCTTCCACCCTGGATGCTCCCCTCTGAGGCTGCGGCCTATTGCATCTACCCCTTGCCTGCAGGTGTTCTTCAAAGCAGGGCTGCTGGGGCTGCTGGAGGAGATGCGGGATGAGAGACTGAGCCGCATCATCACACGCATGCAGGCCCAAGCCCGGGGCCAGCTCATGCGCATTGAGTTCAAGAAGATAGTGGAACGCAGGTGAGACAGCAGGAAAAGGGAGGCATGCACTAGAGATATAGAGGCATATCTGCAATGTCAATTAGGTGTGGGTCAGGAGACCTGGGTTCAGACCTACCATCTGGCCTGGGAAAGTTACTTTACCACTTCGAATCCCATTGCAAATTCCTCTTCTTCTTTTTTCTAAGAAAATTCTCTATAGTAAAATGCAAATTAAGACACCAATGAAATACCATTTTAAAACACTAGACTTTGCTTGCTCAGATGGTCTACAAATTTTAAAAAATGAAAGAAACAAGTAGATAATAATAAAATGAAAGAAAAAATAATTTTAAAAAGTTTTAAAAATCACTAGACTGACAAAAATTAAGAAGCCTGATCCACTGCTTACAGATGTGTAAATCAGTGCAACTTCCTAGGAAAACTGTTTATCACTATCTTTTAAAGTTGAACAGCTGCATACTTCTCCATTCCACTCCTGAGTACATTCCTATAGAGAAACTCTTATACATGTACACCATGACATGAAAAATAATCTTTTTAGCAGCATTGGTCATAATAGCAAAGATCTTAAAACAATTTGAATTTCCATCCACAGGGGAATGGGTAAATAGTATTACAGTCATTCAGTGGAACATCATAAAACGGTGAAAAGAAGTGAACTCCAACTACATGGTACAATATGTCTGAACATTAAACCATATTGTTAGTAAACAAAGGCAAATCTTGGAAGGATACACACAGTATGATGTAATTTTTATAAAGCTCATAAATAATCAAAACCAGCCATTCACTGTTTAAAGATACATACATACGGCTCGGCACAGTGGCTTACGCCTGTAACCCCAGCACTTTGGGAGGGTAAGGCAGGGGGATCACCTGAGGTCAAGAGTTAGAGACCAGCCTGGCCAATGCAGTGAAACCCCATCTCTACTAAAATTACAAAAATTAGCTGGGCATGGTGGCAGACACCTGTAATTCCAGCGACTGAGGAGCTGAGGCAGAAGAATTGCTTGAACCTAGATGGCAGAGGTTGCAGTGAGCCGAGATTGTGCCATTGCACTCCAGCCTGGGCAACAAGAGTGAAACTCCATCCCAAAATAAATAAAATTAAATTAAAATAAAGATACATACATATGCGGTTACAGCAATTTTCAAAACAGCAAGGAAAGGAAAAATAAGATTCAAAGTAGCAGCTGCTCCTGGTGGGGTAAAAGGGGTGTAGGAAGGAATGCACAGGTAGATCAATGGCTGGTAACATTCTAGCTCTTGTTTGGGTGGTAGATTCATGAATAGTCATTTTGCTTTCATGCTTCATAACTTACTTAACATTCTTATAAGCAAACCCCTACATGATTTTTAACATATTTGAAGTTCTTATGAAAATTGAAAAACTGAACAGAGTAGACATTCTATAAGTGGTAGTTTCCATTACCACTACTATCCCAGCTGGGAGGATATAAACTGCCCTTTCATCAAATTGATTAATGAATATTTATCAGGCAACTCCATGTTCAATGTAGTGATGTTGGAGGTGGGTGTGCACAGGAAGGAAGTCTACATGCCTACGAACTTGCTTAGTAGGTCCCACGATTGGGAAGCCCTCTTTTATAGTGCCCCACCCTGCCTCCACGTTTCCTTGTCAGGGATGCCCTGCTGGTAATCCAGTGGAACATTCGGGCCTTCATGGGGGTCAAGAATTGGCCCTGGATGAAGCTCTACTTCAAGATCAAGCCGCTGCTGAAGAGCGCAGAGACAGAGAAGGAGATGGCCACCATGAAGGAGGAGTTCGGGCGCATCAAAGAGACGCTGGAGAAGTCCGAGGCTCGCCGCAAGGAGCTGGAGGAGAAGATGGTGTCCCTGCTGCAGGAGAAGAACGACCTGCAGCTCCAAGTGCAGGCGGTGAGGCCACATGATTATCGCTTCAGCCCTCGCCTCCCCTCCCCTAGATTATAGCCCATCTCACAACCAGGTGCTGGGAGTCTAGGAGTGCCAGCTCTTTTTAAGACCCTAGGTCTCCTCTCTTTAACCATCAGCTTCCTCCCTGTTCTCTTCTCCCAGGAACAAGACAACCTCAATGATGCTGAGGAGCGCTGCGACCAGCTGATCAAAAACAAGATTCAGCTGGAGGCCAAAGTGAAGGAGATGAATGAGAGACTGGAGGACGAGGAGGAGATGAACGCGGAGCTCACTGCCAAGAAGCGCAAGCTGGAAGACGAGTGCTCGGAACTCAAGAAGGACATCGATGACCTGGAGCTGACACTGGCCAAGGTGGAGAAGGAGAAGCATGCAACAGAGAACAAGGTGAGGGCAGCTTCCTCTGGCTTCATCCCAGGTCTCCTCAAGACTCCCAGACTAGAGCGTGGTCCTGTTCCTTGGCGTGGAAGTCCCCATAGATGTCTCCAGGCTGGTGATCTTTGACCCTAAAGGGGATGGGTTTTGGTCGGCAGGTGAAGAACCTAACAGAGGAGATGGCTGGGCTAGATGAGATCATCGCTAAGCTGACCAAGGAGAAGAAAGCTCTACAAGAGGCCCATCAGCAGGCCCTGGATGACCTTCAGGTTGAGGAGGACAAGGTCAACACCCTGTCCAAGTCTAAGGTCAAGCTGGAGCAGCAGGTGGATGATGTGAGTAGTAAGAACCATGCTCCTGCTCTCAGAGCAAGATTTTGCAGGCAATACCAATGGCCCAGAAAGTCCTGATCCCTAGAATTGACTTCTATGGCCCTTGGAGCTTTTTAACTCTCTGTAGTTCCTCACTAGAGTAGGTCTCTGAATCCTTTGTGCTTGCAGGATTTCTCTACTGGTTTGACTTCCAATCCCACTGGACTTCAAGTTTAGAGGGAGGCAAAAGAGCATACACTGTGGATGTCATGTTTTCCACACTTTGCTTATTTTCTTCTCTTCATCAGCTGGAGGGATCCCTGGAGCAAGAGAAGAAGGTGCGCATGGACCTGGAGCGAGCAAAGCGGAAACTGGAGGGCGACCTGAAGCTGACACAGGAGAGCATCATGGACCTGGAAAATGATAAACTGCAGCTGGAAGAAAAGCTCAAGAAGTAGGAGACTGTGGTGGCCAGGAGGGGCTAATGGAGGTGTCTGACCTGGTAGATAGAATGCAGGGTGCTGTACCTCCACTGCCCACAGTTGCCTTGGGCACAATGGGAATGAGGTCAATCATAGCCCTCTTGCTCCACTCTCTGGGCTGGCCTGGGGAGGGGGAGGTACTGATTTTGGTGTACTAAAGCCAAAAAGAGAATGAGCGCCAGAGGAAGGAAGGCTATTTGTCACTCCCCCACCCTCACCCTTCTCCTGCAGGAAGGAGTTTGAAATTAATCAGCAGAACAGTAAGATTGAGGATGAGCAGGCACTGGCCCTTCAGCTACAGAAGAAACTGAAGGAAAATCAGGTGACTTTTTTTCCCCAGTGCAGGAAAGTGGGATCTCAATAGCCCTGAGGTGACTGAGGCTGCAGGAGCTGCTTAGGGTTCTACACAATATCTGGAACTCCAGGCAGCCTCAAAGATCCAACCATCCCTGACTTACAGGCATCAGGAACACTAGCCTTCCTCTGTGGAGCAAGAATACATTGTGTTAGCAAAACTGTTTGAGAAGGGAGACTCATACCTACTAAAGGGCTTCTCCTTTTGAGATCTGCTCTGCCTCAGGGACTTTCTACTCTAAGACAAATGATAGAGCTCTATTCTCCTCTAACCCTTCCTCTGGTAGTTCTGCCCTCTGAATGTGGGGTGAAAAAAAAAAAGCTTCAAGGACCACCTTCCTGTGAGCTGCTCTGTTCACATTCTTCCTAATACTAACCCAGCCACTAACCCAGGCTGAGTCCCCATAGGGCACTCATGATAAGAGCCAATTCCTACAACCTTGAGCAAGTCACTTACCCTGCCTGATCCTCAGATTCTCTTCTCACCTGTAAAATGACACTGACAATACCTACCACACAGGACCAGAGGGGATAACTAGGAAATTCTATACAGGCATCATATTAATATAGCCCAATTTAGAGAAGTCAGCCAACCACTAGCCTAAGAAGGTATTGTTTTGTCTTCTCCATGGCCTTCTCATTCCTCTGCAGGTCAAGATTAAGTGAACAGCCATAGTCTCCCTTAGCTTTAATGAACCTCAAACCTCAATATGTTTTTAGTATCGGGTTTGTCAGAAGAGCCCTGAAGTCCACTGTCATCCCCATTTTAGAGCTACAGAAGCTACATGGCCAGAACTTGACATAGTGACCCCAAGGGCAACAGGAACTCAGCTACTGGGGCAGGACCTTGTCCTCTCACTTTGGGGCAGACTGTGGCTGGTAGAAAGAGGTAGACTCCCCTCTGCACTTGAGGCCCATGACCCAGGCTGCAAGTAATGTATGAATATAATTCCACTCCTCTGGGACTGCACAGGGATTGGCCCACCTTCATTAGTATGTGCCCTCCCATCTTCTTGGATGCTCCTTCTGGATTTTAGCTAGAATGTCGGGCCATCCTCAGGTTCTACCCCAGGTCTGGGCAACTTCTTTGGCCTCTTGGACTCAGAATAACAGTCCTATTAATCTCATCAGGTCTTGGCAATAGGCTATGGCTCCTCCTTCATCCCCAAGATCTTGCTCAGAAGTCCCACCTTCTCCATCCTGGGAGCAGAGGCACGGTGGTCCTCTCTGCTGCTCCTAGGACTCATCCATGAACAGTCCTTTAAAGCTGTCCATAACCCCAGGTGAAGGGATTCCCACTGAACCCCCGTTTTGCTCCTGGCTAACCAGACAACAGATCAAAATGGTAGATAGGATATTCTCCCAATTTAGCCAAGACCAAGGCTAAGACCAGAAAAGTGAGGTAAGGGCATTTAAAGAGGATGAGAAGATGAGGTAAAGAGGAGAGTAGCCTGCTAGCACTTTCCTGGCCTGGAAGGGAGCAATTGTCTTGAAACCCAGCCCTGGGTATAAACACAGCAAGCCTGGGAGAGCAAGGAATATGGTTGATTGGACTTTGTGGTTAACTTGGAGAATTGCAAAAGTATTTGATTGTTTTGAGGCATATTGTCACAAATATTTGTAAAATACAAGCACTCACTTTCCTGTCTTATGGATAGCAGAACAGAGCCTAGTGAATCTGGGGACTCTGAACTTCTTGATCTCACAGGATCCCAGGATTCCCCTTCAAACACAGATTCTCAGGATTCGGGGCTGCAGATGCTCAGACTGGGTCTGAGATGCCCTGGGGAGCTTCAACCAAATTCCTATTGATGGCCTATGCATTATAGGATATTCGGCAGCATCCCTGGCCTCTGTCCTCTAGATGCCAGTAGCAAGCCCCACCAAGTCATGACAATCAGACATTGCCAACCATTCCCTGGGGCAAAAAATTGCCCCTGGTTGAGAACCACTGCTTGAGAGGGACGTGAGTTCCTGGTAGCCTCTTAGAGCGGGGGGATTCCAGTGGAGAGGTGCAGGCAATGGGTCTGAGCCCTTTGTGTCTGATGCAGGCCCGCATCGAGGAGCTGGAGGAGGAGCTGGAGGCGGAGCGCACCACCAGGGCTAAGGTGGAGAAGCTGCGCTCAGACCTGTCCCGGGAGCTGGAGGAGATCAGCGAGCGGCTGGAAGAAGCCGGCGGGGCCACGTCCGTGCAGATCGAGATGAACAAGAAGCGCGAGGCCGAGTTCCAGAAGATGCGGCGGGACCTGGAGGAGGCCACGCTGCAGCACGAGGCCACGGCCACCGCCCTGCGCAAGAAGCACGCCGACAGCGTGGCAGAGCTGGGCGAGCAGATCGACAACCTGCAGCGGGTGAAGCAGAAGCTGGAGAAGGAGAAGAGCGAGTTCAAGCTGGAGCTGGACGACGTCACCTCCAACATGGAGCAGATCATCAAGGCCAAGGCAGGCTCTGCTCGGCCTCCCCTCTCCCTCTCCCCTGCACAGGGGCACCTCCCCCACACCTTCTCTCTGTCCAACATCTCCCTTGTCATTCTCATTCCCTTCATCACCCTTTGGTCTCTCTTCCTCTCTCTCCTGCCCCTCTCTGGCTCTCCTCTCCCTATCTCATGTTCCTCCTTTCTTTAATTCAAGTACCTCTTCAGACTGCGCCCTCCCACACCTTCTGTGTCCCCCTCCTGCCCTCTGGCGTTCCCCATCTCTGACCCTCTCTTCCTTCCTCTGGTCAGCTCAGCCCCTCCCACACTCACCTTTCCTGTCTTGCTTCCTGAAGGCAAACCTGGAGAAAGTTTCTCGGACACTGGAGGACCAGGCCAACGAGTACCGCGTGAAGCTAGAAGAGGCCCAACGCTCCCTGAACGACTTCACCACCCAGCGAGCCAAGTTGCAGACTGAGAATGGTGGGTGCCCCTAACCAGCGCTGCACCTGCCTACGGCACGACATGACTTGTGGAATGGCCCACGAGCCCCTCTCATTTCACCTCCAGGAGAGTTGGCCCGGCAGCTAGAGGAGAAGGAGGCGCTAATCTCGCAGCTGACCCGGGGGAAGCTCTCCTATACCCAACAAATGGAGGACCTCAAAAGGCAGTTGGAGGAGGAGGGCAAGGTGAGGCCCAGTGGGGAGGTGGGCAGGCTTGATGGCAGCCCTGGGGCAATTCACCTCAATGCCAGAAATGGAGCCTGGAGCTGGAGAGAGTCCTCTGCATGGGAAAGACCCTCCAGTCTAGGTTCTGCCCTGCAGCTAAACGTCATTTAATGCGTCTTTCCTTATTCTTAAGGGGATGGGGTGAGCAGACTGGAAAACTCCTCAGACAGTGAGGTTTCACATCAGCCCACGTGGTGAATAAGGCTAGGCTTGGTTGAAGTACTAGACAAGAAGAGAATCTAGAGAATGGGGCACAGGGAGTCCCTCCCACCTCCTGGTGCCCACCCCTCCCCAGGCAAAGAACGCCCTGGCCCATGCACTGCAGTCGGCCCGGCATGACTGCGACCTGCTGCGGGAGCAATACGAGGAGGAGACGGAGGCCAAGGCTGAGCTGCAGCGCGTCCTGTCCAAGGCCAACTCAGAGGTGGCCCAGTGGAGGACCAAGTATGAGACGGATGCTATCCAACGGACCGAGGAGCTCGAGGAAGCCAAGTGAGCTCCAGATACCCCCTTAACCTGACTCTCGGAGAGGAAGGGGCGAGAGGACCTGGGGTGGGGACCGGCAGAGTGGTCATGGGAAGGAAGTAGAAGAGACAGGAGGAACTCGGAGGGCAACAGAAGTGTTTGGAAGAAAGCCTGAACTCTTTACTCTGTGAACTCTGGCTGGCCCTGACCCGCTTCCTGTGACAGGCGAGCTTTTGGCCCGGGTTATACCTGATGCTCACGTATAAGACGAGCAAAAAGCTTGTTGGTCAGAGGAGCTACCGTCGATCAGCCTGTGTGGGGGGCGAGGGCAGGGGGCACTGACGCCCAGATGCCACTGCAGGTAGGGAGGATGCCTGGGCAGCCCGGGCTGGCGGACTCTGTTCCAGGCACGAGCAGGCTCAGCTCCTGCTAGGCTGGACTTAACGGCGTCTCAAGGAGATACAGGGAGGGGGTGGGAGGAGGTCCACCCAAGGCTCCACTGTTGCCCAGTAGAGTCACACACACACCCTCCACCCTCACCTGGGCAGAAAGAAGCTAGCCCAGCGGCTGCAGGATGCCGAGGAGGCTGTGGAGGCTGTTAATGCCAAGTGCTCCTCGCTGGAGAAGACCAAGCACCGGCTACAGAATGAGATTGAGGACCTGATGGTGGACGTGGAGCGCTCCAATGCTGCTGCTGCAGCCCTGGACAAGAAGCAGAGGAACTTCGACAAGGTGGGCCCTGGGTGAGGGCTGCAGCCAGCATACAGGGCAAGGGGGCGTGAGGGGTTCAGTGCGAGGCCAGAGCCATCCTCCTTGGAGGTTGGGGAGGAGGGCAGGGCTGAGCCCAGGCTCAGGGCCAGGGACAGATCTTGGATATGGGGCTGAGGCGGGGGGCTGGGGCACTGGGAAGCAGGAGGGCTGGGGGGCTAAGGCTGGGGGGCTGAAGAGTGAGCCTTGT
The DNA here is from genome assembly GCF_000951035.1 of Colobus angolensis palliatus. Lineage (NCBI taxonomy): Eukaryota > Metazoa > Chordata > Mammalia > Primates > Cercopithecidae > Colobus > Colobus angolensis. The sequence goes on from NW_012122709.1 coordinate 4,612,113, forward strand.
CCCCGGGCAGATCCTGGCCGAGTGGAAGCAGAAGTATGAGGAGTCGCAGTCGGAGCTGGAGTCCTCGCAGAAGGAGGCTCGCTCCCTCAGCACAGAGCTCTTTAAGCTCAAGAACGCCTATGAGGAGTCCCTGGAGCACCTGGAGACCTTCAAGAGGGAGAACAAGAACCTTCAGGGTGTGCTGGGGGCCCAAGAGGCCAGAGATGAGCTGGTGGGAGGGAGGGTCATGCGGGGGCAGGGGGAACACAGGCTTTGAGCTTTCTGGCCCTCTGGTCCCCAGAGGAAATCTCGGACCTTACTGAGCAGCTAGGAGAAGGAGGAAAGAATGTGCATGAGCTGGAGAAGGTCCGCAAACAGCTGGAGGTCGAGAAGCTGGAGCTGCAGTCAGCCCTGGAGGAGGCGGAGGTGAGGGCTGAGAGCTCCCAGCACCCCAACCCTGGTCTGCCACTGTCTCCCACATCTCCCTCACCTGCAGGTGAACCCAAGACAAAATCTATTCATTCCATATTCTTTGTTCAACGTTATCTATCCACTATTCACTAACCATGACTACCTCCAAAGCCAAGGTCTGCACAAAGGAAAATGTCAGTCTGATTAGACGCCAAAGTTTTTGTTTCTTACCAGGTTTTAAAAGTTGGAATCTGGCCATGATAATAACCACTTAAACAGTGGGTGGGAGTGTGGGCTCCAGAGTCAAACAGGCCTGAGTTGGAACACAGCTTGAGGACTTTCACTGTGTCATTGAGCAAAATCTTTAATCACTCTCTGCATCAGTTTTCTCATCTGTAAAATGGAATTAATTGCACATACCTCATACAATTTTACACATGATTATTATAAAGATTAAGGGAGGTAACACATTTAAGCACTTAATATATATTAGCTATTGTTACTCTTCATTTTTATGCACCTGGGAATAGCCCTGAGTTTTCTCGGCTTCTAACTTTTCTCAGGAAAGGGTGAGGGACCTGGAAAACAAAGATAAAATTTTGAATTTGTGGTTATAAAAGTTCCTCTCTTTTCTGTAATACTTTAGACAGGTCAGGAATTCATGCAGTGTTAGTGCCAGAGGGTATGGTAATCGTGAGGTCCAGACCCTTTCCTTGACAGAGGAAGCCCAGGGAGTCAAGCACTTTCTCCCCAATAGCACCATGGTGGGCATGGATGCAGATCCCACCTCCCCATCTCTTCTCAGCTCTTCTTCTCTGGGCCATAGTCCTGGCTGACACCCTGTATCTTCTCATCCTCTCTCCCAACCCTGCCCTGTGCCCTGTCTGCCTGCCCTCGCCCCACCCCTTCCCAGGCCTCCCTGGAGCACGAGGAGGGCAAGATCCTCCGGGCCCAGCTAGAGTTCAACCAGATCAAGGCAGAGATTGAGCGGAAGCTGGCAGAGAAGGACGAGGAGATGGAACAGGCCAAGCGCAATCACCAGCGGGTGGTGGACTCGCTGCAGACTTCCCTGGACGCAGAGGCACGCAGCCGCAACGAGGCCCTGAGGGTGAAGAAGAAGATGGAAGGAGACCTCAATGAGATGGAGATCCAGCTCAGCCACGCCAACCGCATGGCCGCCGAGGCCCAGAAGCAAGTCAAGAGCTTGCAGAGCTTGCTGAAGGTACACGGGGACAGGACGTCCCCTCACCCAGAGGGGACTGGCCTCCACGTGGCCTGAAGAAGCAGTGGTGTCTCGATACAGGCACTAGATTCCTCCTGCCCCTAGGTTACTGCAGGGACCTCTGAGAGATGCCCTCAGTGAAGGGCACCAAGGCTGGCTCCCCGCTCATGCCCACTCTCGTGATCCTCAGGACACCCAGATCCAGCTGGATGATGCAGTCCGCGCCAACGACGATTTAAAGGAGAACATTGCCATTGTGGAGCGGCGCAACAACCTGCTGCAGGCTGAGCTGGAGGAGCTGCGTGCCATGGTGGAGCAGACAGAGCGGTCTCGGAAGCTGGCAGAGCAGGAGCTGATTGAGACCAGCGAGCGGGTGCAGCTGCTGCATTCCCAGGTGAGACGGTCAGGAGCCACCTTGCGGAAACCTGCCGAGTGCAGAGCCCAGTACATCTAGAAAAGCCAGATGTTCTAAGTGAGCACATCTAACCAGGGTCAGAAATCATTTCCTCTCTTAGGCCAACTCTCATCTATGGTGGCTGCAGAACCATTGTATTGAGAAAGCCGTCTCTGCTTAGAAGCTAAGAGTGTCATGATTGATTGCTGATATCTGCCAAAGTCACAAGTCTGGGAGTAGTGGAACGTATCCTGTTATTTGATATTCTTGAACTAAAGGACAGCCTCCAGCTTGTTCTGTAAAGATGAGAGTTTGGGAGTTTAAAGAAGCATAACTGCATCTCTTGCAAACCAAGCTGGATAGAACACCATTTTTCTGCAGTCCCACCCACCCATACTGTTTTCAGTTGTACTCTGCAATGAGACTTTGTGCCCACCTTTTACAGTGCCCTGTGGAGTTTTGTTCTTTAGTATGTGTGAGAATGACATCATCCGCTTACCTCATCCCCTCTTCCTTACCCCACTACATTCTTGGTATAGCTGTAAACATCTCTGGAATATTGTCCTGGTAGAAAGTTGTTTCCATTTTCCTTGGAATATTGGCATGCTCCTACAAAAACATGTTTCTGAAGAGCTCCAGGGTATTACTGCAGACCTTTTGCTATTTGAAGCCTTTTTTCAGAATTTAGTAATCTTAGATATAATGTCTAGAATGTATCCACTTTCATAGGAAAAGGGAAAGCAGGTACAAAACAAGGAATAGTCTAAAAGCAGGCTTGTTGTTATTTTAAAAATGACCACTTTTAATTCTCTCTGGAGAAAGAGTATGAAATCAGGTAACAAAGTGCAGTATATATTTGATCATTTTTCTCTCTCCATGTCTAGAACACCAGCCTCATCAACCAGAAGAAGAAGATGGAGTCAGACCTGACCCAACTCCAGTCGGAAGTGGAGGAGGCGGTACAGGAGTGCAGGAATGCCGAGGAGAAGGCCAAGAAGGCCATCATGGATGTAAGTGACCACCCACCTTCTGCCTCCCCTAAAGACGCAAACAAGGCCCTGGGTTCAGGCCAGGCCAGGCCACTGTGCTGTAACACCAAGCCAACTCTGCAGTTCTGAGGGTTTGAGGGCCTGATGGGAGAAAGGAGATCCTCGGGGGACAAAAGGCCCCGGCCCTGGGCCCATGTTCCTTGCCACCTCTCTCCTGCACACAGGCCGCCATGATGGCAGAGGAGCTGAAGAAGGAGCAGGACACCAGCGCCCACCTGGAGCGCATGAAGAAGAACATGGAGCAGACTATTAAGGACCTGCAGCACCGGCTGGACGAGGCCGAGCAGATCGCCCTCAAGGGCGGCAAGAAGCAGCTGCAGAAGCTGGAAGCGCGAGTGCGGGAGCTGGAGGGTGAGCTGGAGGCCGAGCAGAAGCGCAACTCAGAGTCGGTGAAGGGCATGAGGAAGAGCGAGCGGCGCATCAAGGAGCTCACCTACCAGGTGCGGCGGGGGGCCAGAGGCCAGGAGTACATGTGGAAGTGGCTTCTCTGGCCCCACTGCCCAACCCACACAGGGCTCCTGTTACCTCCTCCTTGAGATGCTGTCGGTACATTTAACCTTCTTCTCACGCTCTGCAGTCAGTTTGACTTCAGTCTGTGAGTTTTTCCAGCAAATGAAGAATCTACTTCTACTTCCTGAAAACTCTTCTAACTAGCCTTTCCCCAGTTTTTTTTTTTTTTTTTTTAAATAACTCAAAGTGCTACCATGAAGACTTCAGAACAGTCCAAAGAATCTTTCCACCTTCAACTGTGGGGATAAGAGTCAGGCGAGGGGAAAAGACCTGGAAATCTTCCATGGAACTTCTGGCACACAAAGAGAAGGCCACAGAGAAAGAGGACCCCAGAATGTTTTAAGACCTTCATTTGCATAGCTCAGAGTTGTGCCCTTGGCCCGTTATTTTCAGCGTACCTGGGAAGAAAAGGCCAAGGAGACAAGGGTGTCAGTCCATTTGATAGATGGATACCAGAGGCACAAGAAAGAGGTTACGGATACAGAACCACAGAGTGATTTGTGGACAGAAGTAGAAATGGCATCCTGGCACATACAATGATAAAGAGATAGGAATGATCGAGTGATGTTGGAGCCAGTGATCCTGATGCCTGAATTCTGGTCCAGTACAATATATTAGAATGTAGAATAATCTGGATTATGATAATACCCCCTTCTTTCTGCATTCCTCATTATTCCTCTTCTGGTCAAGAACTGCTGGCCAAGAGAACCTATGTAGGTCCAGGTTGGAGCTTTATCCACCAGATTGGAGCTGGATCAGATCTGATGCTTTTATATTACCACATTAGGGAATTCCATAGGTTCTGAGCCCCTGCCCCAATTCTAGCTTTAAGACTTCAGCCTTCATTGCTTTGTGGATCCTTGACTGACAACCCTGCATTGCCCCTTTGACCTGCAATGGAGTCAGAGAATCTTCCCCACCACATCCCCACCTGGATCATTGCAGGGAGGGGCAGCAAAGGCAAAGGGAGAAGAGCAAAATGATGGAGGAGGGAAAGGTGATTGTATTTGCTCCCCCTCCAAACTGGCTTCTCCCACCCTCCCACCCCTAGACAGAGGAAGACAAAAAGAACCTGCTGCGGCTGCAGGACCTGGTGGACAAGCTGCAACTGAAGGTCAAGGCCTACAAGCGCCAGGCCGAGGAGGCGGTGAGTTCAGAGTTTTCTTCCCTTTCTCATCAACACACGTACTATATGTGAGAACCAATGTATGTCTCCCCCAGAGGAGCCTGGTCAAAGAGTTTGCTATAAGCTGTAACTCTCAAACATTTATTGTACACATCTGGTATGCTCAGAGCCATCAGGTGTTCTGAATTAACAAAGTCACCACCTACAAGCTGCTTACAATTCAGACACCATAACCCAACAGAAGGCTAGTGCAGGACATGGGGCAGCCAAAGCTGAAGGCAGGAAGGTGGCAGTGGAATTGGGCCTGGAAGGGGACCCAGCTAGGCACAGGGCAGTGGGGAAGACATCTGGGTGTATGTGAGTTGCTGATGAGCATGCGTGCACAGGAACAGGTGCAGCAAAATAGGATTCTGAAGGGTCCCAGATCGGGCAGCATGGGATTTGTCTTGGGCAGTGGATGGCTGTGAAGGACTCTGAGTGCTGGACATGTTTGAGGAGAGCGCAAGGCAGGTGCAGGATACCCTTGGAAAGGCTGTTGCAAGAATATGCATGAGGCATGGGTGCCTCAGGGACAGGGAGCTGGAACCTCCGGTTGAGAGGCTGAGAATCCCACAGCCCATCTCCAGCTCATTCACCCATCCTCATTGTCCCACCACAGGAGGAGCAAGCCAACACCAACCTGTCCAAGTTCCGCAAGGTACAGCACGAGCTGGATGAGGCAGAGGAGCGGGCAGACATCGCTGAGTCCCAGGTCAACAAACTTCGAGCCAAGAGCCGAGACATTGGCGCCAAGGTGGGTCCCTTCCCTGGGCTTCACTAGTCACTTCCACATTAGCATGACCCCTGATTTGGGTGCCCCTCAGAGTGGGCACTGCTTGCCCTATATGTAGGCAGTTCTGGGGGTCCCACAGCTCACATAACCTGAGAATCCGCTCTCCTGCTCAAAACAGCCCCCCACTGTCTAGAACTTCTGCAGAGATCCCCAGTTCCATCCCCCTAAACTACAAGTGCCTCTAACTTGAGACCACAAGACCCCTGGGGCCCTGCCTCTCCCTCCAAGGGCATCTCCCTTAAGCCTCTGAAAGCCCCAGGGATTTGTCCCCACACACTTCTCCCTCTTGCCAGCTCCCCACTCACACCTCTTATCCTTGTTGCAGCAAAAAATGCATGACGAGGAGTGACACTGCCTCAGGAACCTCACTCTTGCCAACCTATAATAAATATGAGTGCCAAACTCTGCCTGAGCCCATCTGTCCTTCCTGCCAGCTGTCCATCCTGGATCAAGGCAGTAGGGGGCCTGAGAGGAGGGAGGCCCCCAGCCCCTGTATCAGAGCTGCCAGAGCCAAGGCGTCTCATATCCACAAGGAAAGAGACCGAGGTGCAGAGGAGTGAGGTGTTCTGCCTGAGGTGGACATCTGTGAGTCCCAGTTCTGCTCAGTCAACCACACAAAGGCGGAGAGGGAGAAATTTCAAAAGTGGAGAAAACGATGGCATCAAAATGGTGAGCCAGTCCTAGATGGTAGGCGATAGAATTTTGGTGCTGAAGTTGAAGCCACTCTCCACCTACCCCACCCCTGAGGCTGCAACAATTAAAGGTGTCCTAGGACCCCCTTTCTTTCTGAAATGAATTTTCCACCGATGCCAGAAAAAGCTCAGAGTTGGCTGAGAATTAAGGTATGGGAAAGGAGATGGGAGAGATTCCATTCTAGTCAGTCCCTAGGAAGTAACTCCCAGGGAGCCCCCTCCCTGTCTTCCCCAGGGGTCTCCCCCTGTCTCCTGTGATTCAGCACCTCACTGTGAGGGCATCTTGAGACTCTGGGGCCAATCAACACTGAGCCCAAACCAATATGCCATGAGGACCAAGTCTGGGCATTGCTCATTTCATGTTAATTCTCACACAGACACAGATAGCACAGGTGCCTGTACAAGGAAACACTGTGGTCACATTTCTGCTCTCTCTAAGCTCCTACTGGGGACAGTCTGGCCTGGGTCACACAGCTGCTTGTGGGAGAGGACTGGTCCTGACCCCATTCTGCACAAAGCAAATCCCCACTCCCCACTGGGCTTTGCAACCAGGCTCTGCTAACCACCTCCTTAACCCTTCACCTGGCACCCTATCACCCTGACTCCCCAAGTGGAGCCTCTTTTATCCCTCCTCTGAGACCATGAGAATGGACTGTGCATAAAGCCCTGAGAACTGTGAGCAGTGACCAGAGAAACACAAAATCCTGTTGGTTCTAGCCCAGGAGAGGCTGCCAGCCCTGATGGTGAGCCAGGACATAAGGATAGGAGAACAGGAAGCAGGAGGCAGGAAAAAGGCCAAGAGAGAGGAGTGGTTGCCACCAAGGAAGCAGAGCACAGTGACCAGAGTTCAAGATCCAGGGTTCAGGCAGGACTTGGGAGCTGGGGCCTGCAGCTGGAAGGAGCGCTCCCGAAGAAAGATTGTATCTCAGGGCAGGAACACACATGCATCAGGGAGAGGAGATAGCACGTCAGCTGGGATGGAACTGCTGAGCCAGGCCATGCTGGGCTCCTTGGGCTGGGCAGGAACGTCTGGCTGCATGTCCGTCTGTCTCAGCCCAGCGTGGCTGACTCCCGGGCTGCAGCAGTGTCTGCTCCAAACTCCCCCGAGCCTTCCCATAGCGTTCACCATGGGGATGCCTTGACCAGCTTGTCTCTTTCCCAGCCTTTGAGTGCTCAAGGGCAGGCCCCCCTGTCACCTCTGAGGCTCTGGCACCCAGCACAGGGTCTGTGCATGGGAGATGCTCAGGAAATGTGTGCTGAGGAGCTGGCAAGCTGGGAAGGTGGACCCACAGTGGAGGGACGAGTTGGCCGTTCTTTTCTGAGCTACAAGGAGGCTCAGTACAGTATCCAGAACACTCGCTTAGGTGTCAGAAGAGCTGCGTTCTGGCCCTAGCTCTGTCACAAATGAGTTCACCTCCCCTAGCTGGGCCTGTTTTATCTTATGTGAAATGAGGGCATTGCACCAGCTGATATCCACAGGCTCTCCCAGCATTCACATTCTGGGAAATCTCTCCCTTCTCTGATGCCTCAGGCTGCCCTCTCCCTGCGTCCCGTGGGCCAAGTCTTCCCCACACCACGAGGGGGAGCTCTGCACACACCCCAGGCGAGTGCCTCGCCTCCAGCCCACTAACCTATGGGAACAGGTGTGGTGGTGGGTACATGCTCCCTTGAGGAAGGCTGTGCCTTCTCAGACACAGAACTCCAGATGCCCAGCCACCAGGCACACCACAAAGTGGCCATGCACACAGAGGTGTAGTGTAGAAGTTTTGTGTTGGGAGATGTCTTCAGCTTCTTCTGGCTAGCCCCCACATCCTCACTGTTCAGACACGGTCCCAGAGACAGACCATGACCTGCTCCCGCAACATTCCCATGAATACTCCTTGGCGTTCCTGACCTGCCTCATTTCTGGGGAAGAAAGAGACTTGCCAGTAGAATTTGAATATTTTAATTTGGGAATGACTTAGGGGCCCAGATTCCTCCCCACCACCCTCCCTCCCCCCATAAGTTCCCCTCCTCTGGCCAGAGCTTCACCAGGAGCCAGATCCCGGAGCACCAGGCTCCACAGATAAGTCCCCAGGGACGTCTCAGGCTGGACATCTCTGGAAGTCTGGGGTGGGGTTTGGCGGGCTGGGGGTTAGTGAATCCCAAGGAGACGTGTCTGGGCTCCACTGTCCCCTCTGGCTGGCTGGGCCTAGGAGCCAGGTAGCCCCAGAGTCACTGCTGGTCCCCTGTGAGGATGGAGCCAGGTAAGGAACCACGTCAGGATGAGTAGCTAGGGTTGGGAAGGGCATCTCCTCTCCACAGAGCACGGGCACTCACCCTGGATGGCCCCGGGTGCCATCTCAGTCCGGTAGATCTTGAGGGCATCATAGGCAAAGACGGAAACCAGGATGATGCCAAAAACCTGTGGGAGTGCAAGTGGGGATGGCAAAACAGAGGCTATCTGGCCATTGGGTTAAGGTATAGGGCGAGGTGCAAGCCAGAACCCCAAGCCCTGGCTGTGGCTTCTGACACAGAAAGTGTGCAAGCACCAGCCTGAGCTCTTGAAGGGCTGAGGAGTCCTGCAGGGCTGAACTCACAAAAGCAGCAATGGCAGCTCCATCCCGGGAGGTCACAGCTGCAAAGGAGACCACCAGGAAGATGATGATGGCACTGACACAGCGCAGGAAGTCCTGGGGGCCAGGGGTGCAGGGTTAACAGGACCTCAGAAGGCAGGGGGCGTTGCTCTGAGGTTTTCCAGGCTAGCCAGCAGCCCGAACCTGAGGGATTCTGAACCCCTCCATGGGATACCCCTCACACAATATGAAGCACATTCAAGAGACAGAGGGCTCACACTGCTACCCAGGGAGTGGAAGCAGATGAACCAGAGCAACCAGGACCAGAAGCCAGGTGCTAGAGCTGGAGCCCAGGTGACAGCAGCTGGAGTCCACCAGCCAGGGGGCTCAGGCCAGGCCAGGGCTGGGGCTGGACCTTTGCTGAGTGGGAGAGCAGATCTAGCGGATGTGGTCCTCCTGATTGCCCACGGCCCTGCAGCTGTGAAATCAATGTGAGTCAAAGCACACCTTTGAGCGCAGGGCATAGCATGGGGCAAAGCCCAGCTGAAATGTGGAAATGGAAAGAAGCTCGGGGAGGAAAGGAAAACACACCATTTAGAGGAGAAGGAAGGGCCCCAAACTGGGCTGGGGGTCAAGGTTCCTCACCAGACAGGGCCAGTTAAGCCGGTCGAAGTGCTGGTAGTACTGGGTGGCATAGAGGAAGAGGAAGGCAAGTGTGATGAAGAACTCCAGCAGCGCCGCGGCCATGTAGGCAGAGATGGAGGCCGTGAAGCAGATGAAGATGATGAGGGTCAGGGCCTGCAGTACCGAGCATGTGAAACATGCCAGGAAGGGGACACAGGCAGGGGCCAGGGCTTTGCCTTCCCCTCCTTGGAAGCTCCCCTAGGCTGGCACCTACCACCTATCCTTGGAGGGAAGGAAGGACTCTGGCACATCTCCCTATTCCCTGGTGTTAGGAACCACCGTTGCAGGGCATTTGCCCATCAAGGGCAGTCTCCAGCCTCCCACTCTGTTCCCAGCAACCCCAGCAGTCTGGCCAAGTCATACAGCTCCCAGGAGCACTATCCCACAGTAATTCACGGGTACAGTGTGAATACCAGCCCCTGGAGTTGTGCCCACAGAGACCCGACTCCACAGGGACCAAGAGGCGCCCCCTGCCCCATAATGCTTTCCCCACCCCTTGATGCATTTGATTCCATGCCAAGAGAGAAGGCAGATGCTGCATAGTGGACTCTGGGGACCCCTTTAGCTCTGATGACCTAGGGTGGCATACATGCAGAGGCCTTAAGTCTACACTGTGGTCTTGCTAAGAAGGGGGAAGATCCTTTCCTGAGAAGAGATGTTTCTGGGCAGCAGACCACAGATAAAGTGCAGCTGCAGGAAGTCTGCCCTTTTTGATAGTTAGACTTCTTGGACATGCTGAGAAGTGGCCATGTTAGAGGCTGTCATTGCCCCGTCCCATCCCTATGTCTCATGCTCCCTCAATGTCCCAAAAAGTCATCCTGTCTAACTGCAGTCCTTCCTGCTGCAACTGAAACCTGCTGTAAATGCCTCCAGGTGCAGAGGCAGCAAGAAGACAGAGTAGGAGATGAAGGGGCAGCTGGGGGCAGGAGAGGTGTCCAGAGGGCCTGGGGAGGGAGGCTACTGAAGGGCAAGTTGGGGGCTGGCATAAGGCTGGCCAGGAACCGGGGGTCAGGGAAATGGAGGCACCAGGTTGGGGAGGCAGCTGTTACCAGCTCGGTTTCCAGCAGGATGCCTTTGTGGGAGGTGAAGAAGGCCTTGTCCACTGCGAAGCCCTGGAGCTCTGCAACTACCCCCTCCTCAGGGGGCCGGTCCCGGCGATCCCGAGCACTGAGCATCTTCGTGGGGCCCACCAACACAGCCCCTACTGCCAAAAGCCCAGCAAGAGAAACAGAAATCTGGCAGGATGGGGAAACAGGAGCAAGAAGGCACTTCGAGAAACCTGAAAGTGAAGCAGGAGGCTTGCCCACAGGGTCCCGCGAGAGAAGGCAGCCACTGGGGACCTTGCCCAGATGGGCCTTCACCCAGCTGCCCAGAGTGCCTCTGCTGCTGCCCGCACCAGCCCCCTAGAGACCCATGGGGAGGGGCAGAGAGGGAGGAGGCTCTAATCCCTCCCCTTGCTTAGAGCCCAACCCAGCCTGGAATAGAGACGGGAGGGAAGAGGAGGAGGTCCGAAAAGAAACTGGGAGGAGCTGGGATGTGAGTAGAGGAACAGGGGCAGGACTGGGAGCCCCCAGGGACCTAAGCCTGAAGACATTTGTGTCCCCCTTCCCTAAATTTAACCCTCTTCTTTGGCTGGTCGTTTCTCCCATTTCCTTTTAGGGAGGGTGTGAGCTGGAGCCCAGGCCAGGCAGCACCCCCAGGACCAAGCTGCAGCAGCCAGGACTGGAGGACAAAGGCGGATTGTTGGGGGACAAGGGGGCGCTGTGTGCCTGCTGCAATGCCTCAATGGACCTCTGTCTCTCCAGCATGCTGGGAGCGCAGCCTGGCCCCCACCCTGGTGTTCGGGGTGGGCCAGGGAGACAGAGATGGGAGAGGATGGGAGGGTGCAGCAGAAACTCTGGAGGGCAGAGAGAGCTGGCAGGGTGGACAGAGGTGAGGGCCGATGGTGGAAAGGAGAAGGGACAGGCTGGGAGACGGCGAGGTGTTCAGGCACCACGGATGCCAAAAACAGATTAGGCCATTTTAAAATAAAGATATTTATTTGGATAAATCTCTATACATTCAATAACAGCTTCCTCCTCAGAATCATCCATGTCAAAAGACCAGTAACTACACCAGAATGCACCCAAAGTAGATGCTTACTGAGTGATGAGTAAACAAGCAAGCAAATAAAATGAGGGGCTCTTTCTTCTCCAGCAAGGGGAAAATATCTAGAAAGTGCCTGTGCTGGGCCAGGGTAGCAGGGGATGGGAAGAGAGGAAGAGACAGGAGTGGTGGCCTCCAGAAATGGGCAGAACTTTGAAAACCTTTCCTGAGAGAAAATGACAGGACACCAGCTTCCAGTGGCCCTAAGCAGCAGCTGCTCTTTTCAAAATGTGCAGAAGTGCCGGTTTCCCCCAAAGCCCCCCATCCTGTCCCAGGATCTTGCTGCTCCAGACGGCACTTCACAGGGGCCAAGCATCTGGGCATCCTGGCTCTTCGTGGCAAGTGGTTGTACACCTGGCTCCAGGTTTCCCAAAAAGGCACCAGCCTCCAGCAGGTCCGGCTAGCCCATCACCCGGGGCCGCACACACACACAAGCCAAGGAAACACGGTACAGCCTGCGCTCCAGGCAGTAGCCCTTGTGGGTGCCCTTCTTGCCATGGCACGGCCGCCGGTAGAAGACAGTCTGGTTGTGGTAGAGCAGCTCCGAGTTGCCCCGGGGGTCCATGTGGGAGCCTGTCTGTAGGCTGACGCAGTGCGGGCACAGGCAACGGGCGTGGTACAGGTCCTGGGGGAGCCGGTTCAAGTCTCTGTCCAACCTGTGGGGGCAGCACTTGTCAGGCCCTGGAAAGATGGGCCAGAAACAGAGAGGGTGGGGTGGCGTGGGAGTGCCAGAGGAAGGAAATGGTCCGTCTGGGGCCTTGGCCTCTTGTCTCAGTTCTGCACCCACTTGCTGTGTAACTTTGAACAAGTCACCTCCTTCCTCTATTAATTTTTCCCCACTGTAAATGAGGGTAGCAGGTGACAGAGTACTTTCCAACTGGTCCTGGGACCCTGAGGGAGGCAGCGGAGGGTGAGCAGGCTCCTGCCGTAGCCTGCATTGACTAGCACTGCTTCTATCTGGCTCAGCATGAGGTTTCTTACTGTAATGATTACACTTTAGATTTTTGTTTGTTTGCTTGTTTTTGTTGTTGTTTGTTTGTTTGTTTGTTTGTTTGTTTGTTTTTGACAGAGTACCCAGGCTGGAGTGCAGTGGCACAATCTTGGCTCCACATCCTGGGTTCAAGCAACCTCCACATCCTGGGTTCAAGCGATTCTCCTGCTGCCCTCCACCATACCCAGCTACTTTTCATATTTTTAGTAGAGATGGGGTTTCACGATGTTGGCCATGGTTGGCCAGGCTGGTCTTGAACTCCTGACCTTAGGTAATCCACCCACCTGGACCTCCCAAAGTGCTATGATTACAGGCATGAGCCACCAGGCCGGACTTTAGGCGGTGTTTCTATTATTATTATTAGAGCATTATTGCAAAAGTAAAAACCACTCTGACATCCAAGTATAAAAGAGTATAAAGAGTGAAAGCTAATAGTCTCTGCCTACCAGTCCCACTCCCGAGAAGCTATCCTCAACTATTTCCTGCACATTCTTCCAGACGCTGTACAAGCTTATATTATAAGCATACTTGAGAGTGCATGGAAAGACTTCTTTACTTACTCTGAAAGGATTTCATGGCAAAAAAATAAAAAAAGAAAAATGAAAAACCCTGAAAAGTAGATGTCCCACAGGTCTGCGACTCCGTTAGTCTGGCAGGTGACAGTCCCCAGTTTGTAGGACTATTCCCCACACAGACAAGCACTGGCAAATGGGTTTAGCTAGCACACCACTTCCTAAAGTGGGTTCCCTAATAAATCCCCTGCACCTGTTGGGTGCTTAAATGAATTTGGGAAACACTCGTTTAATGGTTTACTTTCTACAGACTTCTTGCAGACTTTACAGATGACAGTATGAATCTCCAAGGGGTAAGAAATAGAGCAGTCTTTCCTAAGTTTACCTGGCATGACTTTTTTCTGAGAAGCAGCTCATGGGACGAGCGTTGCACAGAACACACTTTGGGGAAAGCCACCTGAGTGGTTCACAGACTCCCAGCAAGGGGTCTGGAAGACAGCTGAGTTAACCTCTGGCACCCAGCCTCCCCTAAGAGGCTCCCGTGCCATCTGATTTGGCCCAGGACTCAGTCGGCTTCTGAGACCGCTCCAAAGCATCATGACCTGTAGTATCCACACTAGATCCAATCTCAGTTAAATCTGACCCCCTCCCCAACACTGAACTTCTCCATCCACCCCAAAGCCAATACTAAGACAGAACTAGAAGGAAGAAGTGAAATCATATGTCTGGAATCCCTAATACCCTAGTTTTTAATATTTTGCTTCATTTTTCTTATTTCAGCCCTTCCTAATAGTTTTCATATCATGGCACAAATAGAGAATTATAATATTTATGTGGCACACTGAGTGAAAGAATACAGTAACCATGATCATGATCAAAGATATCAAGTCCACAGCTCCAGCCAGCCAGCTGCCCCTAAAAGTTGAGGGTTTCACTCCCTTAGTATGCTTATAACTAACCCATTCATGGCCCAGGCAGTATCATTTGGTATTGGGATGCTTCATGCCTGTATCATGCTATTATTCCCTAATATTTTACCCAGAAAAACATGGGCCATTATAGAGATTTTTTTAAAAGAAAAGGAGAGAACCAACATAAATACAGACTTTTACATACATTATATTTCATTTGATTTGTACATTAGCCTATGGGGCATTACATCATTTTACAGGTGAAAAAAAATCCTGAGTTTTGAAAACTTGAATTGACTCAGGATCATCCAATGAGCGTCAGAACTCGGACTCGAATACGGATCTTGTCTAATTCCCAAACCTTTACAGCCCCTCCAAGATCAAAATGGAGAAGTAAGCTGGAACTGCCCTGGTCCCTCACATGTACCCTGACCAGCACACACAGGGGAGCACGTGCAGGCATTCGGGAGGGGCAGCAGACTCACTCATATCTCCAGGGGGAGATGGCCCTGCTGTTGAGGGGCCCATCTTCACTGGCCCTACAGGATACTGGGTGGTAGCTGGGGCTAGCTGGCCTTAGGGAAGGCACAGGCACAGTGCTCCACCTCAGCAACTCCTCAGACAGGTCCTGCCCTTGGCTGGGGCAGCAGCTGGGCCAGTGGCTGTAGGTGTGGGTTCCCATGACCATTGCCAAGAATGCAACCACCTGTAGGAAAAGGCTAATGAGAGAACTGTTCTCACCTAATCTGGGTTGCCCCCTCATCTGCACCTCCCCCTGGGATCCCAGTTTCTCACTCCACCTAGCCCCCTGGCCCAAACCTGGCAGCTTAGCCTCCCTCCACCCTCAGCAGCATCTCTGCTCCTCTCCCTCTCAGCACAGCCCTCAAGCAGCCCTCTGCACTGACCTGGTACATGCTGGGCACTGCGCACTCAGTCAGGTGGAGCACTGGCTGACAGGCCTCGTGGAAGCAGGTTGACTGGAGCAGGTTAGGAGTCCTGATTTTATTTTCAGCAAGCCTGTTTTGTTTATTCAAATTTATTTCCACTATCTTTTTAGGGAGTGACTTGAGATTAAAAAACAAAACAAAACAAAAAAACTCTGAAAGTATTTCCAAAGGCTGCTTAAAATGCGATACTCATGGAAGTTGTGATGACCATCATTACATGCCTGGTAGCTGATTGGGTAAACTTTGCTCTTTGAACTTTTCTAGCTGTGGGGTCAAAGCAATAGCGGTCTGCTGTTCTGTGTTCTTGTGAACTGGCACTAGCAGAATTTCCCTGGTTGGTTTGGTAGCCAAAATTAGGAAATGTCTTGTGGCCTCCCTTCAAGAGGCCTCATTTCCATGATCCATTCTGCTCCCATCCAGGGTCTGGTTTCACCATGCCCCTCTTCTCAGGTGTCCTCCTGATCGTCCACCTTCATGATTATTTCCTTTCCCTTAGATAACCTTTGACTCCTATCCCCTTTGTTCTATGACCTCTTCCACATTTTCGATGACCCCAAAATTCTATGACCCCCATCATCTATGACTTCTCCCCCATTGTCCATGACCTGCTCCCTAACTCCCCCTTGCCCTCGCCAGTCACTGCCCCGCCCTGGGGATACAAGCCTACCCTCACAGGGCTGCCGGAAGGCCCTGACTTCCTGAGTTTGTTGGCTGGATGGGCAAGGTCTGATGGAAGAAGCTGTGGGTGAGTGTTCCCATTGCACAAATGAGAAGGTGAAGCAAGGAAGAGGAGGGAAACTGAAACAGCCTCACCTAAGACCCAACAGGAAGGAGGTCTCAGTTCCAGGGACCAACCTGCTCTCATTCACAGAGCCGTGGGGACCAAGCCTATGACAGGGCCAGCTACTGCTTTCAGGCCATGAAGTGAGCCCACTCAGCCTCAGCAGGCCCAGAAACATGGGCCACTGTCAGCCAGGAGGGAGTATGTGTGCCCTAGAAAGGCTTAGAGTTGAACTTGACCACAAAGACACAGGTCAGCTGGCTCCAGGCTGCTTGAGAGACACTGTACTGAGAGTGGGCCAGCCCGTCCTTCCCCCCAGGTCCTTCTCTTAATGCTTGCCTATTGGCCTGCCTCATCCCCCACACCCACCCAACATACCCATACACAGACATTGTCCCTAGAATGATGTGGCTTGATTTGCATGTGCTTTCCCTTAGAAAATACTCCTCTAGTAACCAAGGACTCAGGAAATAAACAAAGGGAACCAGGAATAACTTAAACTGCAAAGTGAGGAGGAATCTTTCCAATGCATTAGGGCAAAGCAGCCCCAAAAGAGACAAGTGATGAGGTCAGAGGGCGATCTGGAAAATTGGGAGAACCTGCTCTGCTCTGGTGAGTCTTGGGGCACCTGGAACTGTGGGATGGGGGGCTCTTAGAAGAAGCAGGTGGTGGCTGGGAGAGCTGGGGCACTCAGGAAGATTCATGAGGCCAGTATCATGGCCCTACTCTCACTGCCTCACCCTCTGCCCCCAGTACTTGCAGACATCCTCTCCCTTCCATATCCTGCTGGCCTTAGCTCCTGTGCACTTACATGTGCCAGGCATGGTGCTAAGCCCTGGGTATGCATCATCTCATTTTATCCTTACAATGAAACCATGACATGGAAACTATTATCCCCATATTACAGATGAGGAAACTGAGGCCCAAGGAAATTTAGAAACTTACCCAAGATCACAAAGAAAGAGGCTGAGCTGGTTTCCCATTCCAGCTCTGACCAATTCCACATCTAACCTCGCATGGAAGTGCCACACCATGCCTACCCCCAGCTGGCTGTGAATGGAAGGGGAGCCCCACAGTGAATGCTTTCCTACTCACCTGGGCTTGGGTTGGGACAAGTTTCAACAACACCTGCTGAGGGCCACAGGGTGTGTCTGCCTGCTTAGGCATCCAGCCCTGCTGTTGGGATTCACTGCACTAGCTCCCTTTCCTAGCCTTTGGTCTGGCAGACATGGCCTCAAGTTGGCTTCTGGTGCTCCTGGGAAAACCTCAATCCCAAAACAGACTCTTAGGAGGCAGTGCTGTTTCAGAAGAGCTGGATTCCTATGGATCTCACTCTCACCAATCAGAACCTCAGGGCTAAGAAGATAGTAGAACTGGAGTTGGCTCAGATCTCCTATCTTGACCCCTGCCCAGGAGGGGATGTTCAAATGAGCCAGAAGTGATCCCAGCTACCTGTTTCACTTGCTGACACTGCAGGGAGGACCCAGCCTAGGAACGTCGCCCCTCAGAAGAGTCCTTTGGGGTGTCCCCTTAGGACAGAGGGATAACCCCTCCAGGAAAGGTTGGCTTTTCCCATCCCCATGATGACCAGGACTTACCTGAGAACCTGTGCTCTGAGCCACATACCCCCACCCCACCCCACTTGCTCACCCTCTGTCCTTATCTCAGTAGCAGCTTTGTGGGACTCCTTAGGGTGACTCCCTGTCATGAGAAACATTTTCCAGTGGGGTTTCCTCCTGAGGTGACTAGTTTTGGAATCCCTGAGTCACTTCAGGTTCCAGGGAACCCTTGGGGGTGTGAGGATAGGCGGGTGACAATAGGGAGAAGGCTGGAGGCAGGGAACAAAGGAAAGTCTGCATGTCACATGACATCAAGGTCCCCTCCCAACACGTCTTCACCTGCCTAGGCCTGACCTGGCAGCTGAAGAGACCTTCCTGGGTCTCTGTCCCTGTGGCCCTGAGGAAAGAGAGAAGCACCTGCCAGGAAAGGCAGGGAAGATGTGGTGGAATACACTTCCCAATCTTGGCTTGGAAAGGCTCTTGGAGCTTGCAGAACATGAGAATATGTCTTCCCTGCCCCTTCTCAGGAAGATATGCAAGTCTCCACCTGCTGCCTTGAAGTCTTGGCCCTGCCAATGACCAGCTCTGGACCTTGGGCCTTCTCTCTGCTCCTCCCTCTTCAATTGTAGAAGTGGATGGGTTTCGGTGGGCGGAGATTGGGGGGAACATTAACCTGGACGGCCACAAAGGTGCCAACCAGCTTAGCTGCTCCAGAGCTCAGCTCCTGAAATAGTGCTGAATCCACAGGACTCATCAGGGCCTATCGAAGCTCATCGGCACTCACTGTACGTGAAGCTAGGGCACTGAACGTCAAAATGGTGAGATACTTCTGCACCTGCTGGTAAGTAGAAGCTTCCCTCAGCCTTGGGACATCACCTTACCATACCTCCCTACGATCCAGCAACTAAAGGTTGAACACCTGGCACAGATGGAGGCCCCCAGAACAGTGCTCCCACTTTCTGATTGGTAATGGTTTAGCTACAAAAATGTCTAGGCTCAGGAGCAGCCTTCAAGGAGAACTCAGTCTAGACCCTGGGAGACACATGGAGAATCAGAGTTAGCAGAACAAGGAACCCAACAAACCCATGTCTTTAGCCCAGGGCTGGAGCCCGGCTTACTCAGCTTTGTCCTATGGTCATGGCTGCCTTCGTTCACTCATCCACTCACCTAATATTTATTGTGCACCTACTGTGTTCCAAGCACTATTCTAACTGCTAGAAATGCAGAGGCGGACAGGCCAGACAAGGTCCCTGCCTCATGAAGCTTGCGTTTTAGGAGAAGAGAGATGACAAACAAGGAAACAAGATAATTTATGATAATAATAAGTGCTATGAAGAAAATGAAACAGCATTATGAGATAGGGAGTTACTGGGGGTGGGAGAGAGGAAGGCGGGGCAACTTTAAGTTGGAAAGCCAGGAAAGGCCTTTCTGAGGATGCAGGATTTGACCTGATGACGGAAAGGGTCTGGGGGAAGTGGTTTAGGCAGAGAGGGCAGGACATGCAGAGTCCTAGAGGTGGAAAACAGCATGGCATATTTGAGAAACAGAAAGGACAGTGTAGATGATGAACAAGAGATAAGGAGGAGAGATGAGATGAGGTGAAAGAGGTAGGCAGGGAGCAGATCACATAGGGTCCTCCAGGCTACCACGGAGCATTTGGATTTTATTCTGGGGTCAGCGGGAAGGTATTGACTGGATTCAAGCATGAGCTACATGATATATTTCTTAAGGACAGGCACCATGTCCTTGACATGCTAGTGCCACCACAGGGCCACCATCAAATAACAATAATAGTAGTTGCCTTTGTCCAAAATTTGTACCTCATGGGCCAGATACTGTTCTTGGAATTCTCTTAATCCTCATAACAAGTAAATGCTGAAAGTTTGATTAACACTCCTACTTTACAGACAAGGAACCAGAGGCTCCAGGAAGTCACAGAACTTGCCAAGGTAACGAGCCAGTGTTGGAACCAGAATTAGAACCCAGGCAATCTGGGTGCTATGGGTCCAAAGAGAGGAAGACTGAAGAATTGGTGAGCACCCAAGAAGTTTTGGGTAGCAGGAGAAACAAGGAGAGGTCCAGGAAGTCTTGGGGTCAGTTGAGGAAAAACCAGCTCATTGGACCTGCAGGGAAGGGGAAAGAATGGGAGAAAAGACTAGGACCCAGGAAGCCAGATGGAAGGGTTCCTTCCTTTCTTCTCCCTGAATATGGCAAGGGCAAACCTTGAAGACCCGCTGCTTGAGGCTGCCACCCACCCAGGGTCTCAGTTACCTGCCAAGTCTGGGTTTTCTCCCACCTCATCTGCCCTCAACAACGAACACGTTCAGCTTTCAGGAAAGCACAAGTCAGAGGGAAAGCCAAGGTAAAGAGGAAAAGCCACGGAAGAAAAGCACTGTGCCTGGCAATCTACATAAGCATACTCCTCACCAAAGTCACTGCCACAGAGGAGGAACTGAGACTCAGATGCCCTATAACTGGACCAAGGTCACACAGCTAGTTAAGTAGGATTAACTAGCTGTGTGACTGACTGGCTACATTCCACACCTGGGTATTCCAGAAGCAGTCTTATTTCCCACTGGTCTGCCCTCTGCTGTCCCTCTTCTACCCTTCCCCGGGCAGGGAAGCTGGCTGCCCATCTCCTAAGCCACCACCTTGCCTGGTCCTAGCAGCTTCCTTCCTGCTTAGCCTTTTCTGGCCTCCATCTATTTCCCCTCATGCCAGTCAAGGCATTCATCTTTGAAGACAGGGTTTCCTGACCACCTCCACCTTGGACCCCAATTTGCCTTGGCAGTCCCCTGGGCAGAGATCACACCAAGTCACTCCCCAGCAGCTGGATATCTGTGTGCCTGGCAGCCAGGTGCCCCAGGGCTGGGGTCTGGAAGAGGTTGGAAAATCTTCCCTAGTGGCCACCTCCAACCTAACTGGAGCTGGGAAGCAGGAGATCTCCCTGGAAATTTAAAAGTTCCTCTGCCATCCTAGTGGAGTTGGAATCTATTCAGGAGTCTTCCATCACAGAGAGCCAGCCTAGAGCCAACAGAGTTCATCCCCATCCACATGTTTATCCCAGAATCTCTCCCTATTCCACCCCATAGGCTCCACCACACCCTTCATGCAGAGGTTTCTTCACAGGTGCTCAGGCAATAGAGTGGGGAAGGAGCTGGGGCAGGTGTCCTGACCACACTGTCCTAGGAAATGCCTAGATGTGTGGGCCTGTGGAATATTGAGGCGGGCTTATCTGTTCAGGTCCTCAAGTTCACCAAAGGCCTTATGTTACATTTCTGATCTTATCTCCAAATAAGGTTATGCACATACATACAATAAGGTTACATATGTGTTTGAAGGGTTAATTTGTTCAATGTAAACATCCAAAATATACCACAGCTTTCAACCCTGTTTATCATCTTGCTTTTTAAATACTAGGAACCTCAAAAATGCAAGAAGGTAGGCTTCACTCAAGCTTGAGAGGCCCTGATGTGTGTGTCCCAAAGGAAAGGTCCAGGGAAGCAGCACAGACTAAGGAGTTACCCCAGGGCAGAGGAGCTGTGGGGGGTTAGGAGCACCGTCCTTGCAGTAGAAACTCCTGGCGGGGCTAGATCCCAGCTTCTCTGAAAGAGTTCTAGCAACTTTTGTGCCAGCGGTCCCCAGTCCTCTCCCCATAGCAGCAAGGGTGAGCCAGGCTGAAGAGGCCGACAGGCCCAGACTGGCAGAGGAGTGTAAGAGGCCGCACAACCTGCCCGCCTGCAGCTCTAGGGCCAGACGCCCTGCTTCATGTTCTGTCACCAGGGCCAGAATCCATGTCCAGCGCCAGACTCCCGCCCTGTGCCCCGGAAGAACGGCCCAGAGAACCCCGCTGCCCTGCAGGGGAGGCGCCGAGGATTGGAGAGGCTCTGCTAAGGGCCCCCCTGGGCTGGAGGCGCGCGCTCCCTCCCTTGGGAAAGACAGATGTGGGGCTAATGAAAGGGAGGCCGAGAGGCGCGGGGCCGGCAGGGGAGACGGGGGCGTGGCGGGGAAAGGAAAGCTCCAGGAGAAAGCCGACCGGACCACCGCGAGCGAGGCCTGCAGCGGAGTCCAGAGGAGGAAGGCGCCGGGGACTGGGGCAGGGCCAGGGCGGGAACGGGTGGGGGAGGGGTACCACAGGCAGTTGGACCCCAGGGTCCTGAGCTGAAACTCAACACCCGCCTTTGGAAGAATCGTCCCCCTTTCTCCTCCGCCCCTTCCCTTCCCCTCCCCTTTCCCCTCCCTCCTTTCTCTTAATCCCCAGGACTGAGCCCCGCGCCGGAGAGGAGAGGGCCTGAGGGGAGGAGAAAGGAACAGCACTGAGACGGGCCAGGAGCCCAGGAAGGGGAGGGAAGGGCAGCCGCGGGCCAGGGGTGAGCCTGGGGGCCACGCGCGACCCCTGGAGCCTTCGCAGCCCTCTCAGTGTCCCCACCCCCAGCCCAGGCGAGTCCGCAGGACCCGGGACCCTGCTCCTCCTTTGCCTTCTCTTTGCTCCTTCTTTTGCTTTGTGGCCTTTCTTTCCCTTCCCAGAGACACCTGGGAGCTGCCCCCAAGCTGTGGGGCGCGCCGCGGGGTCCTGCCAAGGGTGCCTGTGAGAGGGGGCGGCGGGGCCGGCGCCGGGTGCCAGGGGCCGAGGGTGGGAGCAGGAGCTCGTGGCCTTGCGCCCTGGAGCCGAGGACTGGAAGGGGGCTGGGCCCCTCTGCTGCCTGGGCGCGGGCAGCGCGTCGGGAAGGCCGTCCCGCCTGTTCCAGTGGTGCCTGTGTGCTGGTTGCTGCTGCTCGGGGTGAGGCGCCGTGGCGGCGACCTCAGACCCCTGGGCGCGCTGAGTGAGTGCGCGCGTGAAAACCGCCGCGCCGCCGGGGGTGCGAGTGTTTGGGCAGAAGCGGCCACTCCAGCGACCCAGCCTCACAGCCACGCTCTCGGGGGCCTTTGGCTCTGGGCAACTTGGGACAAACTTCTCAGTTATCGCTCTCCCTGCCTCCCAGCGGGGTCGCCGCAGACCCAAGCCCTGGGAGCACCGCTCTGCAGCACAGCCGGCGGGTGGAGAGGGTTGGCCCCTGAACTCGCTCATCCAGCCCAACCGCCCCGGCGGCTTCTCCCAGCCCTCGAGGCTCTCCTGAGCTGCCTGGAGAGGCGTAGAGCGCAGCCCAGCGCCCGCCTGCTCACCTGCCCCGGCCCCCGAAGGGAACTTTCGGCTCCTGCGAGCCCGGGGCGCCCCCGCGGCCTAGGGCGGGCAGCTCCCGGGGACTGGACGAGGTGGTGGCGCCCGGGAGGCCGCGGGGACAGCACGCAGCGCGCGCCCTTGGATGCCGTCCCGCAGCGACGCCCCGGCCCGCCCCGCTCCTCCTCCTGCCTGGCTAGCCTGCCTCTCATTTGGGAAGTTTTGTGGGTTTTCTTTCTCCTCCTCCAACCTTGGCGGAGGCCACGACTCAGGCGCCACAGCTGGGGGCTAGAGGCCGCGGATCATGGTGCGGGGCAGCCACCGCTGAAGTCAGCAAAACCAAGCCTGGCCTGAGGCAGGCTGCGCTGGAGGCCAAAGCCATGGCCATTGCCACGTCGGTGAGTCCACCAGGGAGAGGAGGCTGCCGGGGAGAGACCTCCACGGCCTGCCCTGCGCTCCTGTCACTTTATTTCTGCCCTCTCTTTGTCTCTCTCCTTGGTCCCTTTCTTCTCCAGGAGGCTGTGTCCCCCTCCTCTCACTTTTGTTTCCCTTCTCCCTCTCACTCCTCACCCCCTGCTCCTCCTGGCTCCGGGCTCGCCTCTCTTCCCCGCCCCCTCCCCGTTCTCCTTTTTCTTACTAGAGGCTGCGCCTGAATGGAGGGGAGGGGGCAAGCGTAGCCCGAGTCCTATCTGCTTCTTTTGGGCGGGAACAGATGGCCACTGGTGGTTGGCAGGGGCTTGTGATTGGGAGGCAAGTAAAAGGTTTGGAGGGGGCTGAAAGGACCTAGTGGCTCACGGAAAACGGAAAAAAAGAGGCTGAAGGACCCAAGGAGGCCCATCTCGAGACGAGGGATAGGGAAAAGAGGGAGATAGACCAAAGGAGGGAGATCAGGAAGGCGAAAGAGAAGACAGAGGGAGGAGGGGAGGTGATGTCAGCCAGCCTCAGGCCACTTTCCAGGGATCAGGACAAAGGGAGGAGACAGCTGGCATGATGGGACAGTGGGAGGAGGCCTCCCAGAGAGCACAGAGGCCCTCTGCCACCCACATGAGGCTGGCCATTCCCTCACCAGTCAGCTGGACCGCTGGGGGATAGAGCAGGAGTGGCCACACCCATCATCAATCAGCCCATCAACAACTCTGTCCTGCAGTGGCAGGGCCCAGAGGCTTGGCCCCATTAGACAGAACTCAAACTTAACACCAGGGAGGAGCCCTCTACAGCCCCACCTCGGTTTTCTGTTCTACAGTCTATGCAGTCTGAATCCAGGCAGCTTTGTTCCCCTTCCACCCTCTTCTAGGTCCTGCCTAAGCTTCCCAGGGAAGCGAGGGTGTCACTTGCTTTCTGGTCCCTTCTCAGTGGGGACTCTTGGAGAGATAATTGTGAGACTGGAAAGAGAAGCACAGAGCCACCCAATGTCCTCCCATACTCTTTGAGGACAGGTTCAAGTTTGGTTCTTTCTCAGACCAAACTCCTTTTTTTTTTTTTTCTGAGACAAGGTCTCACGCTGTCACCAGGCCGGAGTGCAGTGGCACAATCATGGCTCACTGCAGCCTCCACCTCCTGGGCTCAGGTGATCCACCTACCTCAGCCTCCTGAGTTGCTGGGACTACAAGCACACACCACCACATCAGCTAACTTTTTGTATTTTTTGTAGAGGTGGGGTTTTGCCATGTTGCCCAGGCTGGTCTCAAACTCCTGGGCTCAAGCAATCCATCTGCCTCAGCCTCCCAAAGTGCTGAGATTACAGGCATGAGCCACCGCACCTGGCCCCAAATTCCTTTTAGTTCCTCAATCTGTAACGATGGCCAGGAAACCCTAGCTCAGAGTGGGGAAGGAGGCCCTCTGGAGATAGAGTACCTCTGGGAGTACTCTGGCATAGAGATGCTGGTTCAGGAGCCAGCTAGTCAGCTTTGTAGTCCCAAGAAGGTAGATTTTTCTTTTTATGGTCAGGGGCATTTATGCTAATCAAACTCACAGGATTCTAATAACAGCTATTACTTATTGAGCATTTACTGCACCTGGCCCTGTGCTACGCTTTATCATAGTTTCTTTATGCATTATCTCATGCAACTCTCACAACCACCTTGTGAAGGTAGTACCGTTATTATCTGAAAATGGATACGTGCATACGGAATTCTACAAAGCAGAAAACTGAGACTCAGAAAGATTAAACAATCTGCCCAAAGGTACCTAGCTAGAAAGGGACAGACCTCCAAACAGTGGGTCGCAACAGTAATCCCAGCTGTTTAGGATGTTGAACCCAGGCATTCGAGGTTACAGTGAGTTACGATTGTGCCACTTTACTCCAGCCTGGACCACAGAGCAAGAGCTGGTCTCTAAATAATTAAATATTTTAAATAAAAATTTTAAAAGAAAGAGACACAGCCAAGACTCAACCCCAGGTCTGCCTCTAGAACTGTGCTTTTAATCCCCTGGCTAGATCCAAAAGACTGATTTATAATTTACAACTAAAAAGAAAAGTGCAGCACTAACCGGGAATTTTTGTCAACTGGTTAGCATGTTTCCTTGTGTGTGACAATATCCTTTAGAAACCAAAATATAATCAGAAAATGGTTCGATGGGTTGGGAATCAGGCAAGAAGAGGAGTCAATTTGTTGTTAAAATCACCCAGCCATGAGGGGCCGGACAACCTCACCACCAGAGGGAAACATCAACCAAGAGGAATATGCACTCCTGCTGGCTCTAGCAGGGCACCCTTCTCCCCAGGGTCTGGTGGCAGCCTGCCTGAGATATTTAACTTGAGATTTTTTTACTGCATTAGTTAGTCCATTTGGCTGCCTGGCTAGTAATGCCTAACTAGCTGCTGTCCAACACTACATGTAAGTCACCACTGCCTGGGACCCCGCCAGCAAGCATCATCATTTAGCAATCAAAACTGAAGCTGAATGTCATTGTACGTTTTGAGTGGTTTAAGCTTGATTCTACCAAAAGACATCATGGAGCAAAAGCTCTGCAAAGGGTTACAGCAAAGGGAAATTGGGTATAAGAAGGCCTTCCTGTGTGCTTGACTTGCTTTTGAGTTAGGGACCTTCTCAGCCACTGTTACTACTATTTCTTTTAAGTAGATTCCTACATTTGTGATTGTGGCGAAGCAGTAGCACAAGTGATTGAGAGCACAGGCTCTGGGATCAAGCAGTTTAGGGTTCAGATTATGCTCCACCAGCTGTGCCAGCGATATGGCATCAGACAAAGTACTAACCTCCGTCTTCCAGTTTTCTCTCCAAAATGGGGTAAGGATGGTTCCTCCCTCGTAAGGTTGTTGTGGGAATTAAATGAGATGAGTTGATTAATGCAAAGATTTGCACAGTGTCTGGAAACATTGTTTGCACTTGGTACCTGTGACTTATTACTTGAGCTTGTGGCCCTTGATGGAAAAAGCTTATAAGCCCCCACCAGACAGGACTAGAAACAGGATGATACATGTTTCCTTTTGGTTGGCCTGCCAACCCCCTTCACACACACACAAAGACACACTCTGTCCTTCAATGGAAGGGCCCATTGCTAAATGATGATGCCTGCTGGTAGATTCCAGGCAGTGGTGACACACACACAAGAATACACACTTTTCTCCATGGTAACCTCAGCCTCTTCTGGTCGAACCTTATTTGTTCAGACTGAGAGCAAACAATTGCTTTGTTTCTGTTTTCTTTCTTATTATGCCTAGGCACACTGTCTGGACTAGGCCTCTCCCAGCCTCTCAGAATGAGGGGTCTCTGCGGCTGCTTAATCTAATCTTTTGCTAGTGAGGGATAATGACTTGGGAACAGAGAGAAGGTAAAGGAGATTCTATGACAGACTGTAGCAGGGCTTCATATGTTTTGGAAGAAATTCATTCAACATGTGTATTGACCAATTCCAGGTCAGGCCTTATTGCAAGGACTACAAATATAGCAGTTCCCATGTCCATAGGGTTTACAATATAAAGGAAGAAATCGATATAAAAAAAGCAAATAGACATAGTATGAAGTATGAGGACAGAAACAGTAGGTGGAGACAAACAGAATGGGGTGGGGAGAAGAGTAAAAAATCGGCCTCTTTGAGGAGAACTGGTCTAGTTGAAGGAACTGAAAGGAAGAGGGAGAATGCAGGTGATGCAGCTGGAGAGAAGCTAGGGCCCAGGCAGAAAGCTGCATCCAGAGTGCAAGTTTTTAGCTTGAGGAAAATGCGGAGCTCCGAAGGGTTTTGAGCAGGGGATGACGTGACCTGAAAGGGGTCTGAAGACCCTTCTCCCCACTCCCACCTCCCCCACCAGGCCCAGCTGGCCCGGGCACTGTATGACAACACCGCTGAGTCCCCCCAGGAGCTGTCCTTCCGCCGAGGGGATGTCCTACGGGTCCTGCAGAGAGAGGGCGCTGGTGGACTGGACGGCTGGTGCCTCTGCTCCCTACATGGCCAGCAGGGCATTGTGCCTGCCAACAGGGTGAAGCTCCTGCCTGCTGGCCCAGCACCCAAGCCTGGCCTCTCTCCTGCACCCCCAGCCCAGCTTGGCTCACCATATCCAGCCCCAGATCACAGCAATGAGGACCAGGAGGTGAGAGTGGGAGCCTCCCCAACCCCAAGTCAGAAGAGCCCCATTCCTCCCTGACTAGCCCCACCCAGGGCCTGCAGCAGGTGGGCAGGGAGAGCCCTGAGGCCACAGCTCTTCACTGCTCTGCGCTGGCCAAAACCTGTCTACCAACCTTTCTGAGCTGTGGCCCTCTAGGTACAGGGGGAGTTGGAAGGTCTGTAAGCTCCTCGCACTCAGACATTATTTGATCACTGCCCACTCCGTTCCTCCTGACCCCCCATCTATTTGATCCCTCAGGTGTATGTGGTGCCGCCCCCAGCTCGGCCCTGTCCAACCTCAGGACCTCCAGCTAGACCTTGCCCACCCTCTCCTGACCCCATCTACAAGATCCCCAGAGCCAGTGGGACCCAACTGGCTGCTCCCAGAGATGTCTTGGAGGTGAGGACTAGAGGTCCCTGTGTATGTTGGGTGGGAGACAAATTGCCCCAAGGGAGGGTTCATTGCTGAGCTGACAGATGACTGACCACTCCTCTCCACAGGTCTACGATGTGCCCCCTACCGCCCTTCGGGTGCTCTCCAGTAGCCCCTATGACTGCCCTGCCTCCTTTTCCCACCCTCTGACCCGGGTTGCCCTGCAGCCCCCTGGAGAGGATGATGCTCCCTATGATGTGCCTCTGACCCCAAAGCCACCTGCAGAGCTGGAACCAGATCTGGAGTGGGAAGGAGGCCGGGAACCAGGGCCCCCCATCTACGCTGCCCCCTCCAATCTGAAACGAGCGTCAGCCTTACTCAATCTGTATGAAGCACCCGAGGAACTGCTAGCAGACGGGGAGGGTGGGAGCACTGATGAGGGGATCTACGATGTGCCTCTGCTGGGGCCAGAGGCTCCCCCTTCTCCAGAGCCCCCTGGAGCCCTGGCCTCCCAGGACCAGGACACCCTGGCCCAGCTTCTGGCCAGAAGCCCCCCACCTCCACACAGGCCCCGGCTCCCCTCAGCTGAGAGCCTGTCCCGCCGCCCTCTGCCTGCCCTGCCTGTCCCTGAGGCCCCCAGCCCCTCTCCAGTGCCCTCTCCTGCCCCAGGACGGAAGGGCAGCATCCAGGACCGGCCTCTGCCCCCACCCCCACCCCGCCTGCCTGGCTATGGGGGCCCCAAGGTGGAGGGGGATCCAGAGGGCAGGGAGATGGAGGATGACCCAGCAGGACACCACAATGAGTACGAGGGCATTCCAATGGCTGAGGAGTATGACTACGTCCACCTGAAGGTGAGTGTCCCTGGGCAGCCCCACCAGGAGGGACCCCAGGGGTACCAGGGGAGGAGTGTGGAGACCTAGGGCACAGAAGCAGAACTTCCCTGCCTCCCTTCTGTCCCCCTTCCTTCTCCCCTGACCCTCTACCCTGCAGCCTGGGACCCCAGTACTTGGGCACAACACTTGTACTAGTGCCACACTGTTCCTCCTAGACCCAGCCTGGGGCCACCAGAGCTCTCTGGAGTCAAAGGACTACAACCTCGGATAACAGGAGTGTCCTTGGGAAGGAAGGGAGGCTGGGAAGGGGCAGAAAGGCCACAGAAGCCACCCCGTCCTGCTCCCCCACCCCAGCACTAAGACCTCATGTCCCCCTGCAGGGCATGGACAAAGCTCAGGGATCTAGGCCCCCGGATCAGGCCTGCACAAGGGATCCTGAACTGCCCGAGAGGGGGATGCCGGCGCTGCAGGTGACCCTGGTGGGAATGGTGCTAAAGAAGGGGGCCGGGGAGGGAGGAACAGGGACTTGGGAGAAGAACTGAGCCATCATCCATGGAGGGAAATGGGTTAGGATGGAGTGAGAGTTCACAGGAACCAGGGACAGAGTGGAGGGCATGTTAGAAATCTACAGGAAGGAACTGGAACCTGGAAGAGGATGTTAGGAATTCAGAAAGAGGGGAAAGAATGTGTTGGAGAGGAGTCAGAAAATCAAGCAGCCAGGAGAGCAGAAAGTTTCTGAGTTGTGGGGTCAGAGCTAGGCCTGGGGACTTCTGAGCCTCCTTCCAACTGTGAATTCCTGGGCTCCTAAGAGACCTGGCTTCTAATCCCAGCTCCACTACTGAGAAGCCAGGGGCTTTGAAGCCGTCAGTTAATCTCTCCAGGCCTCAGAAAGTGAGGTGGTTTCCTCAAACCTGTGTAGAATGGTCGCAACACAATAGCTACCATTTATCAGGTATTTACCAAGTGCTAGACCCTGTGCTAGGCATGCTGCATGTGTTAGTATTAATCATAGTCGCAGTTAATACGCATCTGGTGCTCACAGTGTGCAATGCACTGTGCTAAGCCCTTTCTCTATATCATCGCAATTGATCTTTGCTGCAGCGTCATGAGGTACATACTAGAACTTCACTATCTAGTACAGTAGCCACTAGCTACATATGGCTATTGAGCGCTCGAGATATGGCTAGTTCAAGTTGAAATATGCTGCAAATATAAAATGCACCCTGGATTTTGCAGACTCAGTATGGGAAAAATCTCAATAATTTTCATATTGATTACATGTTGAAATTATAACATTTTTATATTTGGTGTCAGATAAAATATATCAGGGTTTTTTTTTTTTTTTACCACTTTTAATGTGGCTACTAACTCATCTAAAATTTCACATGTGGTTCACATTATGTTTATATTGGACAGTGCAGTACTAGACTCCTTGTTTTAGAGTTCAGGAAACCCAGTTCAAAGCCTTGTCTGAAATCAAGTTTGAGGTTGTTTGAATCCAGATCTATCTGATATCAAGTGTGGGCATTTCACTGCTGCTCTCTCTAGAATCTAAACTTTCCGATGGGCAGAGGTAAGAGCTAAAAGGATCGCCCTTGGGAAGAAAGGGAGGAAGGAGAAAAGAAGTGAGGGAGGAAATGGCACTGATGAGAATGTTCTCTCTGACCACTCCTCTTGCCCTTCAGGAGGCCCTGTCCCCAGGGGAGCCACTGGTTCTGTCCACCGGAGATCTACAGCTCCTGCACTTCTATGCTGGGCAATGCCAGAGCCACTACTCGGCCCTGCAGGTGGCCGTGGCAGCCCTGATGTCCAGTACCCAGGCTAATCAGCCCCCGCGACTCTTCGTGCCCCACAGCAAGAGGGTGGTGGTGGCTGCTCATCGCCTGGTGTTTGTTGGGGACACCCTAGGCCGGCTGGCAGC
The DNA here is from genome assembly GCF_000951035.1 of Colobus angolensis palliatus. Taxonomy (NCBI): domain Eukaryota; kingdom Metazoa; phylum Chordata; class Mammalia; order Primates; family Cercopithecidae; genus Colobus; species Colobus angolensis. The sequence continues at coordinate 4,642,261 of NW_012122709.1, forward strand.
CTCTGCCCCTCTGAGAGCACAGGTTAGGACTGGAGGTACAGCACTAGGCCAGGCATTGCGGGCCACTGTGCTGGCTGTCAAGGGAGCTGCCCTGGGCTACCCATCCAGCCCTGCCGTCCACGAGATGGTGCAGTGTGTAACAGAACTGGCAGGGCAGGCCCTGCGATTCACCACCCTGCTCACTAGCCTGGCTCCCTGAAGGTCCTATGGCACAGCCCTGTCCCTCCCCTATCTGCCAAAGCCCCCCTCTAGGCCTTGGGTGGCTGGAGGGCTTTGTTAAGGGACTAGGAGAAGTGGGGGTATCTTTCCCCTTTCCTGCCCTTTCTGTTCATCTCAACCTCTCACAGAGGTGTCTTCTCCCCCTAACCCACAGCTTTTTGTATGAGCCATTTTGTATAAATTATTTATATTTAATATTATTCCCTGCTTTGTCAGGAGCAGGTACTAGGCTCTGGGGCAATGAGGAACTGGACTCCTCTCCTCAGCCTAGGGTGGAGGTCACTGCACTGCCACCTACCTCTGGAAGACTGGCCATGAAAAGTCAGGTGGCAGAAACCTGAGGCCACATAGAGCCTCTCTCTTTTCCTGTTTCTTGGCTCTAGAAGATCAGCACTGCACTGTTAGCTGAGAGTGAGGGCAAGACATAAACTGTCCAGAGTTTGAAGGTCTCAGAAAGACCAGAGAGCTTCTCCCCACAGAAGGTGGAGAAAGCTGGGACTCAGATATGGGTGTGCACCTCAATAAACCCTGCAGTCTGCCTCCCTGACTCTGCTTTTTGGGAGCATGGTGAGCAGCCCTGGTGCTCAGCAGCCATACCTATGGGACACAAACTATGAACAGGATGCCTTTAGGGGTTTGGGGGAGATTTTGCTCCTTTCTTCAACAACTATTCACTGGACAAGTTCTCTGCTCCCATGATGCGCCAGGCACAGTTCTGCAAGTATGTTGTGAATGTATCATTCTAGTGGGATACACAAATAAGTCAGTTAAAATACATAAATAAAAACATAAACCTGCCATAGATTTCACATTTGCTGGTGATGGAAGTCGGCAGGATGGTGTGAAGAAACTAAGGAGATGAGGGGAGAGGCCAGTGAAGGAGACTTTAGACAGGATGGTTGGGAGGTGAGATCTGAACTGCTACCCAGAAGAGGAGAGTCTGAGGACTAGTATTCCCAGAAGGCAGATGCCAATGACTGACCTGAGGGCCTTCCTCCAAGACTTCATTGTCATATGATGTCATTAGAGAGGTGTCAATGTGGAGAGAAGCTGACTACACAAGGGCCTTGAAATGTGCCATCCTGGAGAGGCCACCCCAACTAAAGGCCCAGCCTCAGCTTTGCACCACAGGATAGCTCTGGCCAACTGGAGACTGCTGCTGGCCAGTCTAGGCACTCTCTTCCTTAGGTGACACCAAGAGGGTATAGGCCCTTTCACTCAGCTTCCCAGGTAGATCATCCCAGGATGACCTGCGCATCCACAAACCATTTTCAGGAGGATCCGCGGTGGCAGATGAATGCAATGTGTTGAAAGGTCAGTCCTCAGGACTTTGGTGAAATTGATGAGACCATGGCTTAGATAGGAGATCATTCTAGCCATTTACCACAAGAGAAAACATCTAAGCTACAAATCAATTGCTTCAGTTCTGCTTTCCCAAGATATTACCATGGCATGATGACTGGATTGGGGGCACAATCATAGTCTGTTGGCACCCCCGCACATTTGCCACCTCCCCTTTAGGTTCCTTTCTCATCTCACTCTCAAAGAAAAATGTACTTTCAGATTTTGGGGCCAACAAAATTCACCCCTATGTGTTGAAGTCCATCATCCATCGTCTTCCAAACAGAATTTCAAGAGATTAGCCTGGAATTAGAGTCAGAGGTTTCAGTTCAAGTCTCTGATCTGCCATGTACTTGTTCCTCCATGGGTAAAACATGCCAGTCCCTCTGAAGTCCTGGTTTCATCTTCAATATTAGCATGATCATAATGGTCTTACAGGGTTATTGTGAGGACCTAACAAGATAATGCATGTGAACAGCCCCACAGTGTATAAATTAAGTGATTATCATTATTCCAGGACAGACACCAGGAGTCAGACAATAAATCCCCAAGGAATATTGGGTATGCAGCACCATAGTAAAACCTGAAGAGATGCTGAAATGAGTTGGGAGAGGGGAAGTGGTAGGAGGCTGCTTGATGCATTAGAAAAGAAAGGTTTCGGCGGGGGGGCAGTGACTCACACCTGTAATCCCAGCATTTCGGGAGGCTGAGGCCAGAGGATGGTTTGAGCTCAGGAGTATAAAACCAGCCGGGGCCACACAGTGAGACCCTATCTCAACAAAACATCAAAAAATTAGCCAAGTGCGGTGGCACGTGTATGTAGTCCCACCTATTCAGGAGGCTGAGGTAGGAGGATTGCTTGAGCTGGGGAGGTGGAGACTGCAGTGAGCTGTGATCAAGCCACTGCACTCCAGCCTGGGTAAGAGAGTGAGACCGTCTCAAGAAAAGAGTTTCCTGTATGTGGAAAATTTCTGAACAGAAGAGACAAGTTAAAGGTGTGGTTCAGTGGAGAGAAGGGGGAACGATTTCCTGGCTGACAATGATAGAACACTCCTTTCTAGCCCTTACCTAGGATTAGAGAATAAAGTACCTATCAGGTAACAAATCTCTTAGAGATGTGCGTCTCTACCTTTAATGTATAATACCTACATTATTATACATTAAATGGAGATCTGGTTAAAATATAGATTATGATTCAAGGGTCTCTCGGTGAGGCTTGGATTCTGCATTTCTAACAAGCTCCCAGGTATGCTGCTGGTCCATGAACCACACTTTGAGTAGCAATTCTAGAGGTTAGGGAAGACTCCTGTATAGCAAAGATGTTTGAGCTGAGAGCTGAAGGATGAGAAAAATGTGACTAAGAAGTTTTTTAGGTGCAGGAATGAGCTTGTTCAAAGGCCTCGTGGCACTGGGGAAAACTAGAAGGTCTGTGGCTGGAGTGCAGAGAGTTTGGGGAAAGAAGTGAGACGGAACTACAGAGAGCATGTGATCAGGCATGCAGAACCATGTATGAGGTATCTAGATTTTTAATATTCACTTTGACAGTGAGGAGACACCACTGAAGACTGGTTAATAGGAAAGATACATGATCAGATCTGTATTTTGAAAAGATCATTCTATCTGACTATAAATGACATATGGGTGGCAAGGAGGTGTAAACAAAGTGGATGCAGAACACCAGTTAGAAATTAGGGGGCGAAAGTGGTCTTTGCAGCAGGTAGTTTGACTAATAGTGGCAGAGATGGAGAGATGTGGGATATCTGAGAACATATAGGAAGTAAAATGGGCAGAATTTTGTAAAGGATTCAACATGGGTAAGGAAAAGAAAGCTCTAAGGGATGTTGCCTGAGCATTTGGCCACAATGTGATGTTGAGGGTGCCATTCACTGCAGAAAAAAGCAGTGGAAGACAACCAAGTTATGGGGGAAAAGCACAAATTTGGTCTTGAACATAATGAGTTTGAGGTCCCTGTGAGTCATCCAAGGTGAAGGTCAAATAAGAGGTGGCTTCATGGGTCTGGAGCTCAGAACAGAAGTGGAAGCTGGAAATCAGTCTGGACATCAGGTTTGTATTGTTTGTATGGGTGATGTTTGAAGCTGTGGGCATAGGTAAGATCCCAAGGTGGAGACAGTGTGAGATGAGAGGAGGGCCTAGGACTAAGTCTCTGAGGATTCCAGACACTGAACGATGGTGTCTAAATGATACAGACAGGAATGGCCCTAAAAGCCAGCACCACCACCCTCCTCACTACCAATACAGACCCCTCCTGCAGTTGCTTCATCCCACTGGACTTCAATCATTGCCTCAAGAACCGAGATGATAATGGCCTGCCCATGCTCAGCACCAATGCCATGAGCTGGAAGACGATTTCTGCAATGGAGAAAAGGGGAGCAGGAGAGACTCAGCAGCAAAGGAAGGGAGTGTTTAAAGGAAGAGGGGGTCAACAGTGCCAAATGCTGTTGAGAAATGGAGATTCAACCAGGATGGGAGTGATGAAAACCAAGGAAGTGGTCTCCTTGTAGAGTACTGAAGCTAGGGCTGAATACAGGGCCAAGCCAGTCTTCCATATGCATAAGTTGTACTGTAATAGCCAGTTTACATGTCTGTCTCCCTGGAGTAATGGTCTCCAAAGTGGACCTTGTCCACTCTATTATCCTTAAAGTCTAGTGCAAGTCCTGGAACGTAGTGGACACTTACATTTTACTGATTAGTGAATGGGTGGATGAATGAATGAATGAGTGGAGGCAAATGATTGGAAGCAGAGGAAGAATCTCTGGCATCTGCCTGGACTAGCTACTATCCTTCAGCTTTTTTTATTTTTTACCGCAATGGCCTGCAGACCCAGGAAAGAGACGACAGAGCCCCCTTCCCCTCCCTCCCCTGGGCCCTGGCCCCCCTTCCTCTATCTGACGAAGAGTCTGGACCGAAGGTTCTGCTGACGTGGGAAGGGGAGGAGAGTCTAGAGGAAGAGGAGGGGAAAGCAGCGCAGAGATCGCAGAGACCAAGGAGGCGCCCGCGGCTGCAGAGCTGCGGAGCGGGATCTCTGCGGGCTCTCTGGGTCCGGGCAGTCGGCGCGCAACTGGGCCAGAGGGCAGCGCATCCTTTCGGCGCGGGCTGGCAGGGCCCCTGCGGTCAGCAAGCTGGCTCCCCGGGTGGCCACCGGGACCCCCGAGCCCAATGGCGGGGGCGGCGGCAAAATCGACAACACTGTAGAGATCACCCCCACCTCCAACGGAGTAAGTGCCGGAGCCCCAGGTGGCGACGCCATCCTCTCCCCGCACCCCCGCCCCCGCAGAGCGCTCTTCATTTTCCTCCTGCGCATCCCCCGCCCCTGACTGCCTTCCTAGCCCTCGCTCCCGCCTGCCCCCTGCCCTTGCTCTGCGGTTTCCTCCGCTTCACCCTTCTCCTGCCACCCCCTGCCCCCAACAGCAGGTCGGAACCCTCGGAGATGCGGTGCCCACGGAGCAGCTGCAGGGTGAGCGGGAGCGCGAGCGGGAGGGGGAGGGAGACGCGGGCGGCGACGGACTGGGCAGCAGCCTGTCGCTGGCCGTGCCCCCAGGCCCCCTCAGCTTTGAGGCGCTGCTCGCCCAGGTGGGGGCGCTGGGCGGCGGCCAGCAGCTGCAGCTCGGCCTCTGCTGCCTGCCGGTGCTCTTCGTGGCTCTGGGCATGGCCTCGGACCCCATCTTCACGCTGGCGCCCCCGCTGCATTGCCACTACGGGGCCTTCCCCCCGAATGCCTCTGGCTGGGAGCAGCCCCCCAATGCCAGCGGCGTCAGTGTCGCCAGCGCGGCCCTAGCAGCCAGCGCTGCCAGCCGTGTCGCCACCAGTACCGACCCCTCGTGCAGCGGCTTCGCCCCGCCGGACTTCAACCATTGCCTCAAGGATTGGGACTATAATGGCCTTCCGGTGCTCACCACCAATGCCATCGGCCAGGTGAGGCGGCCAGGCGGGCCGCGGGTCTGGGGGCGGGCAGAGAGCGGCGAGGGCGGGGCCTCACGCCCCCTGCACCCTTCTCACATCCCCAGTGGGATCTGGTGTGTGACCTGGGCTGGCAGGTGATCCTGGAGCAGATCCTCTTCATCTTGGGCTTTGCCTCCGGCTACCTGTTCCTGGGTTACCCCGCAGACAGGTGAGGGGTGTCGTGGGGGCAGGGCTGGTAGAAAGGAGGGGGTGCTAGGGAAGCTAGCCCAAGCAGCGGGTGCTTACAAGAGGTTGAAGACGATTCGCTGGACCCTGCAGTCTTCTCTGGACTTCTATTCAATGGTCTACCCATGTCTCAACTTCACTCCCCATCAAGAAATACACCTTCCCTACCTCTTCCGTGCAAGGGAATGACTGGACCTCCATGGACTATTAGTCCCATTCCCACTAATTAGTGGCCCCCTATCCATGAATCAATGGCCTCATCGCCAAAGAGAAAAGTGTCATTCCCACTAACAGCCCACATGGACTGTTAGCTCCATCTCAGTGACCTCATTCCTGAAGATCAATGTTAATTCCTAAACACCAACAGCTCCATTCCCACTGACCAATAGTTCAACTTCACAAGCAAATTACCTCATTTCTGACCAGTGGCTCCTCCCCTACAGGTCAATAACTATCTCCAAAGAAAATGTCCTCAGACTCAATAATCCACAGTCCCATGCCTGCCACCAAATGACCCCACCCTCTGTAGGTGAATAACCCATAGATTAAAAGGCACACCCTCATGGATCCTCAGGGCTTTGAGATCCTCTCACCAAAATCCCCATTTCCATGAGTCAATAGCTTCACCTCCAGAGATCAACAGCCCAATCCCAGCAACCAATAACTCTTCCCACAGATTAAAAAATCTCATCTCTATTCTGGTCACCATCACCACTGACCAGATGCTCTCACTGCACTAAACTTCCTCCTGGATGATTAGACTGAGCCCCATTGATCCACAGTTCCATCCAAGTGGATTAGTAGCTCAAGTTCTATGGATCAAAGCCATCCAACATTCAGTAGTCCAGTTCCTTAAAATCAATACCCATCCTCACTGCCCAATAGTCACACACCTCTGTGGGCCAGTGGTCCTAAACCCACATGTCAATAGCCCATGCCTATGCATCAGTGGCCTCATTGCCACAGACCAGTAGCCTCATTCCTATGGAACAATGGTTTCATCCCTAAAGATCAATAATTTGGTCTCTTAAAATCCGTAGCCTTCAGCACATTAACCAATAAGCCCATCCTCATGGAAAAATACTCCACCTCATTAGATCAATAGTCTAACTCCCAGGGATTGGTGCCCCCTTTCCAATGACCAGAGGCTCCCTATCTTCATCTCCATAGATCAGTGGTCTTATCCCCAAAGATCAATAGCCCAGCTTCCAAGGATCAGTAACCATGTTTTCACTAACTCATAGTCAGTGACCATCATCACTTACCAATCATCTCATCTCCCCTGGTCTGTGACCTTATCTTTACGGATTATTCCCATGGATTAATAGATTCATCCCATTGATCAATAGTCCTGCCCTATGGATTAATAGACCCATGTCCATGTCCCCACTGACCTTTCTTTTTTCTTTCTTTTTTTTCTTTTTTCTTTTTTTTTCTTTTTGAGACAGAGTCTCACTCTGTTGCCCAGGCTGGAGTGCAGTGGTGCAATCTCAGTTCACTGCAACCTCTGCCTCCCGGGTTCAAGCGATTCTCCTGCCTCAGCCTCCCAAGTAGCTGGGACTACAGGCACACACCCCCACACCTGGCTAATTTTTGTATTTTTAGTAGAGACGGGGTTTTACCATATTTGTCAGGCTGGTCTTAAACTCCTGACCTCGTGATCTGCCTGCCTCAGCCTCCCAAAGTGCTAGGATTGCAGGCGTGAGCCACTGTGCTCAGCCTGACCATTCTTAATGTATTAATAGACCAGTGTCCCACCTCCATGGAACAATGGTCTCATCTCCAAAAATCAATTACTCAGTCCCCTAATGTCATTAGCTTTACCTTCACTGACCAGTAGTATTCCCATGCACAAGTGGCCAATGGCCTCCCATCCACAGGTTAATAGTTCCAACTCTGTATATCAATGAACCCCCATCCCACATCTCCTCTGAACAGTCTAAGCAAGACAAGCTCCATGCCTACTGACCATTAGCTCTATTCCTAAGGATGAATGGTCCCAAATCCCCTAAGCAATTACCCCATCCCCTCTGATGAGTGATCTCATATCCATTGACAAGTGCCCTAATCTCTGACCAATAGCCCAAGAGTCAATGTTCCCACCTCTTACAGAATCACAACCACACCCCAGTGCCCAGTAGCCAGGCATCACCCACCCATGGTCCCCATCCTTTCCCATCTTCTCAAGCCTCTTTCCAACTCTTGCTCCCAGAACTTCATTCTCATACCTCTAACTCTAAAGTGTGCAGCTGGGTCTTTCCCAGCCACTTCCCCACCACCAGAGAGTCTGGGTGACCAGAAGCCCTTCCCACTTTCTAGGTTTGGCCGTCGTGGGATTGTGTTGCTGACCTTGGGGCTGGTGGGACCCTGTGGAGTAGGAGGGGCTGCTGCAGGCTCCTCCACAGGTGTCATGGCCCTCCGATTCCTCCTGGGCTTTCTGCTTGCCGGTGTTGACCTGGGTGTCTACCTGATGCGTAAGTGGCACCCTCCCAGAATTCCCTCCCTTGGGTCTCATGCCTACCTGCCTGCATCCCCAGGCCGTCCCCACTGCCCCTTAGGCCACATTTCAGCTGCCTAGAATTTCAGCTATCTTTCTGCCCAGGCCCTTGAAGAATCCAGGGCTCTTGCTTCTCTCTACACCTATCTCCCTATCCCCACAATCTTTAAAGTCTTCGCCCTGGACTTACTGCTGCCAGGGGATAAGGTGCTATTCCCCTGACAGTAGTAAGTCCAGGGACAAAGGTTGTCCCTAGCTGTGCGACCTTGGACAAGGGTTGATGTGAAGGTCAAATAAGAGGCCTGATGGGAAAGGGCCTATAAACTGGAAATGCTGAACACTCACCAGGGACTCTGGCCCTAGAGCCCTCCTAGGTTTGAGCAGGAGAGGAGAGAGGGCTGCACAATCTCCCCAATCCTTGCCACCCAGAGGTTAGCAAGGGAGGCAATGGCTACAGCCTCCACTCTGGGTCTGACCTCGCTCTCTGTCCTCCTCCCTCCCTCTCTTCTCTCTTATGTCTTCTTCCTCCCTGGCCTCCCTCTCCTCTCTCCACCCCTGCTGTATCTCCAGGCCTGGAGCTGTGCGACCCAACCCAGAGGCTTCGGGTGGCCCTGGCAGGGGAGTTGGTGGGGGTGGGAGGGCACTTCCTGTTCCTGGGCCTGGCCCTTGTCTCTAAGGATTGGCGATTCCTACAGCGAATGATCACCGCTCCCTGCATCCTCTTCCTGTTTTATGGGTCAGTATTGCCCTTCACCTGTCGTCTGGCAATTCCCATCTCTGCCTCCAAACTAGCCCTAGCCCAGAGACCCCTCCTCTTCTCCAACCACCCCTGGTCCAGGCCTACCCCAGCCCCAGTCCCTCAGAGGTGCACGTTTCCCACCCCTAGACCAGGAGAAGGGAGGCCTCACAGTATACCCCTTCCACCTTGCCCCCAGCTGGCCTGGTTTGTTCCTGGAGTCCGCACGGTGGCTGATAGTGAAGCGGCAGATCGAGGAGGCTCAATCTGTGCTGAGGATCCTGGCTGAACGAAACCGGCCCCATGGGCAGATGCTGGGGGAGGAGGCCCAGGAGGCCCTGCAGGGTAAGAGATAGGGGTCCCTGTGAGTGTTGCTTCACTTGCACACATGATGGTGCCCTCTGCATGGTTGTAGCTGTGCCACCTTCTCCCAGGGTCCCCACCACCCATGTGGGAGGATCCTGGGTTCTCAGGGTTTTCTTCTGACAGCTCCTCTCTCTCTCCCAAAGACCTGGAGAATACCTGCCCTCTCCCTGCAACATCCTCCTTTTCCTTCGCTTCCCTCCTCAACTACCGCAACATCTGGAAAAATCTGCTTATCCTGGGCTTCACCAAGTGAGCCTGGGTGTCTGGGCTGAGGGCCAGGCCAGTAGCTGGAATGGGGGCTGGCCGGGTGGGAAGGCCCAAGGACCCCTGCAGAGGACCATCAGCATGTGGAAGGCTGCAGGAGGGGATTCAGACTCTGTTCTTTGCTTCCCCACCCCTTCTCACAGCTTCATTGCCCACGCCATTCGCCACTGCTACCAGCCTGTGGGAGGAGGAGGAAGCCCATCGGACTTCTACCTGTGCTCTCTGCTGGCCAGCGGCACCGCAGCCCTGGCCTGTGTCTTCCTGGGGGTCACCGTGGACCGATTTGGCCGCCGGGGCATCCTTCTTCTCTCCATGACCCTTACCGGCATTGCTTCCCTGGTCCTGCTGGGCCTGTGGGATTGTGAGCATCCTACCTTTCCCACAGTGTGGGCTCAACAAGGGAACCCCAACAGAGGTGTTTCAGACAGGCTCAGCCATTTCTTCTGGCACAAGCCTCCCAAGACAAGCCCCAGACCCTGTCCAGCTCTTCCACAAGCCTCCACCAGGCCGCACAGCCCCATCTGCTCTCCCAGTCAGTTACTGAATGCCCAGAGCCTGCCCAGCTAAAGCCATGGGAACAGAGAGCCAAGGGGATGACACCCAGGACTGGGAGAGCCTTGACCTCCCCACCTCCATTCATATCATCCCTCTTGCGTCTGCAGATCTGAACGAGGCTGCCATCACCACGTTCTCCGTCCTTGGGCTCTTCTCCTCCCAAGCTGCCGCCATCCTCAGCACCCTCCTTGCTGCTGAGATCATCCCCACCACTGTCCGGTGAGAGCAGGGGTGACCCCAGGGGCAGAGCCAGGACCCTTGGCCTCCCCTTCCCCCAACCCACTCCTGAGGATGGGGCTTTCGGGCTGGAGGAGGGGGCGCTGTGGGAGAAGGGCGGGGCAAGGCCACTGCTGTGGGCTGAGCTCCTCCTCCTTCTTCCCCAGGGGTCGCGGCCTGGGCCTGATCATGGCTCTAGGGGCGCTTGGGGGGCTGAGCGGCCCGGCCCAGCGCCTCCATATGGGCCATGGAGCCTTCCTGCAGCACGTGGTGCTGGCGGCCTGCGCCCTCCTCTGCATTCTCAGCATTATGCTGCTGCCGGAAACCAAGCGCAAGCTCCTGCCGGAGGTGCTCCGGGACGGGGAGCTGTGTCGCCGGCCTTCCCTGCTGCGGCAGCCACCCCCTACCCGCTGTGACCATGTCCCGCTGCTTGCCACCCCTAACCCTGCCCTCTGAGCAGCCTCTGAGTACCCTGGCGGGAGGCTGGCCCACACAGAAAGGTGGCAAGAAGATCGGGAAGACTGAGTAGGGAAGGCAGGGCTGCCCAGAAGGCTCAGAGATACCTTACGCCAGCCATCGCGGAGAGCTCAGAGGGCCATCCCCTCCCTGCCTCCTCCTTGCTGCTTTGCGTTCACTTCCTTGGCCAGAGTCAGGGGACAGGGAGAGAGCGCCACACTGTAACCACTGGGTCTGGGCTCCATCCTGCGCCCAAAGACATCCTCCCAGACCTCATTATTTCTTGCTCTATCATTCTGTTTCAATAAAGACATTTGGAATAAATGAGCATATCATGGCCTGGACTTCCCTCCCGTCTGTTTGTCCTTCTATGTCTTGGGGGAAGGTTTTTCTCAGTGTAATGCACACCAATAACAATCTCCCCTCTCCCTCCCTGTGTCCTGCCCAGAGTGATGACTTACAGACAACTGTCACCACTTACTGACTGCTTGCACTGTTGCCAGAACGGGGCTAAGCATTTGAGACACTTCGTATCATTTAATTTTTACAGCATTGCAAGGTAGGTGTTTGGATCAATGTTTTTGTTGTTGTTGTTGCAAGCAATAAAAACTGGCTCTAATTAACTTAAACAAAAAGGGAGTTATTAGATTTGGTGGGGCAGGTTGTGGTGGGAGCTCACAGAATGAAGGAGAAGCAGAACTAGTCATAAAATAACTAGTCAGGAGCAGAGAAGACTCCTTGTCTGAGGAGCAGAAACCAGCGACATTTTTGTCCGGGCTTCTAGATGAGTGAGCTCCAGTGGAATGTAATCTTCGGGTTATCCCACTGAAGATTCCTTTCCAGAGAGCATGTCACTGGCTAGATAGAGTAACATGCCTCCTACACCCCATTTCTCCCAACTGGGAATAGGGAAAGCAAAAGCAGAAGCGGGACTGGGTGTTACTCAGAAAAAAAACAATGGAAGCTCAATACAGCATTATTACTCTCTTAAGCAGATGAGAAAACTTATGGTCAGAGAGACTCAGTAACTTGCCCAAGGTTACAAAGCTAATGAGTGACAAAGCTAAGACATGATTAGATCCCAGAGAGCGCTTCATGGATGCATACTGTAGTCACCTTCCCAACTCGTCTAACTTTTGGGCACGTTTCTTAAAAGGCAAAAGTGGGTTCTCTTGGCTCTCTGGAAGGTGGCAGTAGAAAACTGAGACTTCTACCTCAGTGCCAGGGCCTGCCTCTTAAACCACACCTGGTTTGGCTTTACCACTTTGGGCAAATCTCTTAGCTTCCAACTTCCTTTAAGAGTTGCTATGAGGATTAAACAAGATAATGTATCCTAAGTGTGTCTTAAACTACCCCCACTAGGTGTAAACTGTGTAAACCAAAAATTATCTGCGACAAGTTTCAATCAATTTAGAAAGTTTATTTTGCCAAGGTTAAGGATGCACCCATGATACAGCCTCAGGAGGTCCTGAGGACATGTGCCCAAAGTGGTCGAAGTACAGCTTGCTTTATACATTTTAGGGAGACATAATACATCAGTCAGTACGTGTAGGATTTACAATGGTTGGATCTGGAAGAGCGGGACAACTCAAAGGCAGGGCCGGGGCTTCCAGGCTATAGTTAGATTTAAACATATTCTGATTGGCAATTGGTTGAAAGAACAGTAGAAAGGAATGTTTGGATTAAGCTAAGGGGTTTTGGAGACCTACGTTTTATCATGAAGATGAAGGCTTCAGAGAAAATAGATTGTAAATGTTTCTTATCAGACTTAGGTTTATGTTGATGTTAATACTGGAGGGATATAATGAGGCATGTTGGACCTCCACTTCCCATCATGACCTGTGCCAGCCTTTCAGGTTAAATTTTAGAGTTCTCTGGCTGAGGGGATGTGTCCATTCAGAAGGTTGCAGTGTGGGTGGCGAGGCCTTTGAGTTTTATTTTTGTTTACATTCTCGCCCTTCTGGCCAAGATTTGCCAGAGATAACATCAATGGCCACCAATTTTGATTTTGTTCCATAGCATTGCCTGGGTGACATGGCTGCCTACCCCAGGTCCATCTTGTCCCTCAGTGGGACTCCCTATAACCGAGGGACTTACACTCAACAAGACTTACAGCCAATTAATTGCTCTAGGCTGGATAGGAATGGACATGGACAGGCATTCACCCCTTAAAATTGTTTTTCTTTTAAGTAGAAAGTGAACAAACAAAAAGCCAAAGGAGAGGTTACAAAATTGACTTATTTTTAAACTTCTATGCATTAAGCTACTGTAATCTTGGTTTTAGTTACGGACTTATAGCAATTAGCTATATAAAACATAAGCATTGTTCAAAAAAAGATTTTATATATATCTATCAGCACAACTTATCACTGGGAGTATTATACCCAGGAGGCTGGGTAAGTCGCAAGGTATCTTTATCTTATCAGTAATTATTTTATTATAATTCTACAGGAAGTAGGAAATTTTTTTTATTTTTATATTTTTTTTGAGACAGAGTCTCACTCTGTTTCCCAGGAGGAAGTGCAGCAGCGCAATCTTGGCTCACTACAATCTCTGCCTCCTGGGTTCAAGCAATTCTCCTGTCTCAGCCTCCTGAGTAGCTGGGATTACAGGCGTGTGCCACAATGCCCGGCTAATTTTTGTAGAGACAGGGTTTCACCATGTTGGCCAGACTGGTCTTGAACTCCTGACCTCAGGTGATCCACCCAGCTTGGCCTACTGAAGTGCTGGGATTACAGGTGTGAGCCACCACGCCCAGCCAGGAAATTCTTCTTGGTTGGGATGGATGCAAAGGTGACACATAATAGCTTAGAAGACAAAGTACTTTATTTTACCATCTGTTTACATGTTTTTGTACCCATCCTTGATTTGGAGGGCCTGACCTTGACCTAATTCTATCCCTTAAAACCAACCCTTAACCATCTCACGCATCCACCTCGTCCACAACAGTCCCTGGGCTTAGAGAGAGGGTGCTTATATAGTCTTAGCAGCAGGGCATTTTCAGTGAATAACAGATCCGGCCCAGTGGGATGCCAAATGAGGGAGATTCACATCTCTGGTCTTCAGAGTACCATGATTTTGGTTTCCTAGGAAATAGAGCAAGGAGAGATAAATAACATAAATATTTTGACAATCAAAAGAATATTTGTGTGTCAGAACAGAAAAAGGGAGCTGTTCTATTAGAGTACCAACTAAAAATATGAAGAAAAATTATAATCTGGTACTCTTTAGAGGATTATTGTAGCCAAGAAATAATTCATTGTTCAATCTGCACTCAAAAACAAAAGTCAGGGCTGAAATTTGTGTACAAAATAAGTTTTAGGCTTATTATACTTTGGCTGATTATTCATATAAAGTGCAGCAAGAATTGTTTGGCCACATAGGCTCCTATTAGGTTGACTTTGCTGGAACTTTACCTACAAATATGTTATTCTAGTCAAAGCCTTGGCAAAATAACCAGTGTCTCCAATTGCTCTGTTCTAAAAGACTCTTACTAAGCTTATGCAAATGACTATGTTGTCATAAACTCACAATCCAAATTTTGGAGAACTCAGATAGATAGAAAGGAAAATTTGCTTACAAACACGTACTTCACCCAGTTGCTTTAAACTATAAATAACTCAAAAGAAAAGGATTTGTTTGATTCTTCTTTAACCATAACAGCGGCTTTCAAACAGGATGTTTGTTCACCTTGGAACTGCCATTCACAAGTCAAATAGCTAATGAGAGTTGTCTACCAGGCACTGTAGAATCTAGCAGCTCCTTACATAGTTAGAATCATTCCTAGGTGAAAAAAAAAAAAAAAGAGGCTTCCTGCTCATGAGTGTCTCCTCCTTGTATTCTCAGGTAGCAAGATCTTAGGTAAACCATTTTTATTTTGTCATGGAACTCCTTTGGGCACCATTATTTCCATTGGCATAGGGTAGCTTCAGTTAACATTCCATAGCAAGGCAGTAAATGCCTCTCAAGCGGAAATTCTCTAGCCCAGTCATTGTCACTGGGAAGTGCCCACAGTCTTTTGCCATCAGCACGAATAAATGCTCCACAAAGGGCTATAAAGTGGTGGATTTGTTCAACTAGCACTCCAGCTTCTACCCTACACTTTGTGGGCTCAGGCAATCTTACTAGTTCCCATTTGGCGTGTACAACTAACATTTCTGAAAGAGCAGATTTACATGCCTTCAGTTTTATGGCACTAGATAGGGAAAACACACCCCAATTAGACACAATACCCATTTTCTCTTTTCTTTTTTTTTTTTTTTTAGATGGAGTTTAGTTCATTGCCTGGGCTGGAGTGCAATGGCACCATCTTGGCTCACTGCAACCTCCACCTCCCAGACAATAACCATTTTCATAAGACATTTAGGTAAAGGAGTTACAACTACCTTACATAAAGCCTGTTTATGTAAACATCTCAAATTTCATAATCCTTTCAACCTGTGATTTTTTTTGGGGGGGGGGACAGAGTCTTGTTCTGTCGCTAGGCTGGAGTGCAGTGGCACAATCTCAGCTCACGACAACCTCCAACTCCCACATTCAAGCTATTCTCCTGCCTCAGCCTTCTGAGTAGCTGGGCCACCAAGCCCAGCTAATTTCTGTATTTTTAAGGGAGACAGAGTTTCACCATGTTGGCCAGGTTGGTCTCCATCTCTTGACCTCATGATCCACCTGCCTTGGCCTCCCAAAGTGCTGGGATTACAGGTGTGAGCCACCACATCCGGCCAATCTGTACATTTTTATGCTCTGGTCACAGGAACTTTTCTTTTCTACCCACTGACTATTTTACCTTTTCTGGTGAAAAAAGGCTTGGGTTCCCAGCAGGGAGTTGAGCCAAGGGACTCAGGTTCTTTGGCCAATTTTTTATCTTAATTTGCCCCAGCATTGCCCTAGGCAATGTCAGTTTTCTCATGTTAACCTTTGCCTTTTAATTTTTTTTTTTTAATTTTCCAATCTGGGGAAAATAGTGAATAACCATCCAAAAAGGGTGATATTTCCATCACCCCTTCTGGGGAGAGTCCTTCGACTCTGTTTTTCCTTTCTCTGTTTTTTTTTTTTATTAATTACTTCAATGTGTTATGCCCCATGAGGGATAGCAAATTTGATAAGACCTCTCAAACAGTTGCATGATTCTGTGGGAGGGGTACCCATGTAAAAATGGGTCCCCTTAACCTCCAGGTTTACCATGATGTGGGTAATAGGCATATTCAGTGGGAGAATATCTTGGTCATCATAAAGCCAGTCCCACATGGCTCACATATGAAGCATATTAAGTGCTTCATTTGGGGTGCTGCACTTGGTATTTTACAGGACAGTCAGGCAGTCCCCTTTTCAGGGAAAACAGATCTTATAGTGGCCACTAGGCTGGTTGTTTTCTCAGGAATAACCTCCTGTACATTTGGATCACATGTAGTTATCAGTGATTGTTTAATAGTGAGCTGTGGGTCTTACATCAACCCAAACAAGCTTTTTCCTTCTGTAGCATTTAAAATTAAGGAATTGTCCTAAAAGTAGTTAGGTAATATTTTTACTATCCATTATAGTAAAGGTTACTCAAGAAGCTGATGACACCAACCTACAAAATGGGACAATTCCTTTACATTGTACTCTACGGTTTAATAGTTACTCGGTTTTGCGCTTCCCTCACATTGACTATCTTCTCTGTAACCTCAGAGGTAACTTTTGTTGCCCTGGCTTAATTTTTTTCTTTTTATCCATTTAGTTTTATCTCTGTAATTTTTCCTTTATCTTAAAGTGACTCTTAAATGGTTTCTTAGCTAGAAAAAAATTACTTTTTTTTTTAGCAAGAACCACATCCTTGTGTTGTATAAACTTCACCAAAAACACCTTTTACGCTCCTACTATTTTAACTCTTAGTAACCCAAACTCCTAGTGGGAAAAAAAACCTAAGGTTACTTAATTTAACATAACATCACTTTAAGATTTTAAACTATTACAGAGAATTTTTAGATTAAATTTACCAAATTAATCTTATCAAAGACTGCCAAAGTCATGAATTAAAGGTTCTATCTGAGCTAGGTTCTATCAGTCTGATGAGTTGTTAGTTTTCTTTAAGTCAAATCATTAGAACTCTTTCATACAGTTTAGTTTAATAGTGAAATATAACTTCCTCGTGATGCATGCAAACATATAGATATAACAGGCAAAGTAGGCAAAAGCAGACCCAAAAGATTTCTCATTCGCCCATTTTCAAAAATTTTCTCCCTTACTTTAGACTATTAATTTTAAAACTTACAACAAAAGTTGAAGGAGAGAGTTACCATCCCGGGCCTTCTCAAGAGAGAAGATAGTGAAATAGCAAGATACAGCTTCTGAGACATCAATCTGAATAATTTCAAAAAGAAATAGATTCTAGAATTTAAAAATTAAAAACATCTTGCATTGTGTATTAATCCATTTTCACACTGCTATAAAGAATTTCCCAAGACTGGGTAATTTAAAAACAAAAGAGGTTTAATTGACTCACAGTTCTGCATGGCTGGAGAGGCCTCATGAAACTTACAGTCATGGTGGAAGGGAAAGCAGGCACGTCTTAAATGGCAGCTGGCAAGAGAGAGAACATGAAAAGCCCAGGGGAAACTGCCATTTATAAAATCATCAGATCTCATGAGAACTCCCTCACTATCACAAGAACAGCATGGAAGAAACCACCCCCATGATCCAATCACCCACTACCAGGTCTCTCCCTCAACACCTGGGAGGGATGTTAAATTAAAATTCAAGATGAAAATGGGACACAAAGCCTAACCATATTACATTAAGTAATTCTATTTTAAATGAAATCTTGTTTTAACTAATTCTTTAGATTTGTGTGAGTCTATTTTTAATATCAAAATTCAATTTTTAGAAAAACTATTTACTATAATTTCCTTTAATTATAGCCAATTAATTGCATTTTTATAAATTCCTTTTTCACCAACCTTATTACAACTTAGACCATTTACAACATGCTTGGACTTTTGGCTTGTCCTAAATATTTGTCTTTCTTGAATAATCCATTCATTTTATTTTATTTTATTTTATTTATTTATTATTTTTTTTTGAGATGGAGTCGTGCTGTTGCCCAGGCTGGAGTGCAGTGGCACAATCTTGGCTCACTACAACCTCTGCCTCCTGGGTTCACGCCATTCTCCTGCCTCAGCCTCCTGAGTAGCTGGGACTATAAGTGCTCACCACTACACCCGGCTAATTTTTTGTATTCTTTAGTAGAGATGAAGTTTCACTGTGTTAGCCAGGCTCCTGACCTCATGATCCACCCGCCTCAGCCTCCCAAAGTGCTGGGATTACAGGCATGAGCCACCACGCCCAGCCCATTTTATTTTAGAACAAAAATTTACCAATTAGAATTAGGATTCTAAATACAAGACTCTTTCTCATATAAAATTATTTTAAGCTTTCTTACCAAAAATACCTCTTTATTTTCTATAACTTTCTTTGCATGTCTCTTATTTCCTGGTTCCTCTTACCTTGTTTTACACATAACATTTAAATAAGCTTTGAATAGACAAAAATTATTCACCTTTTAATAAGAACGTATTTTTTAGAATGCTCTCCTACACTGTAATTTTTTTAATTGGAAAATACCTAGGCATTTAATGAAATATTTAATTTAACTTTAGATTCTAATTTATGACAAGTTTGTTTACAAGTATTTATTCCATTACATTTACCTAATTATTTTAATAGTTTACCTAGTGATATGGTTAGGCCTGTGTCCCCACCTAAATCTCATCTTGAATTATAATCCCCATAATCCCCATGTGTCGAGAGAGACCAGGTGGAGGTAATTGACTCATGGGAGTGGTTTACCCCATGCTGTTCTCACAATAGTGCATTCTCACGAGATCTGATGGTTTTATGTGTTTTGCAGTTCTTCCTGCATTCATTCTCCTTCCTGCTGCCTTATGAATAAGGTGCCTTGCTTCCTCTTTGCCTTCTGCCATGATTATAAGTTTCGTAAGGCCTCACCAGCCATGCTAAACTGTGAGTTGATTGGACCTCTCTCCTTTACAGATTACCTAGTCTTGGATAGTTCTTTATAGCAGTGTGAAAATAGACCTCCAGAGAGAGAAACTAGATTATTTATGAAAATTGTGATAGTCATTATTTAAAGTTATTTCCCTGTCAACCATTTTTATAGCCTGTGAATTTCAGGTTATCACCTAAGTAAGTACCTTAAGATTAAATACATGATTATTTTACCAATAATTCAAGATTTAACTGTTTTCATTAAATCAACAATATTAAGTTCTTTTTTATTAAAAATGACATACACAAAAATCATTATGTTTTTTATTGGGTTTATAGTTTTATAACCCTTATGCCAAATTTGGCACCTTATAGTATTCAGCAGAGATAAGTATGAAATCACTTGATCAATAAATGTAAACAAAAATGTATGCTGACAATTCTTAACACATTTCAAATATTTACCAATAATTTTAAAGCTGGCTTATTAAAGATTTTACTTAAGTCATGTAAACTTGAAATGCATTTGGGCTTATCATTTAATTTATAGTTAATCTATAATTGGTAGCCAATTTGTTACCTTGTGACCCAAAACACAACAGAATCCATGTATGCATACATAAACACACATACACACTCATGCAACCAAAGATCCTATAGCTTTTACTTCAGAACATTAGCCATGAGACATTAATAAAAACTCGTTGGTTTGCAAAAACAATAACAAAAGAAATGGTTGGATACCAACAGTGGATTTTATCTCAGTAGAAAAGTAACAGCAGACTTAAAGCAGGCAGACTTAAAGCAAAGAAATAGAGAACTTTGGAACTTTGTAGTTGCAGATTGACCTTCAGGCTCTGAATTCTCCTTGAGGTGATTTGCCCATCAGTTTAAAATGTGCACAAGAGCAGACCTGATGTTTAACCAGCTGGAGTATTAGAAAACCTGGGGTGCCATTCCATTTACACAACCATTTGCAAGTAAAGGGTCATAAAACCAAACAGGGTGCCTGAGAGGGGTCATCCTTCTTGTCTGTCCTCATTCCTAGAAAATTCACTCCCCACATTTTTTCTTAAAAGGAGGAAATGAGCTGTGGCCTAGAGTTTGGTGGAGTGGGGCAAAGTGTGCTGGTTGTGGGTGAGACTCCACAGTGTGTCACGCACAATGTGTCTCAGTTTCTCTCTCTGGAGGTCTAGCACCTCCAGAAGGGCTGATAGCATGGGGTGACCAGCTCCTATATGTGCTTCCTGGATGAGCCTTTTTAAACTAATCTTGTTTGGAGTTCCCTGTAGGGCCACTGCACATCATGGGGGCTCAACTCCCCAACATTCCCACTCAGCCCCCTGTCACTCAGCGGCACCTTTTGACTGGGAAGAGCAAAATGCCCTTTCTCTTTGGAACTGTGGAAACTCAGTCTCTCATTTATCCATGTAAAGGACAGTTCACTTCTTCCCACGAATGCAGAGCAGCCAATCAAGACTAATTTCAGGAGGAAAGGCAATGGAGAAGACACTTTTTTTTTTTTTTTTTTTTTTGAGACAGAGTATCACTCTGTCACCAGGCTGGAGTGCAATGGCATAATCTCAGCTCACTGCAACCTCCACCTCCTGGGTTCAAGCAATTCTCCTGCCTAAGGCTCCTGAGTAGCTGGGACTACAGGTGCATACTACCATGCCCAGCTAATTTTTGTATTTTGAGTAGAGACAGGGTTTCACCATGTTGGCCAGGATGGACTCGATCTCTTGACCTTGTGATCTACCCACCTCAGCCTCCCAAAGTGCTGGGATTACAGGCATGAGTCACCTCACCGAGCTGGGGAAGACACTTTTTTAAATGTACCTCCAAACTAGAATTAGGATCCTAAATATCTTCCCAGGAGGGAAAAAAAAAAAAAAATCTAAGACCACTTTCTGTAAACTGTTCTCAGCCACGCCTAACTTTGTAGCTCTTGTCTGCCATTACACACACCAAAGTCAAATCCTCACACAGTGCAAGGTAATCTTTGGTATCCCCCAAAGCCAAAGAAGTCAGGTAATAAAATACAGGAGAGCAGAACTTTAGACCAAAGAAGAATCTGCCTATGACTCTTGAAACTTCAAAAAGAAACCAGAACACTCCAAAAGGGATGAGTTGCACCTTTGTTTTGAATTATTTGAGGAATTCGGGTCATTAGAAGCCTTCTCTAGATTTTTTCTTCGTACTGAAGATGGCAAAAGGGAAGGAGGAATAGGATAGAAGGAAATTAAGACAGCAAACACAGAAACTATGCCCATAGTTTCTTTTTTTTCTTTTTACACCTGTGAGAAATTTTAGCTTATTCAGAGGCTTTGTTCCCCATAATTTGGAATTTCATTAAGAGTTGACCAAGACAGGTAGAGTTGGTCAAATCCAATGGGAAAAAGGGACAATAACAAAGAAAACCAACAATATGATCACTTAACGCTCTAATGGTAAGGAGAAAATAAGACCAGCTGGTTGTCAACTTTAACCTTTAGTCATTATGGAGAATTTTCAAGACAAAACAAAAGCAAGCAAGCAAGAAAGAAAACCAAATCAGCTTCTTACCTAAAAATGGGTCTTAGGTTGAAGACTACTCTCTACCATCCTAGAAGCAGGAAGAAATTCAAATTTGCCTTCCCTGTTAGATATTAGCTAAAAGTCCAAAAAGGAGTTACTGCCTTCCAACATCATGGAAGCAGGAAAACTTGCCCTCCTTGTTGGAAACAAGTAAAACTCCAGAAAAGGAGTTGTCGAGCAAAATAAACAATAGATCTCAACCAAATTTTGAGAGATCAGGGATTCTCTGGAGAAAGGGGAGTTCCCAAGCTTCAACAAATCAAATTGTCCTGTTGATTTGAGCCATAAAGATAGCTCAAGCTGGTGCCAAGAACCAACAGGAGATTAGTCAAAGGTCAGGGCTACATCTCCACTCAGAGTCCCTTCATGGTCACCAATTTGTAAACCAAAAACTATCTGAGACAAGTCCCAATCAATTCAGAAAGTTTATTTTGCCAAGGTTAAGGATGCACCCAGGATATAGCCTCAGGAGGTCCTGAGGACACAAGCCCAAAGTGGTCGAAGTACAGCTTGCTTTATACATTTTAAGGAGACATCAATCAGTTTGTGTAAGACTTACAATGGTTGGATCTGGAAGGGTGGGATAACTCAAAGGCGGGGCCAGGGGATTCCAGGCCATAATTAGATTTAAACATATTCTGATTGGCAATTGGTTGAAATAATAATTATCAGCAGAAAGGAATGTTTGGAGTAAGATAAGGGGTTTTGGAGACCTAGGTTTTATCATGAAGATGAAGGCTTCAGAGAGCCACTGCGCCCGGCCTGTAAATGTTTCATATCAGACTTAAGATTTGTGTTGATGTTAGCGCCAGAGGGGTATAATGAGGCACGTCAGACCCCCACTTCCCATCATAGCCTGAAACAGTCTTTCAGGTTAAATTTTAGAGTGCCCCAACCAAGGAAGAAGTCCATTCAGATGTACATGGGAGGCCTTCAAATTTTATTTTTGGTTTGCAGCTCCTTGAGGAGGACAGGAACTTTGTCTTATTCAACTTAGAAACACCAATGTGTGACACATGGTAGATATTCCAAAAGTTGAGTAATATTTGTTTATTCTTTCAGCAAATGTTTATAAAGCCTAGAGGTATGACATGATATGGTGTGCTTGGAGAACAGCAAGTTTATTTCAAACATCCATGGATAAAGGACATCTATGAAAAACCCACAGCTAACATCACATTCAGTGAAAGACTGAAAGATTTTCCCTTAAGATCAGGAACAAGAGAGGGATGCCTGCTCTTGCCACTTTTATTCAACATTGTACTGGAGGTTCTAGCCCAGGTAATAAAGAAAGAAAGTGAAATAAAAGCCACACAAAATGGAAAGGAAGAAATAAAACCCTCTATATTTGCAGATGACATGATCTTATTTAGAGAGAATACCAAGAAATCCATAAAAAACTATTAAAAATAAATACGTTCAGCAAGGTTACTGAACTTGCAGGATACAAATCAATATAGCTGGGCAAAGTGGCTCACGCCTTTAATCGCAGCACTTTGGGAAACCGAGGTGGGAGGATCACTTGAGATCAGGAGTTTGAGCCCAACCTGGGCAAGATGGCAAGACTGCATCTCTACAAAAAAAAATTTTTTTAATTAGCCAGGTGTGGGGATGTACACCTGTAGTTCCAGCTACTCAGGAGGCTGAGGTGGCAGGATCACCTGAGTCCAGGAGTTAAAAGTTGCGGTGAGCTATGAATGCACCACCACACTCCAGCCTCAGTGACAGAAAAACTCTGACTCTAAAAACAAATTAGGAAAAAATAAATCAATATAAAAATTCAATTGTACTTCCATACAATAGCAATTTTAAAAATCTGAGAATGAAATTAAGAAAACAATTCCATTTACAACAGAAAAAAAAAATCCCAAAATACTTAGGAATAAATAAAGAAAGAAGTGCAAGGCTTGTACACTGAAAACTATGGAACACCAAGGAAAGAAATTAAGGACCTAAATACATGAAGAGACATCCTGTGTTCATGGATTGGAAGACTTAATATTGTTAAGATGAGCCAGGTATGGTGGCTCATGCCTGTAAACCCAGAACTTTGGGATGCCAAGGCAAGTCACTTGATGTCAGGAGTTCAAGACCAGCCTGGCCAACATGGTAAAACCCCTGCTCTACTAAAAATACAAAAATCAGCCAGGCATGGTGGAGTGTGCCTGTACTCCCAGCTACTCTGGAGGCTGAGGCAGGAGAATCGTTTGAATGCAGGAGGTAGAGGCTGCAGTGAGCCAAGATTGTACCACTACACTCCAGCTTGGGTGACAAGAGCAAGACTCCATCTCAAAAAAATTAAATAAAAAAATAAAGTATATACATATATATATAATTAAGATGGCAGTACTCCCTAAATTGATCTACATATTCAGTGTATTCACTATTAAAGTCCCAGCTGTCTTTTTTCAGAAACTGATAAGCTGATTCTAAAATTGACATGGAAATGCAAAAGACCCACAGTAGCCAAATAATCTTGAAAAAGAGCAAAATTGGCAGACTCACACTCCTAAAATTTCAATTTTTTTTACAAAGCTACAGTAATATAGACAGTGTGTTACTGCCATAAGGATATACACGAAAATCAATGGAATAGAATTGTGAGTCCAGAGACTGGTCAATTGATTTACAAAACGGGGACCAAGACCATTTAATGGGAAAATAAGTCTTTTTAACAAATGATACTGGGACAACTGGATATCCACATGCAAAAGAAGAAAACTGGACCCCTGGCTTATACCATACACAAAAATAAATTCAAGGGCGGAGTTCAGTGGCTCATGTCTGTAATCCAGCACTTCAGGAGGCCGAAGCGGGCAGATCACTTGTGGTCAGGAGTTCGAGACCAGCCTGGCCAACATGGTAAAACCCTGTCTCTACTAAAAATACAAAAATTAGCCTGGCGTGGTGGCAGGCACCTATAATCAGGAGGTGCTGCTCAGGAGGCTGACGTATGAGAATTGCTTGAATCCAGTGGGCAGTGGTTGCAGTGAGCCGAGATTGCACCACTGCACTCCAGCCTGGGTGACAGAGTTAGACTCTGTCTCAATAAATAAATAAATATTTTTAAAAAAAACTCAAAATGGATCAAAGACCTAAACATAAGAGCTAAAACTATAAAACTCTCAGTAGAAAATATAGACACACCTTCATGACTTTTGTGCTTCAAAAGATGCTATCAAGAAAGGAAAGAAATAACCCACAAAATGGAAGAAAATATTTGCAAGTCATATATCTGATAAGTCCAGTCTTCAGTATTCAGTATTCAGCAAAGGAAGGCTGGGCATGCTGATGCATACCTGTAGTCCCAGCTGTTGGGGAGGCTGAGGCGGAGGGTTTGCCTAATGCCAGGAGTTCAAGGCTGAAGTGCACTATGGCATGCACTGGAGTACCATGCCTATGTACGCTAGCCTGAGCAACATAGCAACACTTCATCTCTAAAAATAAAAATTAAAAAAAATTTTAAAAATTAAAAAGAAGTCTTACAAGAAGACAATCTAATTTAAAAATGAGGATCCAAATGAGGATCATCCCCGTAACCCCAGCACTTTGGGAAGCTGAGGCGGGCAGATTGATTGAGCCCAGGAGTTCAAGAGCAGCCTGGGCAACATGGTGAAACCCCATTTCTAGAAAAATTAAAAACTAGCCGGGCATGGTGGCACACACCTGTAGTCCCAGCTACTCAAGAGGCTGAGGTAGGAAGATCACCTGAGCCCAGGGAGGTTGAGGCTGTGGTGAGCAGTGATTGTGCCACTGCACTCCACCTGAGGGACAGAGTGAGACCCAGTTTCAAAAGAAGAAAAAGGGCAAAGAATCTGAATAGACATATATATACACACACACACACATACATACAAATGGCAAATAAGCACATGAAAAGATGCTAAACATCTTTGAGTCATCAGACAAATGCAAATTAAAACCACAATGAAATACCTCTTCATACCCTCTAGGATGGCTATAACCAAAGAGATTGACAATAACAAGTTTGGTGTGGATGTAAAGAGACCAGAAGCCTCATACATTGCTGGTGAAAATGTAGAATGATGCAGCTGCTTTGGAAAACAGTCTGCCAGTTCCTCAAAAGGTTAAAGGTAGTTACCATGGGTCTTAGTCCATTAATTTGGGCTGCTGTAACAAAATAAGGTAGACTGGGTGGCTTACAAACAACAGTTTATTTGTTGCAGTTCTGGAGACTGGGAAGCCCAATATCAAGGTTCTGGCAGATTTGGTATCTGGTGAGATCCCATTTCCTGGTTCATAGATGGCACCTTGTCACTGTATCCTCATGTGATCTAAAAGGGCAAGGTAGCTCTTGGGGCTTCTCCTATGAGGGCTCTGCCCTCATGACCTAATTACCTCCCAAAAGTACCAAACTGCTAATATTATCACTTCGGGGGTTAGGATTTCAGCATATGGATTTTGGTGGAGGTGCAAACACTCAAACCATAGCACAATATGATCCAGCAACTCCATTCTTAAGTATATACCCAAGAGAAATGAAAATATATGTTCACACAAAAACTTAACACAGTTGTTTGGAGCAGGACTATTTGTAATAGCCAAAAAAATGGAAACGACCCAAATGTCCATCAGTTGATGATGGAAACAAAACGTGTTATATCCAATGAAATACTATTCAGCCATAAAAAGGAATACTGGGCCTGGCATGGTGGCTCATGCCTGTAATCCAAGCACTTTGAGAGGCTGAGGTGGGAGGATCACTTGAGCCCAGGAGTTTGAGGCCAGCTTGGGCAACATAGCAAGATCTCATCTTTACAAAAAGTAAAATAAATAAAATTCTAGCTCTGTGTGGTGGCTCACGCCTGTAATCCCAGCACTTTGGGAGGCCGAGGCAGACGGATCATGAGGTCGGGAGTTCAAGACCAGCCTGGCCGATATGGTAAAACCCTATCTCTACTAAAAAAAATAAAGAAATTACCATCCTGGCTAACACAGTGAAACGCCGTCTCTACTAAAAATACAAAAAAATAGCCGGGCGTGGTGGCAGGTGCCTGTAGTCCCAGCTACCCAGGAGGCTGAGGCAGGAGAATGGCGTGAACCCGGGAGGCGGAGCTTGCAGTGAGCTGAGACCGCGCCACTGCACTCCAGCCTGGGCAACAGAGGGAGACTCTGTCTCAAAAATAATAATAATAATAATAAAATGTGATCATAATTTGAGAAAGGAAAACATAAAACAAGGAAAGCAGCAATATTATTGTAAAAACCCACCAACTGCTTCTTTTCTCCATTGCCAATGTCGGATTGGGCGAATCCTACCTTAAAAAGCACTGGGTTGCCTCGGTTTATTTTGCATCATCCAAAGGCCCTCTAAGGATCTCTGACTCACAGACCCTCATCCCAGACAGATTTTATACACAGACTTTCCCAGTCTCTTTCTTTCCATAGAACTCCCGTGAGATTGGGCTCATTTCTATCCCTCAGTTAACAGAGAACTGATCAGGAGTGACTGACAGAAATCATCTACCAAAAATAACCAAGCTTGCCCAAGGAAAGTAACTTTCGCCTGGCGCGGTGGCTCACGCCTGTAATCCCAGCACTTTGGGAGACCGAGGCGGGCGGATCGCCTAAGATTGGGAATTCGAGACCAGCCTCAACATGGAGAAACTCCATCTCTATTAAAAGTACAAAATGAGTCAGGCATGGTGGTGCATGTCTGTAATACTAGCTACTCAGGAGGCTGAGGCAGGAGAATTGCTTGGACCTGGGAGGCGGAGGTTGTGGTGAGCCGAGAATGCGCCATTGCACTCCAGCCTGGGCAACAACAGCAAAACTCCCTCTCAAAAAAAAAAAAAAAAAGTTAGCCGGATGTGGTGGCGGGTGCCTGTAGACCCAGCTACTCAGGAGGCTGAGGCAGGAGAATGGCGTGAACTGGGAGGTAGAGCTTGCAGTGAGCTGAGATCGCGCCACTGCACTCCCAGCCTGGGGAACAGAGCGAGACTCCGTCTCAAAACAAAAAACAAAAAACAAAAAAAAAGAAAGTAACTTTCTTTCCATGCTTCTTCCTCTAAACCTAGTATCTGTTAAGTAAAATAGTTAGTCTGACTCTTAAAAAGAATAAAAGTAAAGGCCAGGCGAGGGGGCTTACGCTTGTAATCCCAGCACTTTGGGAGGCTGAGGTGGGTGGATCACTAGATCAGGAGTTCGAGACCAGCCTGACCAACATGGTGAAACCCTGTCTCCACTAAAAATACAAAAATTAGCCAGGCGTGTGGCGTGTGCCTGTAATCCTATCTACTCTGAGGCAGGAGACCTGCTTGAACCTGGGAGGTGGAAGTTGCAGTGAGCCGAGATTGGGCCACTGCACTCCAGCCTGGGTGACAGAGCAAAACTCCGTCTCAGGGGGAAAAAAAAAAACTCTAGAAAAGGAGTTGTCAAGCAAAATAAACTTTAGATCTCAACCAAATTTTGAGAGATCAGGGATTCTCTGGAGGAAGAAGAAAACTATCAGGTCCAGGTTAAAGGCAACACTATTGTTGTTCCTACCTTCTCCAGGACAGGAAAGGCAAGCCCAGGGTGAATAAACATCTTTTGGGCACCTACTAAGTGGCAGGCCCTGTGAGGTAGACACAAAGTCACAATCGATGCCCTCCAGGAGTTTGCATTCTAGTGGGAAAACAGAAATGTAGTTATTTTCATCATAAAACCACGAAGTAAATATTAAACAGGGATAGGGCCAGTTTGTCCTGACTGCAGGAGTGATTACTTCTGACTAGGAAATCAGGAAAGGCTTCATGTCTGTTGTACCTGGCTTACACTTGGAAGGATATGCATGATTTTGATAGAAGAGTTGGAATGAGCATAGGAGGCTAGAGGGAACAGCATGAGGGATACATGAAAATAAATAGAATGCATAGTACATCAGATGTAGGGCAGGATGTGGAAGGGAAATGTAACCAGGAAAACTAAACCAGAGAAGGGTCAAAACATGATTCACACTCCAAGATTGAAAAAGGTTGTAGTTCCGGACGGGCGCGGTGGCTCATGCCTGTAATCCCAGCACTTTGGGAGCCCAAGGCGGGTGAATCACGAGATCAGGAGATCAAGACCATCCTGGCTAACACGGTGAAACCCCATCTCTACTAAAAATACAAAAAAAATTAGCCGGGCGTGGTGGGGGGCCCCTGTAGTCCCAGCTACTCCGGAGGCTGAGGCAGGAGAATCGTTCAGGAGGTGGAAGTTGCAGTGAGCCGAGATCGTGCCACTGCACACCAGCCTGGGTGACAGAGCGAGACTCCGTCTGAAGAAAAAGGTTGTAGTTCCATGTTTGCGTTTGTACTTTGTACTTATCAGTGGCATCATAGAGGACTTTTTTGGCAATAAGAAGTTTGGAGGCTGAGCATGGTGGCTTATGCCTATAAATCTAGCACTTTGGGAGGCCAAGAGTTCAAGACCAACTTGGCCAACATAACAAGACCCCCATCTTTTAAAATAATTTTTTTAGGAATTTTTATTTTTCAAAAAAAAGTTTGAAGCCAATACATTTGCCAGGATCCCTGCAGTGATGATGGGGAGTTACTCAAGCAGTGAATGTAGGAATAGAGAGAACAGACAAGATATAGTAGAACTGACTGAACATGGAAAACTAAACCAGAGAAGGGTCAAAACATGATTCACACTCCAAGACCCAACAATGTATGGAGATCTTTTAGAGACAGCCATTTAGTGCCCCCTGGTGGACAGATGGCATTAACAGCAACAAGTCACTTGGATTGTTTCATTCTAACTAGCCGGGCGAGGTGGCGGGCGCCTGTAGTCCCAGCTACTCCGGAGGCTGAGGCAGGAGAATGGCGTGAACCCGGGAGGCGGAGCTTGCAGTGAGCTGAGATCTGGCCACTGCACTCCAGTCCCGGCAACAGAGCGAGACTCCGCCTCAAAAAAAAAAAAAAAAAAAAAGTTTATATTGAACACTATCCAGACCCTCATTAATCAGCCTCTGCAGAAGCCACAGAGATCACCAGGCACTATTTTAGGTGAATCTAGTTAGGAGAAAAGATAGACCTCAAATGCCTAATCCATAGCAGAAGGTAAAATAAATGACAAAATGCTAAAATATGTGGTGGGTAACACTGACATGAGATTTCAGAAAATACTGCAATTTGAGAGGTGGGTTAAGGCTTCAGATATAACAGAGTTTTGTGTTTGTTTTGTTTGTTTTGAGATGGAGTCTCGCTGTCATCCAGGCTGGAAGTGCAGTGGCTCAATCTCAGTTCATCTCAATCTCCACCTCCTAGGTTTAAGCGATTCTCCTGCCTCAGCTTCCAGAGTAGCTGGGACTACAGGTGCAAGCCACCATGCCTGGCTAAGTTTTGTATTTTTAGTAGAGACGGGATTTCACCATGTTGGCCAGGCTGGTCTCGAACTGACCTCAAGTGATCCGCCCACCTCCGCCTCCCAAAGTGCTGAGATTGCAGGCATGAGCCACCATGTCCAGACACAGAGCCATTTCTTTAACATATGATTTTTGAAGAGCAGCCAGGTCAGAGGCAATTGTGAACAAAACATCCTGAGAAGTAAATGAAAAAATAGTAAGTTTGAAATACTAAGGAGTTCTATAGGCAACAAAGTCTGAAGGCTCGAGCTGGCTAATGATGTAGTGTTCCAGTTTTAAGACTAATCTGGCAATGGAATACAAAATGGAGAAATTAGGATGCTCAAGACAAATTTTAGATATAAAAACAGTGAAAGCCAGCTGTGAAGTCCTAATAAACTGCTCCTAGCCAGGCACTGCAGCTCACAACTATAGGAAGGCCAAGCCAGGAGGACTGCTTGAGCTCAGGAGTTCAGGACAGCCTGGGCAACATGGCAAAACTGTCTCTACAAAAAATTAGCCAACAGTTCCAGCTATGTAGGAGACTGAGGTGGGAGGATCACTTGAACCCAGGAGGTTGAAGCTGCCGTGAGCCACTGCGCTCCAGCCTGGGTGACAAAGCAAACACCATCTCAAAAAAATAAAACGGTCCAATCAATATAAGTTAGCTAGACACATTAGTTACTGTATCGTTGGAAAAAACAAGCTTTCCCATTGTCTGTCGGCTAAGTGTCTTTTGTCTTTTGCATTTCTTGGGCCCACCTTGAGGTAGAAGAGAAAAGGTAGCTGGGCCCAGTGGCTCAGACCTGTAATGCCAACACTCTCGGAGGCTAAGATGGGAGGATTGCTTGAGAAAAGCCTGGTCAACATAGTGAGACCCCAAAGAAAGGTTAACCAGACCTCAATCCAAAGCTCTAGGGCTGCTGGCATGGATAGTTCATTTGCATGTAAGTTGTATCAGGAGCACACAAAAGCGCCATTAGGTCAGTAATTTGGTTCTTCTTTTACTTTCCCAGGCTTATTTCTCTCTCAAATGCCAATCAGGGTTACATGTTATCCAGAAAACCTATCATTCTCAACTAAACACATAATGTTCCTGCTAGTTGTAATTTAACTCCTACTCCTTAATTCACAAGTGGCAACCTCCCTTCCACAACACCAGTACTTCTACCGCAAAGCAGAATTAATAGCCATCTGTGATCTAAGAGAGAATAGGAAGATAAATAATCCTTACACCCAAAAGGCCAAACAATTTTTATTTTCAAAAACAACTTTATTCATGACACATATTAAAAAAAAAATTCCCACCCCTGGAAATGAGCTAAAAAAATAAACAAAATCCACCTCCCACCTCCCTGTTCCCACTTCCTCCCATTCCCTCCAAATAAAAGGGAAAAAAGGCAAAGGAAAAAAAACAAAAAAACAAAACAAAACAACTGAAAAACAAAAACACCCCTAAACCCCCCAAAACAAGGTAGTGCATTTCCCCAGGGGGAAGGGGAATTTACACTGGAGCCGCTGGGAGCGGATCGGAGATCTTCCGGCTACAGAAACCTGCAAAGAAAGACACTCAAAACAGAAAAAGAAACACAAAAGGAAACAAAATAGATCACCAGGCAATCTGGAGGGGCAGGGAGCCGGAGAAGAGGGGTGGGGTGGGTGGTAGACCTGGCTGGACAGGAGCAGGCAGGAGGGGACTGTGAAAGGCGAGAAGACGGAGGGAAGGTAACAAGCAGAACAGTTTGGTGTCCTTCCAGAGCCCTGGGTAAAAAAAAAACCTCCTACCACCCACGCCCACCTACCCTTGAGCAGCCCCCAAGGGGGTGAAGTGGGGCAGGGAAACATGGGGAGCAGCTTGCGCAGTTGAGACGTGTCCATGGCGAATCCCCAGAGTGAATAAGCAGCCCCCTGCCCCACTCCCTGGGCCTTCCCCTACTCCCCAAAGCAGGTCCCTCCTCAGCAGTTAGTTATGGGATTCTCCCCCCTTCCACAGTGTATCTTTTTTTTAAAAAATATTTTTTTTCCATCAAGGTCATCTTCTGTTTTTCTTTTTTTTTTTTTTAATTCTTTTTTTTTTCCTTCTTTCCTCTTTTTTTCCTCTCTCTCCTCCTAATACACACTTTTTTTAGTAAGGGGAATACCATGATGTCGCTCTAGCCCGGCCCCTGGAAGAAAGAAGGAGAGTTAGGTGTTAACGTGATCACTAGATAGTTCAGTACAAGCCCCTCCCCGTGGGCCCTTGCCCCAGTTACTGCGAAGGGAAGTGGGGAAAAGAAGTTTTCAAGTGTCCTAAAACTGACCCCATGATCCCAGAAATAGTCACACACCTTGAGAACTGGGGCAGGGGGAGGGGGGCTTAACAGAAAACTTTGCCAAACAGTGGCAAAAAAGAAGCACATCTGAGTGAGAAACAAGGGCAAGAAAAATGACCCTCTTTTTATCCAGTTTTCAGTCCTCCACAGCTCTTATACCCTAGGCCATCACAAACAGATCCTCCCTAACTCCTGGGAATAGGCAGGTAGAGTTTATGAAAAACCAAGGTTTATATGCCTAACCTGTCTATTTAAATGTAAAGAGACAGAAGTGAAGCAAGGCAAAAACCTGGACACCACACTAGGCCCAGTGAGGAGTTAACCTTGCAAGACTGGCTCAAATAAAGAGTAAATATCTCAAAATCCTCCCACAAGGCTGTTGGGGAGGATCAACTAGCTAGCCTCTGGTATTCTTCCAAGGGAGGTTGTCTTCAACCCCTCCCTCCGAAAAAAAGAAAAAAGTAACAAATATCCAAGCAGTGCTTTCACTGCCTGGAGGCCCTGTTCCTCCTGGCTTTGTGTAAACACCTTCAAGTGCCACCAACTCCCAAGAAAAAAAAGGCTGGGGGTGGAAGCCTCTTTGAACCAAGGGAGGGATGCAGCCCTTATCACCAATTTCTACTGCAGAAAAGATGATGAAGTTGGCCTTCTGGCCTGGCCTGCAACTACCTTTCTCACCCTGCACAGGCAGGAGACAAAGTTCCTGAAGACCACAGGGAGGGGTGGGGGAGGGAGGTTCCTTAGACCAGGAGAGAAGGAAGCATACAGGGCTCATGGGAGGCGGGGGGGAGGAGGAGCAGCCCATCTATCCTGACCTGTAGACGCGACCCCGGGGCCTGCTGTTAAAACCACTGTAGAATCGAGAGCGGGAACTGTTGTAGTTGGTGGTCCGGGCGCGGTAGCGGGCTCGTGGAAAACCCCGGTCTGTTGTGCTGATGCCTGGTCTGTTGGTTCGTTTTGGGATCACCTGAGTCAGAGATGAACAAATGATAGCCTTAAAGTCAACCCGGAGAGTTTACACAGAACCAGAACAGCAATGGACACAGGCTTACCTTGATTTGCCTTCCTCTAAATAGGGACTCATCTAAGGCCAAGGACGTCCTCACTGACTCTTTGTCTGAGAACTCTATATACGCAAACCTGAAAAGAATTGTCACTGTATCTCTCTGAGGTTACAAATACCTCACAGGTCAAATTCAACTTGCAGGCATGCTTCTTTTTGGGCTACAATGTGGTTACATTTTTTATTTGTCAAAATTCTTCTAAATGGAAAATTTCATTCAAAATCATTTAAATTTTAAAATTTCCAGCTACTCTTTGAAACTTGTAAAAATAAGACACACAGGGCCTGAATTTCCATATGGCCACAACAGGCCAAGTAGAAGCTGCCCCTCCCCTTCTAGTTTGTGATCCCACCCACACCTAGCCTTCATTTTTGTTATCTGGCCTCTGAAGACATTTAGGTGCAACTCCTGATATATATCAAAATTGATGCCATGATCTTAAATGACACAGATCACCTGTGTTAACAGCAAATAACTTACTGCTCACTATAAAACATAATTTATCTATTTCTGCACTGTAAAGTATCTCAACTTACTCGCCTTTACTTACCCTTTGGGATGGCCACTAAATTTGTCACAGAGTATGGTAACACGGTTGACTGATCCACAGCCATGAAAGTGAGCTTCCAGCTCTTCTGCTGTTGCACCATAGTCCACCTGATGAGAAGAGAAAAATTTCACAGGCACCAGGCAAATTCCTGTCTCAACAGGAACCCTCCCTAGCCTTTGGTCTGGGCCATCTATACACCAAAGCACATGAAATCTGGTAATTTGAGGAACTAATCCTTTTGCTTCCAAACCCAGAGCCTTTGCTGATTACTGATCATTCCATTACCTTTAACCTCCTTCCCACACTCCCTCCACACACACCCAAAACCACACCGATCCCGGAGATGTTCCCTTCAGGACTATTAAATAACTCCCCAAAAGAAGAACTTGCCCCCAACCCCAATTAGAGCCCCAACACATACATTGCCAACATAGATGGAACGGGCATCAGCCTCCATCTTCTCCTCAATGGACATGATCACTGGGCCAGCTATCAGGAAAAAATAGTATTTTAAAAAAACCACACACTTGTTTTTGACCAATATATTGCACTTCCACCACCAGCACCATCCCATTAGCTCAACGAAGGCAAAGATCTGCTGTACCCATAACCTAGAATAGTGCCGAGTCCGTAGCAGGTACTCACTAAACATTCGATAAATTGAAAGAATAAACTAATACACACTTACAACAGTATAGGACTCCCTCCTGCCTCCAAATCAAATCCCTAATGAATGGCTTTGGCTGAAATGCTTTTAAGAGTGAGCAAAATTAAGTGGGCTGAGACTCCACATTTCTAGATTAAAGGGGAAACCCCTTGCAGCTTGCTTTCTCTTACAATCCTAACTAAAGCGTCTCCAATTGGAGAAAAAACTATTAGATGTGAAGGTCAAATGCGAGCTTGCAACGTCTACAAAGGATAGACGTAGACTAAGAACAAAGAGCAACACAATTATAACAGGGACAAAGGGAAGCACAAGGCTACCACCACCAAAATATAGGTTCTGCCTCACAAAGGTCAGGCGAACACACAACGGATTATGACCGCGGCACAGTCATAATAGCTCAGACAAGCAGCTCCAGGGTGCCGAGTATCCTACCTCACATTCCCCATCTTCCCCACAACCCTTCCAGCCCGAGAACCCTGGCTCCGCGTGCTATCGCCAGTTACTCACCATTGCCTGGAGGTGGACTCATATTCATCTGCTTCTCTACCTCGTTCTGTAGCTCCTTTAGCTTCTCAGCTTCTTCCTCCATCTCCCTGACTCGAGCTTTGATAGCTTCCAGCTCCTAATATAAGTGGGAAGGGTATGGAGGAGAGCTTAAGAGGAACCAACGCAGGGGCTGTGCCCTGCTCTCGGCCGGAGCGCGGCCTCAGCCACGCTCGGCCATTTCCCTCGCCCCATGCGAGGGTCGTGATAAAAGAAAAGCAAGCTACCCTCTCTAGAACAACACTAGGCACCCGTGACGCCCCAATCAAGCCAGCCGGGCCCCTTGTAGTGATCGCTGACCCATCCCCGGCCCGACCCAGCCCCAGCCA